>NC_138770.1:322101546-322701546 GCF_965119305.1 Pelophylax lessonae | reverse complement strand
TTTCTTAATACTATTAATCAGCGGCATCGGCATCAGGGACTTAATAGCTGCTGCTAATCCTGGACTGATTTTCTTTTGACAAATGTCAGACAGTCAACCACCAGGAGCACTAAATGCCCGTTTGCAAACTGTTCTGGCCAGTGGTCTATTCTCATGACCCAGTAACCCAGTGGATCATCTACTGGAAAGCCCTCCATACCTGTTTTCTCCCATAGATAATCTTCTACCATATGATGCAGACGCTGCAGATGAGCTCTTTAAGCTGATAGCCCTGGGCGCCGAGGACTAAAAAAAAATGTGAAATGCATTACTTAGGCAGCCCCCTTCTCCACCGCTCAATCTTTGACCAACAGAGCCTCAAAAACTACCTTTTCCATGAGACTGTAACCTACCAGAGTTGGGAAAGGTATTACATAAACTCCTCTTTAGGGTGTCCTCAAGGTATTTCATCCTGTGCTCCCTCTGTGAGGGCAGGATGAGGTTTGAGACTGTAACCTTGTAATGGTGGTCAAGGAGGGTTGCCAACCATTAATGATCCTTCTCTTTGATGCCATGAATTCTTGGGTCCTTTCGCAGGTTTCAAAGTATAAGGGAGCCCATGCACCACAAGTTTGTAGAGGCATGAAAAGCAAAGTCCTTGGGGTCACTGAGGATTACACAATGTAATTAACTTATTATGCTATGCACACATTGTTTCTTCTTCTTTGAGCACTGGTGTAATTTACAATGATTTCATGTCCCAGCGTTTTGCCTATGTCCAAGGAAGTATGTGTGCATTTTCCTTATTTATATTATTATAAATAAACTATAAACATACATGTTTTTCACGTCTTTCTCTTTTTGGATTAGTTATATTCACATATTATATTGTTGTTCTTATCTTGTAAATGTACATGTGTCAGTATGGAGATAATCAGGATGCGGGTGTGAGCCCTACGGAGCATATATTTAAATGGTGGTTTCCTGTTGCTCACTTTGTAGTAGAACAAGCACGCTGAGCTTGTGTGAAACGCGCCTACCATTTCCATCCTGCTGTACCCTGTACCTGTATATGCACGAATAAAGAACTTTGCTTTCAAACAAGTCTTTTGGGTGGTGTGCGGCCATTTTCTACCCTCTATTTAGTCTGCAGTGGCGAGCCGAGGTCCAGCACCCAAAATGGACTATGGATACAGACCCACCTGAGTGGTATACTCTTCTTTGAGGTTAAATGCATTGTCAAGCATGTAGTACCCAAATGGCTGGTGTTTTTGCCACGCCTTATCTGCTTGCGGCAGAGATTGCAAATTGCAACAGTGTGATCGGCTGAACATGTGCTGAAAAAAGGCCCACACAGCTGAGCTGTGGGAATTGGATCGGGAGATAACAGCTCCACAATGTGATGGAATAGGGTGACTGCTCTCTACTCTTCCATGATGGCTGCCTCTGGAGGACATCCTGCCTTGTTGGGGTTGTTCCTGTCCTCCACTTTCCTCCTCTACTCTATCCAGCACCCAAGTCTCGTCAGTAACCTCATCATCATCCCTCATCATCAATTTGCTGCGTCTAGGGAATATGACTGCCATGTTATTGTTGATCAGTGTTATCCCCTCTATGTAGGCTCAAGTTACTCCCTACTAGGGATGATCGAACGGTTCGGGTCGACCATCGGTTCGACCCGAACATTGGCTGTTCGAGGTTCGGCCGAATTCCGAACTTTTTGCTGAAAAAGTTCGGAATTCGGCAACCAGAACCAACCAAAATGCAATGGGCCATGAAATGGGCTTTAAAAGCCCGTGATTGGACCAGAACCATCAGTAAAAGCCAATTGAGGGGGCAGGAGAATGCTAGGAATGTGATTGGAATGACTAGGGGGTCCATAGGCCAATCATTAGTGAATACGCCCCCCAGTATATAAGATAGCCCCCGCCAAATTCCTAGCATTGTAATACAGGGACGTGGAAGAGAGTGGAAGCAGTTCTGTTACTTCTGCTACAAAGTGTCATTTAGCAATTTTTAGTGTGAGGAAAGTGATATCTAGTGTAGTTAGGGTGCTATTTTCCACTATAGTTAGTTTTAATAATCTAGTTTCTGCAGGGAAGGTTTAAGTGTAAGGGGACCGTAGTGTAGTGCAGTGGTTCTCAATTCCGGTCCTCGGGACCCACCAACAGGCCAGGTTTGCAAGATAACTAAATTACATCACAGGTGATCTCATTTGCTGCTCTCAGTGATTGCAGTATTCTAGTCTGCATCCCCCAAGGTAATACTTAAAATCTGGCCTGTTAGTGGGTCCCGAGGACCGGAATTGAGAACCATTGGTGTAGTGTAGGGTTAACTGACTCCGACTGCTATGGCAGGGCGACAAACCCCTTCCATATCAGGGTGACCGCTATAGAGAAAAGATCGTTTCTCTTTTGTCACTTTCAGAGCAGGGATATGGCTTCTCGCCGGTCAGCTTGCTTTTTGCTGCAGGCGTTTATAGGGCTTTTTTGAGGAGATGTTTGGAGTCAGGCATGACATCTGAACTTCTGTGTAGGGGTATATATACAGACACCCATGTCTGTATATATACACATATATAGGTGTGAAAGGAGCAGAACACTATACTTGCACTAATGAAATAATGAACACCAATATGTCTCCGCTCCTATCACACCTATATATGTGTATGCGTAAAATACATATAAGTGTGTGTGTATATATATACCCCTATACAGAAGTTCAGATGTTTTGTCTGCCTCCAAAGACCCACAAAAAAATTTCGAAAAAAACGCCTGCAACAACACACCTGGGCATTTTTGTTTGGCACAGGCATTTTTTTGGGCATTTTTTGTGGGTCTTTGGAGGCAGGCAAAACATCTGAACTTCTGTATAGGGGTATATACACACACACATGTATGTATATATACACCTACACATACATAGGTGTGAAAGTAGCAGAACACTATGCTTGCGCTAATAAAATAATTAACAGGCATATGTCTTCGCTCCTATCACACCTATATATGTGTATGTGTATATATATACATATAACTGTGTGTGTATGTATATACCCCTATAGAGAAGTTCAGATGTTTTTCCTGCCTCCAAAGACCCCATAAAAAATGCCCAAAAAAAACCGCCTGCGCCAAAAAAAACGCCCAGGTGTGTTATTGCAGGGGGGTTTTTTTGGGCATTTTTCGTGGGTCTTTGAAGGCAGGAAAAACATCTGAACTTCTGTATAGGGTTATATATACACACACACTTATATGTATTTTTACACATACACATATATAGGTGTGATAGGAGCGGAGACATATTGGTGTTCATTATTTCATTAGCGCAAGCATAGTGTTCTGCTATTTTCACACCTGTGTATGTGTATATATACAGACATGGGTGTATGTACATATACCCCTACACAGAAGTTCAGATGTTTTGCCTGCCTCCAAAGTCCCCCAAAAAATGCCCAAAAAAACGCCTGCTACAAAACCGGCAAGGTGTGAAAATAGCGGAGCCATATCCCTGTTCTATAAGTGACCTAATACAAACGATCTTTTTTTTTCTGGTTCTGGACATGCTACAGAGCTGAAACTTGTATGAATATATGTGAAAGTATGTCTGTGTTAATGAGGCTTAAATGTGACACTGATACTGGTTAACTTTTGTAAAGAGTAAAGAAGAATTCCAGGTATGAATATTTTTACATATTTACATTGGTCCAGCTTGGGCCAATGTAGCTATTCACATACCATACCTCTGGGATCCTTATAGAAGCTAGAAATCACTGTAGTAGGCACCCCAACTACACAGGTCTCCACTAGCTTCCAGGTCCCATGCTATGCGGTGTCCTCGCTGCATTGTGAACACAGGCCTGCTGGGAAAAGGCACCATTCAGAGAAGGCTTTTCATTCTCTCAGTGAATGCAAAGTAACCTGATTGGACAAGGTAGAAATATGAGGAGGTGATGTCTTGCTCCTCCCTGGTCCAATCAGAAAACAACTTTTCATTGCTAAGAGGCCAGCTTTCTGTGTTCACAATGCAGTGTGGCAGCTGCTCAGAAAGGGACTCTGAAGTAAGTGGAAATGTCTGTAGTTGGGGTGCCCAGTACAGAGATTTCCAGCTTTTATAGGGACCCCAGAGGTATAGGATATGCATAGTTGCATTGGGCCAAGCTGGACCAATGTAAATATATAAAAAATATCCATACCTGAAATTCTCCTTTAACTACTTCCGAACCACCCACCACACATATACTGCGTCAGAGAGGCCCGGCTGTGCAAAATCATGTACATGTAGATGATTTTGTGCATGCGATGTGGGGTGCGCGCCACCGGAGCGCTGCTGTGGCCGCAATGGCCATTGGGGACCCAACGATCACTCGGAGGAAAGGCAGAATGGCGGTCTGCCTATGTAAACAAGGCAGACCGCTGTTCTGTCAGGGAGTAAAAGAGAGATCTTGTGTTTCATCTAAGCTGAAACACAGATCTCTCTTTACGTCCAATGCATCCACTAACCCCACAGTTAGAAAACACTCCCTAGAAGCACACTTAACCCCTTGATCCCCCCTGGTGTTAACTCCTTCCCTGCCAGTGTCATTTATACAGTGACAGTGCATTTTCTTTTAGCACTGATCACTGTTTTGATGTCACTGGTCCCTAAAAAGTGTCACCCAGTGTCAGATTTGTCGCAGTCCCGCTAAAAATTGCTGACAGTGGCTATTACAAGTAAAAACAATAAAAAAAATAAAAAGTCCATAAATCTATCCTCTAGTTTGTAGACTCTATAACTGTTGCACAAACAAATCGATATACACTTATTGTGATTTTTTTTTTACCAAAAATATGTAGCAGAATGCATATTGGCTTAAATTTATGAAGAAATTAGATGTTGTTACATTTTTTTTTATTGGGTATTTATAGCAGAAAGTAAAAAATATTGTGGTTTTTTTTTTTTCAAAATGAAGGGTCTTTTTTTGTTTATAGCGCAAAAAATAAAAACCACAGAGGTAATCAAATACCACTAAAAGAAAGCTCTTTTTGTGGGGAAAAAATTTTTAATTTGGTACAGAGTCGCGCGACCGCGCAATTGTTAGTTAAACAACGCAGTGCCGTATCACAAAAAATTGCCTGGTCAGGAAGGGGGCAAAACCTGAAGTGCTTGCCGTCCGCCAGCAGTACATCTACTGCGACAGGTTGGCCCGTGAAACTGCGTAACTGTACGTCGCTTCACAGGACTGTGAGTGGGGGCACGCATGCCCATTCACCACAGGGGGTGCCAATCAGTGGGTCTGGTGCCCGCGATGTCTGCCGGGCACCCAAGATCGCTCCTTGTGGAGCCAGAACAGTGGTCTGCCATTGTAAACATGGCAGACCACTCCTCTGTCAGTAATGAACACAGAGATCCTGTGTTCCTCCTATTTAGGAACACAGGTCCCTGTGTTCATTCAGTAAATACATCCCCTCCACAGTTAGAAAGCACCCCCTAGGGATACATTGAACCCTTTGATCGCCCCTGGTGTTAACCCCTTCCCTGCCAGTGTCATTAGTACAGTAACAGTGCATATTTTTAGCACTGAATACTGTAGTAATGTCACTGGTTCCCCCAAAAGTGTAAAAAATGTCAGTTAGGTGTCCAATCTGTCTGCTGCAATGTCACAGTCCGGCTAAAAATTGCTGATCGCCTCCATTACTAGTAAAAAAATAAAAATAAATAAAAATGACATAAATCTTTTAGTTTTGCACAAACTAATCAATATACTCTTATTGGGATTTTTTTTACAAAAAATATGTAGCAGAGAACAAATTGGCCTAAAATTATGAAAAAAAAAAATATTTTTAATTTTTTTTAATGTCAATGTTATATAGCAGAAAGTAAAAACAATAGTGTTTTTTTTTTTTTTTTTCAGAATTGTCTGTCTTTTTTTGTTTATAGTGCAAAAAATAAAAATCGCACAGGTGATCAAATACCACCAAAAGAAAGCTCTATTTGTGGGAAAAAAAAGAACATTAATTTTATTAGGGTACATGACCATGCAATTGTAAGTTAACCACTTGTCGACTGCCATCAATATATTTACTGCAGCAGTCAGCCCCTCACAGGCAAAGCGACGTAGGGCCTGTGCACACTTAACCCCTGCATCACCAATAAAGTTAACCCCTTCCCTGCCAGTGTAATTTTTACAGTAACAGTGCATATGTATAGCACTGATTACTGTAGTAATGTCACTGGTACCCCCAAAAGTGTCAAAAATGTCAGTCAAGGGTCCGATCTGTCTGCCGCAATGTCGCAGTCCCGCAAAAGAAAACGCAGATTGCCGCCATTACTCGTTAAAAAAAAAACAACAAAAATGACAAAAATCTTTCCCTTAGTTAGTAAACGCAATAACTTTTGCGCAAACCAATCAAAATGTGCTTTTTGTGTTTTTTTTACCAAACATATGTAGCAGAAAACAAATTGGCCTAAAATGTTGAAACATTTTGATTTTTACATTTTTTTTGGGAATTTCATATAAAAAAATGTGAAAAATATTGTTATTTTTGCAAAATTTACACCATTTTTTTGTTTATAGCGCATGATCAAAAAATCGCACAGGTAATCAAATACCACCAAAAGAAAGCTCTGTTTGTAAGAAAAAAAGGATGTCAAATTCGTCTAGGTACAGCGTTGCACGACCGCGCAATTGTCCGTTAAAGTCACGCAGTGCCAAATCGCAAAATGGGCCCTGGTCAGGAAGGGGTTAAAATCTTCTGGGGCTTAAGAGGTTAAAATAATGCAGTGCCGTATCATAAAAAATGGCCTGGTCATTAAGGGGGAAAACCTTCCAGTCCAGAAGTGATTAAGGAAAAGGACATATTAAAAAAGAAATTTAACATGTATTTTGGGTTATTTTAAATAATACTTCATATATTTTAAACCAATGTTAAATGAAACATCATAGTAACTGAACTAGAATTGGATAATAAAGACTGCAATTCTGGATTATTCTATCCACATAATAGAGAAGCACTACAGATTCATTTTGCCATTCCACGATATGAAAGCACAGTAATGCACAGTTTATCAGAGAATATATTTAGCTAACTAAAACTGTCATTACTAAGGAAAGTGAGCATCAGGAAGCACTCTCTGCTCTATAATTGCATATGGTCCTTATGATCACTGATTACCATAATGCCCTTCAACCATTTCCAGGAAACAGTGCTAAAATGCTCATGAGTTAAACAGTGAGGATGAGAAGCTCAATGAAATTTGGTAATTCCTGTGAAAAATTAAGTGATGGCTTAGCTCTGCTGGAGTAAAGAGTCAGTTGATGCGCGCTACTATATTTATGGTTTCTTGGAAAAATTTCAATGAAGCAAGTAATATTTTCAAATGTATTCCATTGTCTTCTTATATTGAAGTGAAGGGGAAGCTTCTGATAACATTTTTTATGCCCCCACCTAATTTGTTTCATTTTTGTTGTCTTTAGTTAGGAGCACTTTTTTGGAAACCCACATTTTAATCTGGAGTTCAAGTGGATGGACAGATTAAGTAATGCCTTCTTTTTTGGAAGATAGCAACTAACTAAGCCCCCACATATTACATTGATTTAACATGACTTTCAGAATTTTTTATTAATTTAACATACAAAATAAGACAGCCAAACATTGATGTTTGCATCTGATCTGTGCAGGCCCCCTCACCCCTGTTTTTAGAAGTCCAATGGTAAAACCTCACTGCAATATATTCTAACATAGTTCCACCCACTCTGGAGTTTTGGGCAATACCCATAACTATGAGGTGCACCTATTTATCTATTTTATTTTTGTTGCATTTGACATAAAATAAAGTTAATTAAAATACAATTTAAGGAGTTGGTCCCATTTACACTGGTTGCAGCAGGTTCATTCACTTATAAAAAAACAACCTTTATGTGAACTCTCTGGTTTCAAAAGCCAGCATATTAGTTTTGTATGAATTCACCATCTAATTTCAGAATTATATAAATTAATTAAGTTTGCCAGTACCTGGCTCTGGTATAAAAAAGCCTTTTATTTTCATAGGCAACTGAGCTGTTTTTTGCACTTCATAGGCAAATGTAATCAGTGGATTAACAATGCCTGCATATGCAGTACATTGAAGTTAACATTCCTTTTCCAGTACTAAATTAGGAATCCAGCTTTTGTTACAGAAAACCATAGCATACGCTCCTTTAAAAAGCTGCTCCCTTACCTCTTTCTTAACATGGAGTACCCCCAGTAATTTTAATTCCTTTTCTATTATGGCGTGTTTTTAAATGGCGGACTGCTGGCCTGTTATTTACTCGCTGCTGCCAGATGGCTAATTGCTGAGCACCAAGCCATCATTGGATAGTTTGGTACACAAAGACACTGTACCAAACTGACTCAAGTGGTTTGGTACCATGTGATATCTGTGGTTATCCCATTGATCATGTGTTATTCTTTACATTATTGCCTCCCCTCTTAAAACAGAGGAAATAGAGATATTATATTATTTTGAGAATGGGGAAAGAATAAATGGATCAGCAGAAGTGCTTGCATATTAATTTGTTTAGTTTTAGTAATACTGGGATTTTTTTTAACCCTTTCACCAACCCTCCTCTCCTACACATTTGATCTAAATGCTGTCTCTCTATTTAAATTGTATATTATCCCTCCACTACCCTTATCCTGCACATTAACCCCTTTGTCTCCATCCTGCCAGTGAAGGCCTTCACCCCCTCCTCCCTCTGTGCATGACCTGTATCTAATGCACAATTATCTAGCTCCATGCCCCCCCCCATACTAGCATGCTTCTTTATTTAAAAAAAAAAAAACAATGGCAACAAAAATAAGATCGCAATGGGGTATCTACTACCTAAAAATGGGTCCTTTTGTTCTTAGTTTTTTTGTTTTTTTTAAAAAAAAAAAAGCTCTATCTCTCTACAAAAAATGGTACAAAATATTTTTAATAGAATATTGCAAGCACAAGTAATTGTTGGTCAAACTATCACAGCACAGAAATCTGAAAAATAGCCTGCTAATGAAAGAGTATTACAGGTTGGTAAGAAATCAGTTAAACTAAGTAGTACACAGTTTTATTTCCCCTACCAAATGTAAGTGCATATAAAACTGCAGCAGAGGACTGCACACAATGGGGAGTAGGAAGGTTTACGCTGCTGTTCAAAGACAGATACCGTCACAAGATATGGTAGCGCATGTGATATTTCATGTATGGGCAAAAATTGGCAGGAGACCATTGTTGGCAATACTAGCAACTTTTCAACCTTGTACATATCTGTAATTGTAGAGTAAGAGATCACCAGGCCTGATCTGCATAGAATAATACCTAAGCATGTATTACCAACCAAGAATCGTTTGAAAGTCTCTAGATAATTATTTCAGGTATTTAAAAAAAAAAAAAATAGATAGATCTCTCTCTCTAGACTATACTACTTGAATACAGTATACAGATAACATTTATGTATACTCTATGAAGTTTTTTTATAAAGCTTCATAAAACAGAGAAGTCACTATTTGTAAAATAGATACCTTCCCTGAAATATTAATCACATAAGGAATAACATTTTTATTGAGTAAAATAAAAATAATTTACCTATTGCTGACAATAGGTGGCAGTTCTTTAAGTGGGCCATGACACCCTGGGTCAATCGGAGGGGTTCCCGATCTCGGAGCTCTGGCTGCACAGTACTGTTGTCATCAAGAACCAATCCCCATCGTTGGTAGTTTACTATGGGTTGTCGATAATAGCTTGGTCATAGTTCTGGGAAAGCTGAAGGAACACACCCCAGAACAACACAGCAATTCATATGTGGGGCAGGTGGGCATTAAGACCCACCTACTCTGCTGCTACACACACCTATGTATTGCTGTCATAAAGGGTTAAAATATCAGTATTTTGCTGAAATGAAGAATGGAACTACCCCTTATTGAATAAATTCATCTTCAGGCATAGATTTTATGTTCCACCCGTTCCACCTGCAGCTTCTCCTCAATCCCCCTTCTAATTGTGACACTGGGCCAGAGATTTACTTCCCACACCCGTTGTCACAATTTGAAAAGAACACAGCATTATTCATTCACAGAGTTCTGTGACTGAAAGAACTACAACTACCGATAGCCTTTGTGGCTGATGGCTTTTAGTTCTCAGGGTGCTGGTGAGCACTCTAGTACTAGTAGTTCATTATGTATTCCTGCCATTCAGTAACTGCCTGCGCATACAACAGACAGTCTGCAGGAGCCTGAGATTGCACCTTCAATCTGCTGATCGTGGGTGCAATGCTTTACATGCTCCTAATAAAAAATAATAAATGCACATTTTTTTTCTACCTGCTATTGTCTTTAGAAAAGTGAACTTATCCTTTAGGACTTAGGAGAGAATAAAAATAAGATAATATAAAACCAAAGTGTTTTCCAACACCAGTGGATACCCTGTTTTGTTATCCCTCAGTAGAACACTATCAGCTGAGAATTTCCTTTTTTTCTTTCTTTGCATCCACTGGAATCTAATAAAAAGCAAGAATCAGCACAGCACAGATACATAAAGGCAAAATAATTCAGCTTCTGATATTGGAACATTTACATGTGTAAGTGTGAATGCTAGCAGTAGCTCTAATGCTCATAATATCATTATTTTGATTTCTGGTGTAGCAGCCCTTCAAGTCATAAAAAGTAGGAGATCATTTTTAAGTAAAGTGCATAGTAAGGGTGCCCAATAGATGTGCAAAGTAGAAAATTAGCATGCATGAGTGATAAAAGGACAAGACAAGGAAAATAAAAGTGATTTAATGCAGAAAAGGCACAGGTGTCTATTTAAGTTTATTAGCACAAAGCAAGGAAAACAACATTAGGTGATTCCAATATGGCCAAGTGACACTGCATTACAGGGAAATGTTTAATTTCCAATGATGCATACATAGACATAATCTGATATTTGTACTGGTTGATATGACAATAACACATCTGGTAAGCTTAGCTATGGGCTATGCTTGTTTTCAAACTCCATGGAAGCTGTGTGTTGCTTTTCACTGCTTTATATTAAACTAAGACCAGATAAGAATAAATTAAACCTTTGAATTAAATCCTCTTTGAGAACATACACATTGGGTGGCTGAGGAGAAGATTATAAAGTTTTCTCGTAGACAAAACTGCAATTAAGTTGACGCTTGTTTTTCTCTTGCTGGACTGTTAATATCAGTAAACTACAAAACTTTTAAACTACCTCCAGAGGGTCAGGATTTATTTCCTGCCAACTGTGTAATTCAATGGCAAATAGCATCAGGGCATGTGAAGCTTGCTATTATGACTTAATGAATCATACTGGTAGCATTTTGGCAACCGAAATGTATGTCATGTCTTATAAAAATAAAAATGTTATTAGAAGCCAAATATGTCATTAACTTGGATTTGGGGATATTAATCTATTGCAAGTTACAGTTGTCTAACGTTCAGACAAAGAGACCTTTGGTTTATTAAGTAGACCTGTTTTAAAGGCTTTAATCTAATCCAAAAGATTTAAGAATTTAATTGAAGTTCTGCACTAGTATATATATGGTCTTTTTAACATTGTTACTTTTCTCCACAGCGATTATAGCTTTATTTTAAAAAGTAGAACATTACAAGAGCACAAAGCCAGCAGGTCTGCATTATAAACATGTAGCAAAGCTAATGCTGTCAACCAGGTGGATATACTTTGATCTAGTGTATTCTCACAGATTTACTTTCTGGTTGTCCTTCCTGCTCTGGGGGCCGCTGGCTTAGCTTTCTCGGGAGCGGGAGCGGGTGCGGGTGCAGGAGCAGGTGCAGGTGCATGTGCAGGTTTAGACATCTGAGTAGGTTTTACTTCTGGTATTTCTTCACCATGTTTGTATACACTTACAGTAATATCCACTGTTTCGCCACCGTACTTGTTTCTAACATTAATTCCATATTTTCCAGAGTCCTCTGAGGTCACATCTTTTATCGTGAGGTTGGCAAACTTTCCTTGTTCAAGAGTGGATAGAAAATGGTCAGTTATCTCCAGATCCCTGTCATTCTTCAGCCAAGTCACTTCTGGATCAGGGTTTCCAAAGACTGTGCAAGTAAGACTCAATGTCTGAAAAGCAACAACATTGTATTATTATTATTATGAATATGGTAACATGAACATATACACATAAAAATACACAGATAAACTACATATAGCTGCCATAGAATTTAAGTTGTTGAGACTAAATATAGTTCAATGGTACTAGCACCAAGATGTCCATCGGGCAATCATAAACAAGGATCTGGCAATTATATTTAAAATGTCAAATCTATGGTTCCATATACTAGATTAAAACAACTCTGACATATAATTAATATGTACATAGAAAAATTAGTGAATAAGATGGTAAATCCAGTGAGCTTATATGCGATTAACACTTTTACCAAAAGGCTATACAAAACATAATGTAACCTGGAAGCTGGAGGGTACTTAATTTTAGGATTTTACAGATTTGCACACTTGATCTATTCAACAAGGTTTAGTGGAAGAACCGGGGGGGCACCTCCCCCATATTCGTGTTGTCTCAAACTACAGGTCTAGGATAGTCACCTTGATTAATGTCTAGGTTTGACTATCTAATGTCTAGGTTTTGACTATCCTTTGTATCCTGGCATCCAGCACCTAGCAAAAAGAAGCCAGTACTGTCACAACAGTTCATGAAGTGAAAGCACTGCTATGCTGAACTTCCTACAGAGAAAAATGGATTATACTTAAGAGGAAAGGTGTTTTTCGTGAGCAGAGAGAGCATTTAGATTTAAACACCTTAATAACATATTATGTTATGGATCAAATCTGTGGGAGAGGAAAAAGAAAAAAAAAAGTCCATCTACCTGCAAGAAAAATAGAGCCATGGGCATAAAGGTGATGTCACTACAATAAATGTAATCACTCTGATTGATGACCAGATATCTCTATAGCTCAGGACCCAATACCAAAGAGCTATACTGTTGTAATATGACATTGCTCTTACTGTATGGATTTACAATTCTTTATATTGTCCTTTGTCTCCAGATAACAGTTTAAAAGGCTTCTTTTGTTTACATAAACATAAATCTACCTGAAGAAGCCCTGTAACAACTGTGCATTTTCATTGTTCTTCCAAAATTCTGGACAATTAGCACATATGACATTTTGCAAGAAAAGGAGTGAGGTTATGGTAACAGAGAGTATTTGAAAGTACCCAATCCTCAAAGGTCTAGTCTAATTTGATTATCTTAGTAAAAAAAAAAAAAAAAAGCCTACCAATTAGTGCCACACTGTGTAAGCTAGCTCCATGTTAGTCCAGACACTTGAGGGGAAGTGGAGTCTTTTATGACCAGACTGGGTCCCCCACATGTAATTTACTTGTACTCATTAGGATGTATCTTGACACGTATCTATGCTTGTTATATGTCCTGTTTATTTTACTGTTTTTGTACTTAATAATATGGTATAGTATGCTTAATAGTTTCCTCCTGTTCTGTTGTTGTGTTCCAAGCTCAAATGTCCAAACCTCATTTACCAAGTTGCATATAGGTAGATGTAGAAGCTCATAAAGCAGACAACTGGTAACACCCCAGTCAAGATATTTTATTTTTTATGATATAGCTAAAGTTTAGAAACTCTACAAGGTTTTTATTGAAGTCCCTGTAATACAGTAAGGGAAATCTCCCCAATAAAAACAAAAAGCCCACATTATACATCTATGCCAGCTGGGTTTGCCCACATCCTCGGCTCTTTGCATCAAATAATTAGTCACTACTATGTCATAGACACATTTGGTCCTCTTTCATGTTTTTTACTGCTGTCTGTGTGTCTATTAGGAAGATTTCTGCTTATTTTCCTGCAGGTTGGATGCCATAACAAGCACTGAGAGAGAAGGCTCCTTATTGGGAAGAGAGAAACCAATAAAACCTATAAGAAGTTCTAACCTTTGTCATCTCTCTGGGGTTGATTTACTAAAGGCAAATAGGTTCACTTTGTAGGAAAAGTTGAACTTTGCAAGGATATTTGCCCCAGTAAATGTGGCAAAGCTTCACTTTCCAAAGAATATCCAATCTTGTGCAAGGAAAATGAAAGTAGAACAGCATTTTTTTCTTGCACATGATTGGATAATGGAAGTCAGTAGAGCTTCACCTCATTCACTAAACTCTGGCAAATGTTCTTGCAAAGTGCAACTTACCTTGCAAAGTAAACAGCCTATTTGCCTTTGATGAGCTCTCATATGGGACAATATTAAATAGCATTTGTTCCACTTAAATACGTGCACAAAGTTGAACAAATAAAAACCCTGACCAACGCATTGCGGTAAATGTCTTTACATAGATAAAATGAATGGATCGGTTCTGCATTTATTTTTTTAAGTTATTTTCCTCTTTCAATCTTAACACCTTAAAAAAATGGAATTGGTGGTACATGGTTGGTTTTGAATTCAGTTTTTAATTTTAGGTATGATCTCTTTAAATTGTAGATAGTCCATTCTGTATGTTTTCATGCATATTTATCATTCAAGAGTGCATGATTGTTTTCACTTTTGCTTAATGCTGAACAATGTGCAAGTCTAAAATAAAAGTATTTATTTAGCATCTTAATAACAGTAGGAAAAATTTTGGAGTTTGTGAGTGTTTTGTGTGCTGGTTTAATATTTTGTTCCTTTCTGTAGCTTACAGACATTTCATTTTAATGCATTTCTTTCTAGCTCTGTCTTTGTTAATACCAAAAGGTTCAATGTTCTTTAACATTGTATAATAAGCCTCGGCTGGTATCTTTAAAGCTTTTATGAATGCTTACAAGAATCCCCTTAAGGCAATATATTGTACAAAATAATTTAAAAGTAAGTCTTGCACTACTTCAAATAAAACAGACCCTCCCTTGCTACACTTTGCTGCCAAGAAAAATTTTAGAGTGAGTGTACAGCTTGTATAACAGTGTAAATTTGCTGTCCCCTAAAAAACACATAGCCATTAATATCTAAACCGCTAGCAACAAAAGTGAGTACACCCCTAAGTGAAAATATTGAACTTCCAGGGACCAGTATGAGAGATTGAGAGGCGATAACACCAAATTTAACACACCTACTCCCCATTCACACCTAAAACCTTGAAACACTAACAAGTCACATGACACCATGGAGGGAAAATGGCTAATTGGGCCCAAGTAGGACATTTTCACTTGGGGTGTACTCACTTTTGTTGTCAGCGGTTTACACATTAATGGCTGTTTGTTGAGTTATTTTGAGGGGACAGCAAATTTACACTGTTTTACAAGCTGTACACTCACTACTTTACATAGAAGCAAAGTGTAAATTCTTCAAGTGTTGTCACATGAAAAGATATAATAGAGTATTTACAAAAATGTAAGGGGTGTACTCACTTTTGTGAGATACTGCATATATATATATATATATATATAGATAGATAGATACAGTGCCTTGCGAAAGTATTCGGCCCCCTTGAACTTTGCGACCTTTTGCCACATTTCAGGCTTCAAACATAAAGATATAACACTGTAATTTTTTGTGAAGAATCAACAACAAGTGGGACACAATCATGAAGTGGAACGAAATTTATTGGATATTTCAAACTTTTTTAACAAATAAAAAACTGAAAAATTGGGCGTGCAAAATTTTTCAGTCCCCTTAAGTTAATACTTTGTAGCGCCACTTTTTGCTGCGATTACAACTTTTTGCTGCGATTACAACTGTAAATCGCTTGGGGTATGTCTCTATCAGTTTTGCACATCGAGAGACTGAAATTTTTGCCCATTCCTCCTTGCAAAACAGCTCGAGCTCAGTGAGGTTGGATGGAGAGCATTTGTGAACAGCAGTTTTCAGTTCTTTCCACAGATTCTCGATTGGATTCAGGTCTGGACTTTGACTTGGCCATTCTAACACCTGGATATGTTTATTTGTGAACCATTCCATTGTAGATTTTGCTTTATGTTTTGGATCATTGTCTTGTTGGAAGACAAATCTCCATCCCAGTCTCAGGTCTTTTGCAGACTCCATCAGGTTTTCTTCCAGAATGGTCCTGTATATGGCTCCATCCATCCTCCCATCAATTTTAACCATCTTCCCTGTCCCTGCTGAAGAAAAGCAGGCCCAAACCATGATTCTGCCACCACCATGTTTGACAGTGGGGATGGTGTGTTCAGGGTGATGAGCTGTGTTGCTTTTACGCCAAACATAACGTTTTGCATTGTTGCCAAAAAGTTCAATTTTGGTTTCATCTGACCAGAGCACCTTCTTCCACATGTTTGCGTGTGTCTCCCAGGTGGCTTGTGGCAAACTTTAAACGACACTTTTTATGGATATCTTTAAGAAATGGCTTTCTTCTTGCCACTCTTCCATAAAGGCCAGATTTGTGCAGTATACGACTGATTGTTGTCCTATGGACAGAGTCTCCCACCTCAGCTGTAGATCTCTGCAGTTTATCCAGAGTGATCATGGGCCTCTTGGCTGCATCTCTGATCAGTCTTCTCCTTGTATGAGCTGAAAGTTTAGAGGGACGGCCAGGTCTTCGTAGATTTTCAGTGGTCTGATACTCCTTTCATTTCAATATTATCGCTTGCACAGTGCTCCTTGGGATGTTTAAAGCTTGGGAAATCTTTTTGTATCCAAATCCAGCTTTAAACTTCTCCACAACAGTATCTTGGACCTGCCTGGTGTGTTCATTGTTCTTCATGATACTCTCTGCGCTTTAAACTGACCTCTGAGACTATCACAGTGCAGGTGCATTTATAAGGAGACTTGATTACACACAGGTGGATTCTATTTATCATCATTAGTCATTTAGGTCAACATTGGATCATTCAGAGATCCTCACTGAACTTCTGGAGAGAGTTTGCTGCACTGAAAGTAAAGGGGCTGAATAATTTTGCACGCCCAATTTTTCAGTTTTTTATTTGTTAACAAAGTTTGAAATATCCAATACATTTCGTTCCACTTCATGATTGTGTCCCACTGGTTGTTGAAAATTACAGTTTTATATCTTTATGTTTGAAGCCAGAAATGTGGCAAAAGGTCGCAAAGTTCAAGGGGGCCGAATACTTTCGCAAGGCACTGTATATATACATACACACTGTATATTTTTCAATGTTATGTTTTACTTATGTAAAATTTCCATGGTTTTTATTTTTGCATTATTCAATATATTTGTATTGTACATGTAGCACAGAAAGAATAAAATGAACTACAAAGCAAATGGCTATCAAAATAAAAGTCAGATTTGGGTTTTGGTCATCTAAGTCTACTGTCTGTGCTATTGCTCTTAGTGATTTATATCATGAGACAACTCAAGGTCAATATCGAGCTGTTCTTATTTTTTTTTTGGGAATGAAGAATTGGGGCTGGTATATTTGTGTTACCCCCTACTATACTGACTTTCAATAATGTTAGAGGCAAAATAAACAGTAATACAGTTGGAAAAATATAAAAACTGTACATTTTTTATACTGGTTCATACCTTGCCTTCCATTATAGTTACCACATCAGGCAGCCCACCAATCACTTTACCACGATCTGCAGAATAAAAACAAACATACTGATCATTACCACAGGTCTACTGTTTTAGAATGCATACTACTTAAGGAAAACAACACGTTACATAATTTTACATCAAAGCATATTAAGAGATTATTGCATATATTGCATATGGTCTTAGATATAAGCATTTTGTGCTCCCTTAAGCCCTGTACACATGGGCTGAATGTTGGGAGACAACGGCAGATTCAATAAAAAAAACGGCCAACATTCTGCCCATATGTTTGTCAGCCGGAAAACCAGCAGCCCACGGCTCCCAATCAGCGCTCTCAGACAATGGCTGGGAGCGCTGACTGGAGTGTTCTAGCAAGGTGGGTGGCGTCCCTCTGCCAGAACACAACAGATCATCGGAGAACATCACTGTACTAACGTCAGATAGTTAGTACAGTGGTTTTGATCGGAACTTCCAGTTTTCTGTTGTTCAACCCTCAAAAAAAAACTGATAGTGTGTTTCACACAGGGCAAACTCTGTTCAGATTAGCAGGAGATCTGCTCACAGAAACCCTGCTGATTAGAGCAGAGTGGGTGGATGACAGGTCCATATCTGTTCAATTTATGCGTAGTGAACATGAACAAAGACTGCTTTCCTCTATGGATGGCTGGGTGTAAACAGACTCTCCAGCTATCCAATCTGCTGACACAGAGGAGGACAGATCCTCTTCTGTTTGTTTTTAGCAGACTGGATTAGATTGGAGCTAGGTGGGTGTAAATGGACACAAGCCCATGTACAATCACCGGTCCATAGGGGAGAATAAACTGTTTGATCAGGCCTGCCTGAAAAAACTGACAGGTGGACCTGATCAGAATGATCATGTGAAAGGGGCTTTAAGGTGGCCATGGAAAGCTTTCTGTGTGTAGCAAAAAGTAACATTACTCCTAATTAGTACTGATGGCTCCGCACCCAATTTTAACAATGGTAAATTGGATTTGTCCAGTAATTTCCAAATTTGTTAGCTCTATTTTTTTTTTCAGGTAATAGGAGAGAAACTAATTTTAACCCTGATGTTTAAAGATACAAATTGAATAGACCTAGACAGAGATCAGGCACCTAATTCAACTCGGATTTTGGCTTCCATCTGACATCCACATTTATTTACAAAAATTATGGATATTTTACCTTGAATTCTGGTCTCTTTTAATATTCTTAAAACATTTATTACTGTTTCATTATCTACCATGCATGTTTTATGAACTTTGGGAGCTGTTAATATAAGGGGGAAATTGCACAATGCAGCTTTTGCTAATTAGGACCCTGAGCTCATTATTACAATAATTTGTAATATACATTCAAAGCTAATTAATATACACTTATAGAGGGTTACTGAACTGCACTTATTTGCACTAATATTAATGAATAAACAAAGATAATTGCCTATAAAGCTTTTTTAGACTATTGCTGAAATACAGTATGTTCTTTGTGGAAAGGAAAGTATGTGTATATTTAGAAATTAAAAAAAATAATGTAGATAAAGTAAAATACTTCGATTTTTTTTTTTTAGCATAAAATGGATAATAATAATAATAGTAATCAAAAAGGCAAATATTCTATTATAATAAACATAATATGGACCATGTCAGTATTTCAGTGTGGACGTATGTATAGTATTAACCATTGCATGGGATATGACAGTCCATTATTCATATATAATATGCACTTACTCTTCTCAGCAAAAGCTGCTGCCCTGTGGGGTAAAAAAAGAAAAGTAATTGTTTAACATAATATTTAATAAATCATATCCTGCACACAAAATAATGAATTTCAAACGTACTTAAGTCTCTGGAATTCAGCATAGGCTTCATCAAAAGCTGGAATTAAAAATCAGATGTGTCATTTCGTTGTCATGACAACAACAAGTATAGAAGCAGTAACAGAAGTTGTGGTTCTATTTCAAAAGACAGCAGAAGGAAAAAAAAGGGCAACATCATTTTTTTTTTTTTATCTTTTCTCATACCATTAATAATCTAGGAAAATCCTATAAAATGTCACGGATATGTAAGAGATTACCTTGCCCTGATAAATCAACTGTTCTTTTATAGGATGTTTTAGAATCAAATATTTCAAATGTATATTTTCCTTTGTCCTTCTCAGTAGGTTCACAGATCTGCAGCCAGGCAAATTCATCGGTGCCTCCAATTCTCATCTTCTCACTTGAAGAAATCTTTGACTCCCTGTGGTTGAAAAATCACACACAAATAAGGTGTATTTACACATATATAAAGGACAAAGGTATACTAGCCAGCTGTATACTATTTCCAATATAGTGGCAGATATTATGTATTTCCAAATGCCTCTGTTTTTTAGTGTTTCTTCATTAAAAAAGATCAATTTCTTAAAAATCCTATGTATAATTTAATGTCCACCCTAAACTGATATTTCCATGGTAGAAAGAAGTTGGAATTTTATAAGCACACAACAGCTACTTACATATACTTTGGGCTCCAGAGGTAAAATGTTCATGGACTTTTTGCTCCAATCTATTGTCCCAGCCCTGTCGTATAAAAGAAACCTCCCCGTATTTGCACAAAGGGCTGTACTACATAATCTAGTAGCAGCAGGATTTTATACCCTGAAACCTCTTCCATTTAGTAACAGTACATTGATGATTGACTGCACATAGTATAGAACAAAGCAACTTTGTCATTTTGATAAAACAGAACAGGCTAGGGTAAAAAGACAATGACAGTTCATTAAAACTTGGTCAACAAAATGCAGAATACCTATCCAAGAGCAGGATGCTGTAGAGACTACAGTAAATTCATCCATATCTGAACAAGGTAATGACTTATGTTACAGGGGATACGCTGTAAATTTTCCAGGCTTAAACTCCAGACATAATGTACATATACAGCAGGTTTGGTCTGTGACATGTCAGTACTTATAAAGTTTGTGCTTGAACTGCTTTAAAACCTTGGATGACCGGTGACTCTAATATTGACGTGCTATAAATTACTGGTATCCATCCAGTGCATGAAATATCAGTACCATATACTTGAGATACCCTGTTAAATTTGAGAAAAAGAATAAATAAGGATTGACTGCTCTAGAAAAATAATAATTTAGCATTAAGTGCTCTCAAAATAAGCAATCTAAGTGTAAGCCATTATATGTAAGCCAGTATATATATATATATGTGTAAGCCAGTATATTTTACTAGAGAGAGAAGAATCTTTCTGCAAAATAGCTAATTGGCAGGCCATAATCATGGGTCCATTTCTGTAACAATAACTCTTTTTTGCAGAAGTGAAGTTGTCTTTTAGAGTAACAATGAAAAACTTAAACAATAACTATCTAAGAAATGTCAGCTCCATGCATCACTGAGATACATTTCAGCAACATTATAGTTAATCAGCAAAACGGGAAAATTTTTGCTTGAAAACAAAGAGTCACCCCTGCAGTCATTTCCTCTCTAATTGGCACTGCTGTGTACAGCGTTTAGCATTGCAATAATGGCAGACTTTGAAAGAGATAATCTGAACCCATCATTAGCCTAGAAGATGAGAAACTACAGACTCTTGTAAATTAATGAACATTGCTCAAGTTAGGCACTCTCAGATAACTGAGGCATGCTTTGAAAATGAAGGTCTACATTGCTCTGTAAACAGATGCTTAATTAAATTTTCTTATGTTTCCTACATAAGCTAAACACAAATGTACCTAACAATAAAATATAGAATGTGAGCATTAAAAGGTTAACATAAAACTCAGCAAATCACTGCTAACACCATCTAAAACAGACTTGCAATCAAAATAACGACAACCTGCCAAAGCTAATGAATAGTAAATCACTGAGGTAGACTGCAAAGTAGAGCAGCCTAGATTTTAACTGTTCGCCCATAGATCATCTTTTAGGGAATTTGGAGATATTTCAATGCTAACTGGGGAAGGGAATCCACTTTGTCTGGTTTTATGTCTCCACTTTGTAGGAAATGTCTGGAACTGGCAAACGTAATGAAAAGAGAAAAAATATATAAATTTATTGTAAAGACGTTGCTTCCTAGTTCTTGTCTACAGGCCCATACTGGCCATTGGGCACACCGGGCATCTGCCTGGTGGGCCGGGGCTGCTTTGCCGAATCTCAGAAGGATGAATTATCAGACAGCGCACCATGTCCCTCCCCCCACCCACCATCACATACATGGTATGCCTTTGTCATAGTCAGCTGTCAGTGTCTGCTACTATGTGATCTCTATAGGTGGGCAGTATGTATTCTCCAATCTCTCCAGGGCAGTGAATGAAGTGTCAGTGTACGCATGCCCCACACCACCAGGCAGATGGTGAGCCTGGCTCTTGTATGACCCTATTCAGCCTCCTTCATCCCTGTCATGCGCTGCCCTTGAGGGCAGTATCAGCTCCCCTCCATCTGTGTGTGATCAGTCAGAGCATAGCCAGCCATGGAGGACATGGAGGAGGAGCCGGGTCAAGGGGAAGGAAAGCTCCAGGAGAGCACCAAGTTTGACATGTTCCTCGGTAGGCGAGCGAGAATTCTATACACCTGTTGAGCTACATAGGACCGAACGCTCAAATGTGAACAAGGACCATGCGATCTGGCTCGCTAGGTGTTTTGAAGCTTTAAAGTGATTGCAAACAATCGATCACCTTGTAAAGCAATCCATTTAGTCTGAAATAGAAAGACAAAACATTATAAATACCTATTTTTCCCTTTTTTTAAAAATGATCACATTCCCTCTGTTCTCAGCTGCATAAGAGCTAGGGCAAGGAGAAGCAGCAGCACACTGAGTTTGCCAGTGAATGGCTGTGCAGCGGGGGCATGTCAGGACAGGTGTGATCATTGGAGAAGAGAACAATGAGTTCACAGCATAGCTAGAGAATTGACCACGTTGTGCTCTCCTGCTTAATGTGGTCATTTTTTAATAGGAAAGCAGGGGGCCTTTAGGAACATTAGGGATTTAACATAAAGGAAGCAATACAAAGAGAACAGGATACTGTCTCACAACAAGTAAATGGTACAGCAGGCACATATCAAGGATAGGAAGTGTTGGGGTAACAAACGCTTTAAGCTACAAAGCAGTCAGGTGGGAATGAAGTACTAGAAGCTAATTCACACCAGATGCATTGTACTGTGCTGGGTATCCCTGTTTAATGCCGGCGCAATGCATAGGCAAGAAAAAAAGCTGCTACCTATCATGGTAGTTTATACCACCATGTTGCTGTGGAATGTGTTAATAAATATGTGCAGCTTTGGGGCTCATCAGGCCCGGACTTGCCATAGGGCACACAGGAATGCATGGAAGGGTTGGACTAGGCCAGGGGGGGAAGCCACTCTGATGCTCCAAAAAAAAGCCGCAGCCTTACTCACAGTGCTAGTCCCAGTTGAGACCCAGTTCCATTGGTCCCAATGCTGGTAGCCACTGCCCAATGTCTGGTTGTTAGGACTGCTTGGCGTCTAGCAACCAGTGACATCAGGTAATAAAAAGAGAGGCCCCAGTATTCATAGAGGAGGAGGATGTAACTTCCTACTCCTAGTGCTCATCTCCACCCACCTCCTCAAGCCTCTGCAGTGGCGGCCCCCTGCTCATAAAGGGAAGGGAAGGGAAGTAGATCTGAAAGTCTGAGGTGAGACCGGAGATGGAACCTGTTGGGCTGTCATGAGGGAGCCAGACAGAGATGCAGGGACAGAGAGGTTGGCAGCTGAGCTGGTGCTTGATGACAGATGACACCCTTGGAGGGCTAGAATGGGGAGGAGGAGGTCACATCCTTGGATCTCAGTGGTTCATGTTGAGACTTATAGTTATTCAATTTTGGGGCTGCGACCCCCCCAAATGTGAAGTCATACAAAAATGCCTATCATTAAGAAATACATTCTTGCTATGTGGAAATAGACACAGGGTCTAGGAGAGAGTTGACAGGTAGTTTTTTTTAGCAGTAGTAATGCTGGTTGCTTAATTTTAAAGTGTTCAAGGATCAATAGTTAGGTCTCATGTAGAATATTCAGAAAAGGCAGCATAATCTATTGCAATGTAATGCTAAGCTGGAAGAAAAGAGAAATATAGCTGCCTCCAAAATGTAATCCTTTTTATATTTTATGTATGTGTTGAAATTAAGAAATTCCCTTGTTTGTGGGTTGATTTATTAACACTGGAAAATGAAAGTGAGAGTACAAATTGAGTTATTGCTCACAGTGACCAATTAGAATTCTTTTTTTTTTTTTTTTAACTTTGCCATAAAGTAATAGGGTGAAACTTGACTGGTTGCTACTTGCCACAACTCCCCCTCAATTATTGATGATTCCCAGGTTCTTCATTGTAAGAACATTGGCTCTCACTTACCAACACTAAAGTCTTCATAATACTTATTTACACGCTAAGGATGTTTTTAATTAAATCAATGTTAACTGCTATATTTGGCACTGATTTGGGGGTTTTTTTGTGCTTATATATTACAGAAAGATATATAATATTCTTTCAAATATTTAATAAAATAAAGATAAATATATACTATATCAAAAAATAAAATATCATGTTTTGTTACTTTTATACTAATAGGAGGTGGATGATTAAAGACATAGTACTTTACATATACATTGTTGATTACACTTGTACGTCCAGTAAAAAATGTTTTTTTCATTTTTAGTTTTGTAGAGACTATACTAGGTTTAGAAGAAACCCCCGTCAGGTTTCTTAGGCTATCTGGGTGTCTGTCAAAGAGATTTCCCTTTTCCGCCTCAATGAAAACATTCTGCTATTAAGTAAATGAAAAAATCTCCAACAGCAACACAAACAGAAATATTTTTTTTTTTTCTATTAACTAGGGGAAGACCCATATCAACTTTTTATTATTCAAAAAGGTGGGAGTCACTATATCCAAAATTGTTTGTGTTTCTCAGTGTAAAGGTGAGTCCATACTATGGAAACAATGACTCTGGCTAGGTAGCTCTCTAAAAAAAAGGGGCTCCAATAGTTATTTTTGTGAACAATGGAATTTTTAAAGAGAAAATGAGTGTTGTAAAACTATATAAAAGTTTTTTAGTTCATCACAGAAGTCTAAAGCAATCAAGATGGCATGCCAATGTCTTTCAGGAGAAATAAGGAAGATTCACCTGCACTGAATATTTAGTGAATGTCCCATTCCCTGGTTCATAAATACATCCCTTTTTTGTTAATAGGGTTAAATCAACAATTGGCTCTTGAAATGAAAAAGAATGTTTCTGTACATTTTCAACAGAGCCGCAGATAGCAGGAAAAACCCAACAGAGGTTCTAATCCTTCCCCACTGTATTCAAAATTACAAAAAAAGAAAAACATTTGGCTGTGCATACGTTTTAAACACGGTAGATCCTTTCAAAAAATCTAATATCGATTTTGAGTTTTCATTAACAAAATCATGAAGTGGTTTATGCTAGAACTGTTTATGCTTTTTTGAAATTTATATAGCTTAAAGTCAAAAATACATGCTTATTTTTTTAATGCAATCCTGACATTTGCACTGTTATTTGCATAACTTTGCTATATTGGTTGCAAATTCACAACAATTAGATTCTGAAATCCAGTGTAGATACACTTTGTAAATTCGATTTATGTATAGCAAAAGTAATTTGATAGGTTAGAAATAGTTCCCAAGTGTTGAACATGCATCTTTTACGTATTAAATATCATTGTATGCAATTACAGTTAATTCCCATTATAATTCAGAAGGTCTGTTATTTACTTCATAAAATATGTGCTCTAATTATTTAATATGAAGCTGACTTTTTCCATCACAGTCAAGTTAAATCCTGGATGTGTCTATAATTTCATTTGGAATATGTATGTGTCCTTAGGCTTGTCATCACTAATTTAGAGAAGTGGCTGTAAATGTTCTTATTTTCCCCACTGACCACAGATATCAATATCCTCAACAGTGCTTGTGTTTTCCCTGAGTAAAACATGAAAGCACACGGAAAGAGAAGATAATTCATCATATGAGTAAATAAGCAACTGTCTATAAGCAAGAAATACATATTTTAAAATTTAAAGAAAAGAAGTCTTAAGTTCAGATTGTTTGACCCTTCAGGGCATACTACTGGGTTTTGTTAGGTCCAAAAGCTGAAATTCCAGACTACACTTGCATAGCCACCTGCTTTAGCAATCTGGTATGGCAAGTGTTTTTAAAATATAGTGATTGTACTTTATTCATCCAAGCAATCTAAACAACAGCTGAAAGGACTTTGGATGAGATACAGGTTTGCCACTATCATGGGTTCAAGGTAAGTCCTGTGGGATCAAGATCCATGGTCCTGAAAAATGTATGTGCTGGTTCACCATGCATATTTTTTTTTTTAATCCATAATGTACTGCATGACATTTGAGCTATGACTAGCTGGCTTAAAAGAGCCAATAGGGGACTTTTGGTTAAGCCACCCCCCCTACTATAAAAAGGATGGGCACACAAGAACCAATATGTCTGTGGATTGGAAACTGTTATAGTGGAAGCTGACAAGCAGCATAATGAAGTAATGATAGTAATTTAGAAAGGGAAAGTTGGGTTGGGGCTTTGGAGTGGAGGAGGAAAATGAGGGGAGGGGGAGTGGGGAGAAAAAGTAAAAGAGAAAGGTGAGGTATGAGGTAGATCTAGTGGGCCTAGAGGTCTTTAGCCATATAACTAGAAACTCAGGGCCATGAAGGAGTATCACAATTGTTGAAGTGGCCTGAATTCAAAAATGGAAATGTATTCCGGCCAGTAAAACAAAGTATTGCAGAATTTGAAATATGTGCCCTTCTATCTTATGTGAATACTGCAATAGCAAAATGACGTCACATTGCATAGCTCCGCCCAATGGAAGAGCATAATACCATTTGCTGGAGATGCCCAGTATGGCAACTTTCTGCTTCGGTAACACGCATGCATGCAAGTTGGATCAGTCGTGGTGCACTGCTGGATAGTGTCAAGGCTGCTTTATCCTGTGCAGGACCAAGAACACATACAATCTTGTATATGTGAGGTTAATTTTTTTGATTGTTTTATAATGTGTGACCCTTCTTGTGCAATTTTTTGAGGTTTTGGTAGCAATAAATGTCTTTGTTGTTGTCTTTGTTGTCACAGCAAAAGGGCTAGCGATCTGCTGCATTAATTTTCATATTGATTCATTAAATTTCAAATAAGCTACATTCTCAACATTGTACATCTGGTGAGCAATGCTTCACTAGGTACAGTGTTTTCAAGGTTTTCCATAATTGAGACATTTTTGCCTGTGTCAGGGTTCAAGTCTTTTTTGTGTGCCCTAGTCTAGAATCCCTATTTTGGAAATGGTATCTGAGATGTGTTTAATTGTTAGTCTGGAGCCATGTTTGAGAAGAGAACGTCTAATAACAGCTTTATGGGTGTTCCAAAGAGTGAAAGGTGGGAGATCCAAAGATATGTTGCATTCTAAGTGTGATTTCAACTATCATTCTACATCAGAGAGAGAAGAAAATGGGGAGAAAGGGGGAGAAATGTAAGCTAGAGAAGGTGGAGTGGGGTTGTACTTGGGGAGGTGATGGATGGAAAGAATAAGCAAGCAGGAAGAATGAGTGAAGAAGAGAACAAGTGACTATGTCTAGATCACCAACAGCGGAGGGGCAAGTGGGGGGTTGGAGTAGGTAAGGTGAAGGGTTTCCTTGGAAGTATGGAGAATGAAAGGGGGAATGAGGAGAGGGAAAGGAGGTAGCTGTGCCTCCAATGTGGTCCTAAGGATGAGGAGGGACCATAGGCAGAAAAGAGGAAATAATAATGGGAAGTTCAATGTCCTCTGGGCTGTACCAGATAAGTACCGAGGACACATCTATTTTCCATATATGAAGCTCTAGGGGGGCTCTTCATGAAGTGGTCTGTTTACGACTTGTGTATACAAATGATTTTAGGACAGAGGAGGTAAAATTCTTAAGGTCACATAAAGACTTTGGATAGGGGAGCAAGAGTGTGGCATTAGGGTCATTTTCAACAGTAGCGAGAAGGCAGGGGGCACAGGACAGTAATGGAAGGTGGAAAGTTTGTGAAAAAAAGTCAGTGGGAAGTCACTCCTAGGGTGTTGTTATTGAACCTGGTAGAGGAGGATTGTGGTTGTTTCCCAGGGTGAAATATCCAAAGCAGTGGGGGAGCCGCTGCCTCTTAAAGATGATGCACAGGGCCCCTCAGGGCAATCCCCCTTTCCTGAAATGAGACCCTGTATCAATTAAAAAGCAAAAATGTATTGCATAGGAACAAACCAATAATTCATATTACTGAGAACAACATGCATTAAAAGAAAATAAAAGAGAAAAAAAACAGAACTTTCAAGTAGTAACGGTGGGGAGGCTAAATCTTATCCTGCTAAATGACTGGGGACAGAAAATCCTACCATAAGACATGGCATGTTGTCCCAAACCATGAAAGCCCTGCTCTGAGCTATAAGGGAAAAAGTAGGGGTTACCCAGTAATCATCTAAATTGAAATAGCCCCCCAAAATTGGTTTTAAATGTAGACGATTTCCCTGGAGCTAGTATGGTGTGAGTCCAAGGCAGTTGGACTAGGGGACATTAACAGTCTCCCTGACAGGGAATCACATAAGGAATGGGAAACCAAGTGTGACTCCCTGTCCCCCAACTGGCATTAGCGGATGGCACACAGACTCAAATCTAAAGGAGTTCCCACATATGACAACACACACATGATCAGAATGAACTTGAAGGTTATTGTTATGGGTGGGATTATTGCATCTCACAAGGTGGACTTTGCGTTAGGGAGTGAGTGAAGCCCAGTGGGTGAGCCATCAGGTGTAGCACATATAGTCATTGTGTAGAGAAAGTACACCTGTGGTCAGGCTATAAGGGGTTGATGGGGTCCTTAGGGGGAATCTTTGCCATCTAGGTGGGATGGGTAGGGAGAGTGGACATATCATGGACCAGAGGGATCCATGATGTGTTAATTGAAGGTTTTAAACAGGTGCAGGTGAAAAACTGTAGCAGCTCTAGAGCTATACACTGATGGGGGTTTTTACAGCTCTGCATCACTGAAGGTAGTAGGAAATCAACACTGAGTTCACTGTGGCAGTGCATACTAGCACATTATGCCATTAACTTGCAGGAGGGTTGTACTTTTTTATTTTTTTAAAGACTTCAATACCACTTTAATGAGAGCTTAATAGAAATAGGCCAGTGGCAGGACTGTTTTGCATCACAGAAAACAGAGACAGCCTCAGTGAACCACTGGTTAATTTCTATCTGCTGGTCACAGCAGGTGACTATTGTTTGATAAAAAAAAAATGTATTACTGCTAAAGCTACCTGAGAAAAGTTTTTTTTTTTTTTTAAAACTGAAATGGATAAGATCGAGGTGCAGTTGCTGTATGTAAGCCAAGCTAATAATTGTAAAAGAAAAAAAAAAAAACATTTGTGAAAACTGTACTATTCCCTAACACCACATACATTTTTCAGTAATCAGCCAATTGTGTTCATTTAAAGATTTGTGTGTTGCTCTCAAAGCCACATTAAAAGTCAGTGCCTTGCTTCCCATTCCTATTTTGACAGTAGTTTCCCTATTAGCCCTAGAAATGATTAGACTTTAGCTTAGGTTTCCCTAATTTAAAACAGGACTTACAGAACCTTTGGTAAGCGAGCAGAATCACTAGAAGGGACTCCCATTGTTGGTTAGAGGGGAATGTAAGGAATCACTAAGGCTGGACATACTTTATGCAGGTTGCTTTCTTTCAACCATGGGTTAAAGGAAAGAAAATGGTTTGATTCCCCCATCCACACAACCAGTGTATCAGGTTTCCCAGGTGTCAAAATACAAGAATCAATGCTGCCAGCTATAGTCAGTGGCAGTGAAAACTTAACAGGCTGGTTGTATTGAAGTCAATCGATAGATCAATTTCAGTACAACCAGCCTGTCCATATATGGATCAAAATTTGGCTGGTTCCTGCTGAACAGGCTGAATTTCAATCTGTCTATGGCCGGCCTAACAATTGGGGGGGGGGGGGTCTACTGATAGCTTTCATGTGCATGATGAATCACGAGACATTTTCTCTAGCTGAGATATATTTGATTGCTAATATTTCAATATTTCAAAACCTTTTAAGCTAGATAATAGCTGTTTATAGATAATAACTCCAAAACCCTAGGGCTCAGTTTGAACGTTGAATTGTCAGATACTCTAACCTGGTCATAAATATGTATGCCATTTCCGGTCAATAGTCAATATTATTTTGTAGGCATGAATACTATGTTTGAATTGGGTTTTAATACATTGCGTTTCTGTTGAAGTCACATATGACGAAACGCGTCAGAACACAGGCACGCTGTCTCCCGGATGGTCACTGAGGTTTTGGCCGGATCCCGGATCCCACCCATAAGCAAAGCAGACAGATCCTATGCAGGAACGGTGAGCAGGCCATCACATCGTGATTACGGATTACATGCTTGAATTTTTCTATCCTAAATGTAAGCATATTGGATGTTGGGGGTTCATGTTGGAGTGTGGGTACTTAATAAAGTTTTGTTTGAAACGGTATCACACTATTGTGCCTCCTATTTTTCCAAAATTTCATGGGTATGAGCTGATCCCTGACTGAGACTGGAAAGCGAAGTTCTTCTGGTGAGAGCAGAGGTGGTCCGGAGTGTTAAAGGGTTCAAGCAACCAATGCTTACAGGCGTGTGACCAAGTTATTTCTGGTGAGTGCCCACTTTGAAGGGGTCACTGATGGTGTGGTGAAGGTGTATACCGGATTAATCATCTCTGAACACCGAGAATATTGAATAGCTGAGAAATAACTGGCTTCACCATGTATAGAGACTGTTTTTTTCGGTACTATTCTCTTTAAGAGGACTATATGATCATGATATGTTGAATACATATTTTAGCGCTGTTGAATGTGATTCATGCTGGATATTGATGGTTTTAGTATTTATTACATTGCATTTTAGACTGTTTTGTTTTTATACAGTAGCTGCGATCAGCAATATTGTATGATATTTATACCGAAACTTTTATGGTTATGTGGTGTTTTACCCTCAGGTTTTAAGCGCTGGGCGAGTGTTTGTTATTCCCCCGTGTTTTACAACCACTTTTTTATTATAGGGTTTTAATACATGTTGCTCCATTACCCTAATACTGATTATTTTTCGGTATACAGAACTACAGTTTAGTGAAAATCTGTTGGAATATAAATATTAAAAGTACCATTGCTGACTTATTTTTAAAGGTGCATGTTTTGGGGCTGTCATCCATATCTTTCATCACTGTTTTATTGGTCATTGACCAAGAAAAAGTTTGTGCATCTCAGGTTACTAGGTTATTCTATATGGACTTTCATGTTTATAAGCAGGGATCCTCAAAATCCGGCCCTCCAGCTGTTGCGGAACTACACATCTCACAAGGCTTTGGGAAACTCTGACATTCACAGAGAAGACTAGGCATGATAGGAATTGTAGTTGCTGAACAACTGGAACAACTATGGAACATAGTTTGAAGACCCCTGTTTATAAGCATCCACTTAAGTTGTTTCATTTACTATGATGACATGCAGGTTACATTGTCCATAGCAACCAATTAGATGTCTGCTTACTTGTGTCAGAGAAAAATAAATTTAGTCAGACTACTATGAGTTAAGACACTCTAGAACTTCTTCAACATGATAAGGAGCAATGTTACTAGACTCCATACCTCTGGTACCAGGACACTTTCATCTCTTCTGAGAAGTATTTCATGAAACAATGGAATCTAATTCCTTCTGGTGTGCAGTGGATTTTCAGCTCTGAAGCAGATGATCCTAAAAAAAGGAATAAAAAAACACTACATGAAATCATGTCCTTTTATCCTTGCTTAGAAATGTTGTTTGGGAAGGCAGAAAAGCACAGTAGTTCTCTGGTAGGTTTAGCAAGAAAAGCTATTTTCGTCATTGCACAGATGTATCCTTTATAAGCTTCAGTTATATTTGAAATAGTTTGAATAACTGACTTTGATGCATTTTTAGGACAGTCCTCCTTCAAGAATGCAGCCAGCTAGAATAAGACATTATTGTTCTCTGATCTTTCAGGGTATTATTCTTTTAAAAAAAATCATTTTTACATTGCTTTCTTAACAATGATCTTTCAAACACAACATGCCTTGGTGTGATTTTTTTTTTCTATTTAAAATGATAAACACTCAATAATTTCAGTAATTATCTTTATAATAGACTTTTCACTTTATCTTCCGAAGAGCCATAACAAGATATTTCAATATGTCTGTATCTCCTAGAGTTTATTAATATAATATATCACTATAAAATAAAAGGATGTAGTTTAATTGGGTTTAGGCAATGTAAATCACTTCTGTTATTTTACACTCTCTGTGTTAACATAATGGTCATTCTGTGTTTTTAGTTACTTTAAATGTAAATAAGAATGACAATATAATACACAATTGTCAAATTTCAGTCCATAAACATGCTTTAGCATATGTGGGAAAAAGTGAGGTGAGATGGCGCTGCCTAATAATGTGCAAATGATATAGGAAGAGGTTGGTTTAATGGTCACAAGGTAAAGTGCTAATGTGTTTACTTAAATAATGACATACAATCCACAGTATAGAACATAAATGTAAAAAAGAATAAAAAAGGAAAAAGTGGACTGGTTAGAGAGCACTCTCCCCAAATATGTGCTCAAAGTGATGTGTGCAATAAATAATTAAATAAGTTGATAGACAAAAACTTATGTACTGGTGAAAGAGTAATAGTGATGTTCACAAGATTAAGAAATGCCGTCTAATATAATCTGATTAAATATGGCGGCTGTAGATGTCTCCATGCCCCGGGAAGCCCGGAGCTCGGTGTCCGCTGCACACTGAGCGTTTTTTCTGCTAACTGGATATAAGGAAGCCCCGCATATCGAAATGGCTGGATATAGGATATTATATCAAGGCTCATTACCCCTGTAGGGGTACATATTTCTGGTGAGTGTGGGAGAAATTGGAGGGGTGCACTGGTTTTTCTCACCCATCACTCAGCACTCGGATCAACCGGAATATTACATAGTTACATAGTTACATAGTTAGTGAGGCTGAAAAAAGACACAAGTCCATCCAGTTCAACCTATGATGTGTGTGTGTTTGCTTTTAACCGTACATTGTATACCCCTGTATGTTGTGGTCTTTAAGGTGTCCATCCAATAGTTTTTTGAAACTATCAATGCTCCCCGCTAATACGACTGCTTGTGGAAGAGAATTCCACATCCTTACCGCTCTTACAGTGAAGAACCCCTTACGCACTTTAAGGTTAAACCGCCTTTCCTCAAGTTTTAGTAAGTGGCCACGTGTCTTATTGTATCTCCTTTCTCTGAATAGTTTGTTCCTTATGCTAGGGTCGCCAGTACAGTATTTGTACATTGATATCATATCCCCCCTCAATCGTCTCTTCTCCAGAGAGAATAGGTTCAGTGCTTGTAGTCTTTCCTCATAGCTGATGTCCTCCATTCCCCTAATTATTTTTGTTGCCCTTCTCTGGACTTTCTCCAGTTCCAGCACATCCTTCCTGAGGACCGGTGCCCAGAACTGGACAGCATACTCCAGATGTGGCCGGACCAGAGTCTTGTAGAGTGGAAGAATAATCTCTTTATTTCTGGAGTGAATCCCCTTTTTTATACAACCCAGTATTCTGTTGGCTTTGCTTGCGGCGGCTTGGCATTGCATGCCACTGCCAAGCCTGTTGTCTACCAGTACCCCCAGGTCCCTTTCCATCCTAGACTCACCCAGAGGTTCCCCCCCTAGTGAGTAGCTTGCTTTCTGGTTTCTGGCCCCCAAGTGCATTACTTTACATTTTTCTACATTAAATCTCATCTGCCATGTAGTTGCCCACCCCGTGCTTGCAAGATTTCCACATCCTGCATAGAAGATATTGGCATGCCTAATTTAGTATCATCTGCAAATACTGAGATTGTACTAGATATCCCCTCCTCTAGATCATTTATGAATAAATTAAACAGGATTGGCCCCAGGACAGAACCCTGGGGGACCCCACTTTCCACACCCACCCAACCCGAGTACTCCCCATTAATCACCACCCTCTGTACTCTCCCCTGGAGCCAGTTCTCTATCCAGGTACTCACCTTATGGTCCATACCTACCTTCCTTAGTTTGTACAGTAAGCGTTTGTGGGGAACGGTGTCAAAGGCCTTTGCAAAGTCCAGATACACCACATCCACAGGCTTACCTTTATCTAAGTGGCAGCTCACTTCATCGTAGAAGGTTAATAGATTGGTTTGGCATGAACGATTTTTCATGAATCCATGCTGATTACTACTTATAATACCGTTTTCATTACTAAAGTCTTGTATGTGGTCCCTTATCATCCCCTCCAAAATTTTGCAGACTACTGATGTTAGGCTGATCGGCCTATAGTTACCCGGGATATATCTCGGCCCCTTTTTAAATATTGGTACCACGTTGGCTTTTTTCCAATCAGCTGGCACCATACCCGTCTGTAAACTATCCTTAAAGATCAAGAATAATGGTCTGGCAATCACCTGGCTGAGCTCATTAAGAACCCTTGGGTGCAAGCCATCCGGTCCCGGGGATTTATTTATGTTAAGTTTCTCTAGTTTAGCTCTAATTCTATCCTCTGTTAGCCATGGCGGCACTTCCTGAGGTGTATTATTTAGTTCGGCCTTACAAGCGGGGTTCGTGTAGCCCCCCGATTCCTTTGTGAAGACTGAAGAAAAGAAATTATTTAACACTTCCGCCTTTTCTCTGTCCTCTGTGGCCATTTTTCCTTTATCATCTTTTATGGGGCCAATGTGCTCTGGCCTCGCTTTCCTACTGTTTATATACTTAAAGAACTTCTTGGGGTTCTTTTTACTCTCTTCCGCTATATGTCTCTTGTGTTATATTTTAGCCGCCCTGATTTCGTCTTTACATTTCTTATTACACTCTTTGTAGTGCTTAAATGCTGCCAATGACCCCTCAGCCTTGTATTTTTTGAAGGCCTTTTCTTTAGCTCTAATATACATTTTTATGTTGGAGTTTAGCCACCAAGGGTTTAGTTTTGCTCTTTTAAATTTATTTCCTTGTGGAATGCACTGGCCCACCCCCTTGTTAAGTATGCTCTTGAAGCACTCCCATTTTTCCTCCGTGTTCTTTGTTCCCAGGGTTCTATCCCATTTGATATTTTCTAGCAGCGAGCGCAGTTTAGGGAAATTGGCTCTTTTGAAATTCAGTGTCCTTATATTACCCATGTGTTTCCTATTACTGTAATTAATACTGAAACCAATTGACCTATGGTCACTGTTCCCTAAGTTTCCCGTATTTCTATATCCGTGAGCAGGTCTGTATTGTTGGTAATCAGTAGGTCAAGTACCGCATTGTTTCTTGTCGGTGCATTCACCATCTGACCCATGAAATTGTCCTGCAAAACATTTAGGAACTGCCGAGCTTTGGCTGAATGCGCGGTTCTTTCTGCCCAGTCTATATCAGTCATATCAGTGTATCAATCAATTACCAATTGATTGATACACCTGCTTCACTTCATAGCACTTTAAAAGACTATTTATCACCTTTTGTTGGATCACCACATTTTTTACTTTTTTGTATAGCACTGTATTGACATTTATCTTTTTTGTCGGATTATATTATTCTAATTCTGTGATCATTATCATCATTCCAATTTCTTTCACTGGCACACGGCTTTTTTGCCCATTAATTTATCTATTTATTGTATCTATTTTTATGAGCACATATTTAATCAGATTATATTAGACGACATTTCTTAATCTTGTGAACATCACTATTACTCTTTCACCAGTATATAGTTTTTTTGTCTATCAACTTATTTAATTATTTATTGCACACATCACTTTGAGCACATATTTGGGAAGAGTGCTCTCTAACCAGTCCACTTTTGACTTTTTTATTCTTTTTTACATTTATGTTCTATACTGTGGATTGTATGTCATTATTTAAGTAAGCACATTAGCACTTTACCTTGTGACCATTAAACCAACCTCTTCCTATATCATTTGCACATTATTAGGCAGCGCCATCTCAACTCACTTTTTCCCACATTTATTGATATAGTCTTCAGACTATATTTTGAGGTTGGCTGCAGCCTATTCCTTTGTCCATAAGCGCGGAATTTCTTTTACCCTTCATGCTTTAGCATATGCTTATTGGAAACATAGTGTTTCTGTTTTTAAAAAACAGGTGATCACAGAACTGTCAACTGTCCTTTTGTTCAGGTCACTGACAGCTAACTTCTGACAGAATGCTTTCAAGTGCAAATGTGCCAAGACCATGGACATCATAGTATGTACCTATTTGTAATATGTTACAAAATAACATTAAGACAAGCCATGGTCTCTTTAGATGAATGTAATGTGAAGTAATTGATTCTCAAAGATTCTTGAATCTCTCAACATAGACTCCAAAGTCTAATTTTAGTCAGTTTCTAACAACATCTGATTGTGATTTTAGGGCCTTTGTTGTGAAGTTTCAAAATTAATTTATCCACAATGCCTATAGCTACAAAGTGAATGAGGACTTATTTTAAAGTACTTTCTCTGCTTCAGAATATATAAAGGCTTTATTATGCATATCCTGGGAACAGATTCACTTTTAAATGATTACAGCTATTAATAGACCTGTATGCTCTAACAATTCAGACTAGTGATAAGGAGATCAGTTTACGCAAACTGATTCCATGATTAAGCCCCGGGGTCAGGGTAAAACATGTTGGAGTTGTGGTCTGGATAAAAGGAGCGGAGGCTGCTTTTACCTGCTTACCACACGGCTGGGAGAGGTGTGTGGCAGATGGGGTACCTTTTTATGTTTTGCATTACTCAAACTAGGATACACAGCAAATCAGATTGGAGATTCATAACTGGTAAATGGCTTATTTGGACCACTTCATGTGTGGGAATTGTCAATGAGGAGCCCACACGCCATAACGTATATTGGATTTCTATAAATAACATAGATCCTTGAGGAGTGTTTATCAGTCTTTACTCCTTCATATCGGTGACAGGGAGTTTGTGATATTCTGTCATGACTAAATAAAATATAAGCCATAGATGAACAATTCACCACATTTATACCTATCTCAATGCTTAGCCTAACAGTGTTCTTCTATTATATCAGGCAGGACTATAGAATATATCTTGTAAACTATTTTATTCTTTTAGTTAAGTAGCAATATTTAATATGTAGCCAGGTACAATCATATGGGACTAATTTCTGAAAAGCGATGTAAAGAAAATAGAAACAAAAAGTGTAGCTGCCCCTAATGAGCCATAAGGTGTCATCTTTCAAAAGAAAAAAGAAATCCTATTGGATGTTGTTGATATATCATTATTTCAATTTCATGCTATTTATGGCTGAAATAGTTCCTACATTTCTCTATAATGTATTTTTGAAGCACTCAGCATCTCAATAGACTATTTTGTTGACAATTTACGTGTGCTTACTCTGCCTTCCCAGCCTGCACATGTGTATATCTCCTTGAAAAACTGAACATAAAAATACACATTAGTCAGCAAGACTTTCATAATACAGATGCACTAAGGAGCATTAGCATATTCATTTTTAGACCCAGTAAAAGAAAATTTAAAATGAGGTAAAACACTTTAAAATTCATTTTGAGCAAGAGCTTTGCAATTACTCAGGGGAGGCTGAGAATGGAAGGAAGAAAATTAAAAAGATAAGATACAGTTTATATTCAAGTGTCTACGGAACCGGTATTGCAATAAAGGTTTGTCTTCTACAATTGCTAACAGACTGAAGGGTATTAAGGCTTTTTAAAATCTATTATGCAATATCAAAGTCAAATGTGGATCATGACTTACAAAATGTCATATGTTGCACAATATACAACACAGAATACAAATCCAGAGGCAGCAAAACCAGCTGTCTCTTTTAGTCTAACTGAAAATAACCAATATACGCAGTCACTTGGAAACTATGGATTCAATTTGTGTGTTTTCTTATTGTTATAAAACTAAACAAACAGACATCCAATCAGCTAAGGCTAGCTACTTATTGTTTGAATGCTCTCCAGCCTGGTAGTAGCTTTTTGGCTTTTATGTGAGGCTCCAAATGTCAGTTATTTATAGTTCTAAAATAGACAATATACCCCAAAAAGAGATATTTATTGCGAGATTGCACTGGAATCAAGCATTCATTTAGTCAGGTTTGAACTGCAGCTTATGATAGCCAATAAAAAAGTTACTACTTTAGTAGATTACACTCCAAATCTTCCAATTAAAGAGGTTTTATGTTTTGTGGTAATGATCCCTTACCAGAATTCACCAGTAGGTGGCAAATAAACTGATATATTAAATAGTGCTGCACAGTGTTCCATAAAATAAAACAATAAATAAATCTATATTATGCAACATATAATTTTTGCAGCAGAAAAACAAATATTAAAAACAACTGCGCATATCCATAATAATTGTCAATAAAAGTTCTTCAGTTATCAATGTAAATGTTTGTTATAGTTATCTTCCACTTATGCCATAAACACTTTCTTTTTTCTGCCACAACTTGTGAATCACTGGAACATATCTCTTCCACCATGTGTTGTGCAAAACCCATCTAAAGCAGCCAAAAAAGTAAAAAAAAAAAAGTCTAAAGTCTAAAGCAGCCAGACCAGATCAAGAACAAGAAAGACGGCACCATCTTTGTTTATGCCTAAACCTGCCAGACCAGAGCAAGAGCAAGAAAGATGGCACCATTTTTATTCAAGCCTCATCCAGGGTCACCATCTACTTCTTGGACTGAGATGCCAGTTCAGTGATAGATGAGGAATGTGGAAAATTGGGCTGGGCTCCTTTGTATATATAGCCATTAAAGGATTCCTGGGGATGGAGGTGGATTGAAGTACACCCATATTTAGCAGAGGAGAATAACACTTCTGGCATATAACACCCTGTTTAAAGGGAAAGCGCATAAGACCTGACCACGAGGTTAGAGTATTAGAATGTTGGTGATGGGTTTTGCACAACAAACGTGGAAGAGATATTACAGTGGGTCACAAGTCACGGTAAAAAATAAATAAAGTGTTTATGTCACAAGTGGATGATATTAATTATGGACACTTACATTGATAATAAAAGAACTTGTATTAACAATTATTATGGACATGCACAGCTGCATTTGAATTTGTTTTCTATGGGAAATGTGATTTGTGACAGAGGTGTACGTTTAGTAAACTGAGATAAGCCGAGATCTGGATGATCATGGCTTGTCTCAGAGCATTGCCGGTTTAAATTACTGAGAAGAGTAGTGGAGAACATAGTCTTCTCTTCTCATCTCAGCACACAAACGGCTTGCATTCACTGCAATAGAAACGGCCAGTTTAGTAACACATGATGTTACCTTATCACTGTGCTTCTCTTTGAAGATCTCCTCTTCCTACTTCTCCAGCTCAGAGGTGGAGATAGCAGGAAGAAATAGGAGATCTCTGCTGTGAATGTCCCCGTGCCCAAAAGTGAAAGTAAAAACTCTCCCTACTGCAGTGAAATATACATCAACAGCAGGTTAGAAACACATTAACTATACAATCACATCTATATCTGTGTGTGCATATATATATATATATATATATATATATATATATATATATATATATATATACTGTATGTACTGGTGTGTATGTATGTATGTATATATATATATATATATATATATATTTTTTTTTTTTTTTAATTTCAGGTACTTATATAGTGCTGTCAATTTACGCAGCGCTTTACATATACATTGCACATTCACATCAGTCCCTGCCCTCAAGGAGCTTACAATCTAAGGTCCCTAATGCCTCGTACACACGTACCAATCGTCGGCCGACCGATCGGCCGTCTTTTGTCCAGGGCTGTCCTGTCCGCTGAAAAGTGCAAAAGACTGCACACGAATTTTGTCAGCCAACAACAGCCGACTGCAGAAGTGATGTCATGTGATGGTTAACTTTCTGTGTGTTTTTTCTTTTCTGAGCATGCCCAGTCTTGCAAATCTGCTGTTTGTCGGCCGAATTCTGTACTGACTGGCGAACAATCGGCCGTTCTGGTGTTGGCCAACAAAAATTTTAATGCCTGCAGGACAGATTCTGTTCGGCCGAAAATGCGCTGTCGGCTGTCGGAAGCATCATACTAACAAGCATACAATCGGCCGATCGGTCGTCGGCCGAATTTTAACGGCCGACGATCAGTACGTGTGTACGAGGCATCACTCACATACATACACAGCAGGGCCAATTTTTTATACAGGATCCAATTAACCTACCAGCATGTCTTTGGAGTGTGGGAGGAAACCAATCTGTCACGATTCAACCACGCCCACGGCGACTAGCTAACCGAGACGTGATGAATCGTGACTGGGCAGTATAAGGGGATAACGGAAATAAAGAAAATTCCTACTAAAGGCCTGTACACTCGTACCGATTGTCGCAGAAAAGATTCGGCAGACGAACGATCGGCCAAATGTAGGCTTGTTAGTATGATGCTTCCGACAGCCGACAGCGCACTTTCGGCCAAACAGAATCTGTCATGCAAGCATTAAAATGTTTGTATGCCAACACCAGAACGGCCGATAGTTCGCCAGTCAGTACAGAATTCGGCCGACAGACAGCAGATTTGCAAGACTGGGCATGCTCAGAAAAGAAAAAACACAGGGAAAGTTAACCATCACATGACATCTATCCTACAAGCCAGAACCCCTGTGTTGATCACTCTTCCCACTGTCCCCACACCCACACACCACAAACAATAGCCTGCCACCACCCAACAGTTTGTCCGCAGACTGGTCTGCTGGGACACCACACACACGCAGATCTCCGTCTGGTGTACAATCTGCATGCAATCTGCCAACACACAGTGCAATTGCATACAGATTGGCATGTATGTATGTATGTACTGTATGTACTGGTATGTATGTGTGTATATATATATATATATATATATATTTATATACTGTATGTATATATACCGTGCATGTGTGTGTGTGTGTATAGATATGTTTTCATGTGTCAGAACATGTCATTACGAGTTCTTTTAAACTTTAGTTTCACTTTTTAAACTTAGCGGCACTGTAATCTCACAATATCTCGTGAGATTACAGGCAGTCCACCCAGTTATATACAGATCACGGCAGTTCTCAGAGAAAAAAATTCTCCTCTGATCACCCTGTGAGAAGTGAAGTTCTCCGCCTTCTAAACTGGGTGCCAGAGGAGATATTTTTTCTCTGAGAACTGCCGAGAATTGAACTGAGAGAAAACTTCTCAGTTTACTAAACGTACACCATAATGTGAGAACACAGGGGTTGATTTACTATAGCTGGAGAGTGCAAAATCTGGTGCAGCTCTGCATAGAAACCAATCAGCTTCCTGTTTTTTGTCAAAGCTTAATTTTTCGAGCTGAAGTTAGAAACTGACTGGCTACCATGTACAGCTGCACCAGATTTTGCATTCTCCAGTTTTAGTAAATCAACCCCATAGAGTGTATGTAGCAGTATGTAGAATATAACTATATGCACAGGTTTCCTGAGGTTTTATAGTAATTGCACACGTGTGTGTATATATATATATATATATATATATATATATATATATATATATATATATATAAGCTATCTTACCAAAAGTATTGGGACACCTACCTTTTCATGCACATGAACTTTAATTGCATCCAAGTCTTAGTCCGTAGGGTTCATTATTGAGTTGGTCCTCCCTTTGCAGCTACAACAGCTTCAACTCTTCTGGGAAGGCTGTCCACAAGGTTTAGGAGTGTGTCTATGGGAATGTTTGACCATTCTTCCAGAAGTGCAGGTGAGGTCAGGCACTGATGTTGGAGAGAAGGCCTGGCTTGCAGTCTGCACTCTAATTCATCCCAAAGGGGTTCTATCAGGTTAAGGTCAGAACTCTGTGCAGGCCAGTCAATTTCATGCTCCCAACCTTGTGGGAACAGTTTGGGGTTGGCCCTTTCTGTTCCAACATGACTGTGCACCAGTGCACAAAGCAAGGTCCATGAATACATGGATAAGTGAGTTTGGGGTGGAGAAACTTGACTGGCCTCAACCCAATAGAACACTTTTGGGATGAATTAGAGTGCAGACTGCAAGCCAGGCCTTCTCGTCAAACATCAGTGCCTGACCTCGCAAACGCGGTTCTGGAAGAATGGTCAAACATTCCCATAGACAAACTCCTAAACCTTGTGGACACTTTTCCCAGAAGAGTTAAGCTGTTATAGCTGAAAGGGTGGGCCAGCCTCTTAATTTATTTTATTCTGTGTTCTTTTTGTTTCCAATAATTGTGATGAGCTGCAAATTACTGATAAAATTACTGATATAAATAATGGCCTGGTTTAAATGTTATTTTGATCTTTGATGAGGCTTAAAGCTCTTTAAAATTGAAAAAAAAAAAAAAAAACAAGGATATTGACTGATTATTTACTGGTCTTATATGAATTTGAAAGTTTAAATTTATAGCAAATTAGTTGATCATTCACAGAATCCACAGTTTCGTTGGGCAAAACAATAGCATAGTTATTGTTGTCAAGATGAGCGCATTGTATGACCTTGCGTGCTAGTCAATTGGTAGAGATTTCAGTATCTAATTTCAGTATCCGCTTTCAGATTACTGAGGGACAATCAAAGCCTCTAACTTTGAATCTATTTATTTTGTTTTGTATAGGGGCTTTAGGTTCTTCATTAAAGTGGCGCATGTGGTAAAGTGGATACAATTAAAAGATTTTTCAGAGCAAAAGACTTTATGATTTAATTTCTTTAGCTCACACCAGTAATGGACACATCAATTTGATAACTAAATGCATCAGTGAATTGCAAACGATTCTTTACAACCAAATTTATACATATAGATGTGTCCATGTGTAAGGAATCAAACAATAATACATCTTGACTGCATTGATTTCTGAGTTGGCATAGTTCTCAGTAATAACACAGATATTTAATAGAAACCAAAAGTTCTGAATCACAAACTTTCCTGTTTTGACCATTCTTACTAATTCATTTTATTTAAAAAGCCAAGGGATGTGGGGCCTAAGACCTTCTGTGTTTACAGAGGCTGCTTGTTAAAAGAGGTGTTTCTACAAATACCTAACTAATCTCTCTTAGTACATCTGACTTCAGTGAAGATTTAAAATATTTTGTTTAGCTCTTGATTCTCAGAATTACTGTATGTGAATGAGCTGAGGACTATAAAAAATTAAATTGCACTACTCCATGAGCAAAAAATAAAGGCTAAACTCTTCCTTGGAAAATCAGTTTAAAGTGCCAAGTCCTGTGCCAAGGCACTCCTGTGGCTACAGACTCAGAGTTGTATATCTGCAGGGAAAAAGGCACTGCTACCTCTGACTGCTAGCCTAACAAGATTTGTAGTGATATTTGGGGCTATAACTACTGTGCAGCTAGCTGAAAGGAAATCTGTACATGATTGCCTGCACTGCATGCATCTCCTCATTTCTTCTTCTGTTTCACCCATTCTGTGAATCTATGCTGTACAAACTTCTTCTGCTGTTTCTTGAACATTTCCCAATTGTCTAATTTACCAGTTATTATCTCACTATTTATCAGGGGCAGCCTTTACTAAGGGAGCCACCCATACACAGAAACACAATGAAGAGCAAAGCATGGTAAGTTGATAAAGGAGAAAAGATCAGCTTTAGGCTACGTTCCTATCTTGGCGTTGCTATTTACAGGCGTTTTTATGGGCATTTTTTTCAGGCATTTTACAGGCGTTTTTATAGGCATTTTTGTGCAGGCATTTATAGGTTGACAAGTGACCAATGGAAAAAAATAAAAACGCCTGTAATCTGCCCAAAAAGAAGCTCATGTACTTTTTTGAGCGTTGGGCGTTTTGCTTAAAACGTCAAAATGCTCAGCTGTGAACAGGGGTCATTGAAATTAATAGGATTTGTCTTGTTGGGCATCTTTTGAGCTGATCCTAGAGCAGAAAAACACCCCAAAAATGCCCCAAAACGCCTACATGTGAACTTAGCCTTAGGAATCAAATAAGTAATATTGGTGACCAGTCATTGGCCCTATGTTTGTCATTTTTGGGCACTGCTACCAGAGATCAGGTCCTCCTTAACTGCATCTAATAGACAACAGGCAACTATAGTAAACATGTGAAAAAACTTTGACTAGTGCTATGAGTACCCCATATTTACGCATGCTTACAAAGAAAGAGATTGCATAACTATTTCTATTCTCAAATGTATTCACTGAGCTATCATTGCATGGGCCATTATCATTCCACTGGTAACCCCTAAAATGTACTGCTCTGCAATTGACTATGAATGTCTTTTCATTGAGTGGTCTTTGCTAAATCATAAGTTACTGGAATAAGAAAGAAATAATTGCCTTACCACTGACTTTGCTCATTCCAAGAATAATCTCTTCATACACTGGGGAGAAAAAAGGCATCTATTAACACAGAAACTAAAAATAAAAGATAAATACATAAGAGCCAGAACAATATGGTGCAAACACATCTACAGAAGGGTATTTTCCTTTTTAATCAAGCACATGATGGCATGACGTGCAATAAAGTCCCACATAATTCATCATCATTCTAATCTCGTGTATAAAATGCCAGATTACTTATTTGACTTTGTTTACACAGCGGAATTATAATTGCTGTTCTAAAATGTTTAGTCAGGTAAATGTCTATAAAAATATAATTCTTGCTGTAGTGCATGCTTAGTAAAATGTTGCAAATATTGTTGGGATGGAAACTGCATAATTTAATTAATTGTTTTTATGAGATGTACTGTGAGGCATAGTAATGTCAAATACTATACTAGCTTTACTTTATTTCTTTATATAAATACAGCTTCATGTGTGGAAAGATTGCAATAATTTTATGTACACATAAAATACACATTGAGGTTGATTTACTAAAAGTAGGGAGTGCAAAATCTGGTGTAGCTTTGCATGGTAGCCAATAAGCTTCTAACTTCAGATTGTTCAATAAAGCTTTGACCAAAAAAAAAAAAAAAAATGGAAGCTTATTGGTTTCTATTCTGAGCTGCACCAGATTTTGTACTCTGCAGCTTTAGCAAATCAACCTCAATGTGTATTTTAATGCGCGCAGAGCACATTATCCTGCCGCCGTCATATGACGTCCAGTCAGGATAATGCAACCACTTTCCCGCCGTCAATCACCTATAGGGCGGGAAGTGGTTAAAGTCTACAGACACATAGATGTTTATTGCACTGTTTACATGCACTAACATACGCCACGTTTTGTATGCAGCAGCTTATTGTAAATATGCATAGGGAAAGCACAATTGCCTTTTCTCATACAAATGGGGAAAGCTGAAGATCTATCTTGGTAACCTTAAAGTACCTACATTGGGTAGTTCACATGCATTTTAAAAATATACAGTATCTCACAAAAGTGAGTACACCCCTCACATTTTTGTAAAGATTTTATTATATCTTTTCATGTGACAACACTGAAGAAACGACACTTCGCTACAATGTAAAGTAGTGAGTGTACAGCGTGTATAAAAGTGTAAATTTTCTGTCACCTCAAAATAACTCAACACACAGCCATTAATGTCTAAACCGCTGGCAACAAAAGTGAGTACACCCCTAGGTGAAAATGTCCAAATTGGGCCCAAAGTGTCAATATTTTGTGTGGCCACCCTTATTTTCCAGCACTGCCTTAACCCTCTTGGGCATGGAGTTTACCAGAGCTTCACAGGTTGCCACTGGAGTCCTCTTCCACTCCCCCATGATGAGACCTTGCGTTCCTCCACCTTTCGTTTGAGGATACCCCACAGATGCTCAATAGGTTTTAGACCTGGAGACATGATTGGCCAGTCCATCACCGTTACCCTCAGCTTCTTTAGCAAGACTGTGGTCATCTTGGAGGTGTATTTGGGGTCGTTATCATGTTGGAATACTGCCCTGCGGCCCAGTCTCCGAAGGGATGGGATCATGCTCTGCTTCAGTATGTCACAGTACATATTGGCATTCATGGTTCCCTCAATGAACTGTAGCTCCCCAGTACTAGCAGCACTCATGCAGCCCCAGATCATGACATTTCCATCACCATGCTTGACTGTAGGCAAGACACACTTGTTTTTGTACTCCTCACCTGGTTGCTGCCACATAGGCTTGACACAATCTGAACCAAATAAGTTTATCTTGGTCATATCAGACCATAAGACATGGCTCCAGTAATCCATGTCCTTAGTCTGCTTGTCTTAATCAAACTGTTTGCAGGCTTTCTTGTGCAATATCTTTAGAAGAGGCTTCCTTCTGGGACGACAGCCATACAAACCAATTTGATGCAGTGTGCGGCATATGGTCTGAGCACTGACAGGCTGACCCCCCACCCTTCAACCTCTGCAGCAATGCTGGCAGACCTCATCAGTCTATTTCCCAAAAACAACCTCTGGATATGACACTGAGCACGTGCACTCAACTTCTTTGGTCGACCATGGCGAGGCCTGTTCTGAATGGAACCTGTTCTGATAAACCGCTTTATGGTCTTGGCCACTGTGCTACAGCTCAGTTTCAGTTTTCACCGGGGAGGGAAATGGCTAATTGGGTCCAATTTGGACATTTATACTTAGGGGTGTACTCACTTTTGTTGCCAGCGGTTTAGACATTAATGGCTGTGTGTTGAGTTATTTTGAGGTAACAGCAAATTTACACTGTTATACAAGCTGTACACTCACTACTTTACATTGTAGCAAGGTGTCATTTCTTTAGTGTTGTCGCATGAAAAGATATAATAAAATGCTTCCAAAAATGTGAGGGGTGTACTCACTTTTATTAGATAATATATATATATAAAAGCATAAATACATATTTACCTTTTCCAGATAGTTCAAGAATAGACACATCTTGCCCTCTGTCATCTTTTAGTGTTGCTTTATATTCACCCTGATCTTTTTTTGTCAACTGTAAAGAAATAAAATTTGTCAACTGTTTTTATTTTACATTTAAGATAATCATAAAAAGGAATTAGAACATCCATCTGTACACCTATAGAAAAAAACTACAGTATTGAGCTGTTTGTAAACAAGCTTATGGCCTAGTATACAGAACACGGTGAGGTTTTCATTTCAATATACTACCTTAGGAATGCGGAATATGCACACTCCTTGCTGCAGATCAGGAGCATCCAATGCTTCTGTTGGTATCTCATCTTTGTACCATTTAAACACTGTTTCCTTCTTAATATTTGCCACCTGTAAAATAAAAATAAAACTGCATGTATTTCATCCAGACACTGCCATTTCCACCCACAACCCAAAAACATATAGGTTGATTCACTTGTCTTTCTTCCAGGTACTTCTGTTTCTTCCCATAACCCAAAACCGTACAGTATCTGATAAAAGTGTCCCTAATGTGTGTGTAAGTGTGTCTCTGATTGTGGTAGGAACAACACATTGTAATCTACTTCAGGTAGGTGTAGGTGCTAAACAGGTGCATTTTATAAAATTAGAATATCATCAAAAAGTTAATTTATTTCAGTAGTTAAATTCAAAAAGTGAAACTCATATATTTTATATAGATGCGTTACACACAGAGTGCTAAATTTCTTTCTTTTAATTTTGATGATTATGGCTTACAGCTAGTAAAACCCAAAATTCAGTATCTCAATACTTGGTTGGGGCTCCTTTTACATGAATTACTGCTTCAATGCGGAATGGCATGGAGGCGATCAGCCTGTGGCACTGCTGAGGTGGTATGGAAGCTCAGGTTTCTTTGATAGTGGCTTTCAGCTCATAACATGAGGAAGTCAAGCCCCGAATCTGCCAAAATTGCTGCCTCCACACAGAGACACAGTAGATAACATGGCAATAATGGGAAAAGATCAGCTGCAGGGAGACCACAAGCAATATTGGTGACTGGACCTTTACACTTGGCCTGCCTTTATATAACTCTGCTACTAGAGTTAATTTCCTCTTAAAGTCAAACTAATAAAATACAATGATTTCCATATAGAATATCAGTATTTTATCATTACAGTACAAAGTAACCTATATTAATAGCTGGTGGCAATAAAGCTCTAAGTTAAACTAAAAGATAGTTGCATGAGGGTTGGTGTTAATTCAAAGAGCAGTCACAATTATTATCAGGGTATCCACCTCAGAGGTGATTTAGGGTTATACTCATACTAGGCATTGTTGCCTTGTATCAAGCATGAGTTCCCCATGTTTTCCAATGATACCCATTCATTTATGCACAACTTAAGGTTGCAGCAACTTCAAAGTAGTTAATGCACTACTTTGTTCTGACCTTCATGCAACTTGAGGGCCATAGACTTCAATGTTAACCCTCGGAAGTTGAATGAAAATCATACCTGAATGTTATAAAATGCAACAGGTGTCCATTAAAACTGGTCAAAGCAAGCTAAATCTCATGCTAATAAGTAATAGTTTCTAGTTTACAATTATTTCATTTGTAACAGATCATAAAATCAAGGACATAACTGCCAGTTAATGCCCCTTTCACACTTGTGTGACTTGTGCTGCGACTTGGGACTGCAAATTCGCATGACAGGTCGTACTCCATGATTTCCAATGAGTACCGTTCATATCTGTGTGACTTCAAGTCACAACAACTTCAAAGTAGTCCCTGCACTACTTTGGTCCGACTTTGATGCGTTTTGAGGTCCAAAGACATAGGCATTGTGTCAAGTCCAGTCACAATCGCGGTAAAATTGCGTCAAAATCGTGGAAAACCAATTGCAGTAAAATTGCATGACTTTTAGGTTGCACAAGTGTGTAAGGGGCCTTACAGTTGCTTTTCCTGACTCATGAAATCTTTGATTTCAATAATGTTCAATGAATTTAGGGCCAAAGCTTGACTGCTGCATTCACAATACAAAGAAGTTGCTACCTAATGAGTTGATTTCAGTCTAGTGATACTGCACTTATATTACTTTGGCATAGTGATTTTACTGTCCAACAGACTGCATCTGAATCTACCCTTTATTTACTTATTTATTTTGATACCACCATTTACTCTAAACCATACCAATAGATTGATTTAATTTACTACTAAACAGTCTTGTATTTATTTTCTGACACTAATTCACATCAGAGTTTAAGCATACTTTCCAACTGTCCTTGATTGGGAGGGACTGTCCCTGATTTAAAACAAAGTCCCTCTGTCCTTCTTTCCTCCTCATTTGTCCCTCATTTTGGTCTGATCTATATAGTTGTATATAAAATATACTTTTTATCTTTCAGAAATTGTTTCCCAGTGCTAAACCTTTCATCCAATCTCTAAATTGCTGCATTTGTAAATTCCAAAATCCAATTGAAATGATTAGTAGTGGTAAAAAAAAAAGCACTTGTGGGTTTAACCAATCATTTTTTTTTACAATTCTCCTTTAAGGGGGGCGTGGCAGGGTGTGTGTAGAATGCCTACATATGTTTGCTAACAGGTGTCCCTCCTTCCCATTTCAGAAAGTTGGGAGGTATGGTTTAAGGTATCTATGCTTGTGTTCCTAAAAGTACTTGCAGCAATTTTTATTCAACAAAGTGTGTCAGAGGAGCTGAGGTTATTCATTGAGTCAAGGCAAAGAACAGAGAACCCAATTAACCAAGCGGCTCCTGTGGGGATAGTGATATATATATTATACTGAATATATTTTTTTCCTTGCATACCAATGCTCACTTCACAAGACTATCTCTTTCTGGCATACAACACAGTTTTGTGGAAGAAATTCATGACAGGCTATCTACATAAAAATAACAGAAAACAATAGATATTCTTTTTCAATAGAACGTGAGTAGTTAAATGGTTAACCATACCTTACAAACAAGCAGAACTTCACATTCCTCTGATACCTCCCAGTACAAATATTCCTGGAAATGGGGGCCTGTATATTACAGAAATTAAACTTAGCATCAGAAACAGCTTTGATTTGATTATTATGTATTTGTACAAGTATTCGCCGAACTGATTATATATTTTTTTCCCTTAAATCAGGTCTGTTTACTGGCTGATCATTGATACTTCTTAGCTGTATATTCCTGTATTAACTGTGTATACATTTGTCTCTTGGGCATAAGAGGAAAATATGTCATAGGGCTGCAGTAAGTCAGTTTACTGTAACAACATCGCTCCTCAGACTGCTGATAAAGAAGAAATATGGAGAGAATATCTACATAAGTTTAAAATATGTGCTGTATGCTGCAATTACAGATGTTGAACCCAACATATTGGAGGGAGGGTGGAAGGAGGCCCCATATATGTAGAAGTCAGATAAAAGAAGCAGTCTGCTTTTGATTTTAAGTGGAGAAACCCAATGCAATGCACATACACTCCAGCTAATCCCCAAATGCCTATCCAAATATGAACAGTAAAACAATATCTGGTTAAAGCAGAATTACTGCTACCACTGTCACCGCAGGAAATAGTCACGAGTTCACGATATTGTATGAATATGACAACCTGGGAGATTGTCCCCAGCAGTTGCAAATGTGATTATTAAGCCTCTCTGACTCTTATTCTCCTATGAACCCCAACATACAAAATATCTGATCAAATCCTGCAAACTGATGTTCTGAAAATGTGGCTATAGTCCTGTCTGCAACAAACAATGAGAGATAACACTACATCAGGAAGTCCAGTAGTGGCTTTTACATTTTTGAGATGGCCCCTTTAAGCTTTAACTGTTCATGATATGTACCTAATATTTTAAAGTTCTCAGAATTGGCCTGCTCCTACTTAAAATTAATGATCTAGTTGCTCAACACAGATAAGTTGTACAGCATCTGAAGTTAAACCCTTGCATCAGCACCTAACTTTTTAGAGCCACTAGTAAACATAACATATTGCATAATAACAGCATCACATCAACATGATGAACTATGTCACATTAATTCTGTGAAATATATGAATGATTACATTTTATAAAATGCCATGAAACTAATTTTAAAATGTTGGATATGATGAGGGTGTACGAAGTACTTTCATCAGAGTTATTACCATAAAGGAATGAATAGACAGTACTTTTCCACTTTACGTTAAGTGTAATGGTGTGTGTTCAAATTCCATTTTAAATGATAAATTCCAGCAATTACTGAAGGAGAAACTCATAGCATAATTTTTTTACGATTTACTGCAGTTGTGCCACTCTAATGAACCTGCCTCTTTAACGCAGGTGTGATATGGATAACACTTTAACCCCTGCAACTAAAAGGCAGGACAAAATTTGATACTATTTTCTGTTTCAATATTAACAAGCTGTGCTGAATGCATGTTAATTAGAGGAGCACTTGTTGAACTGTAAAAACACAACAATTTATTAATGTAGATCATTTAAATGATGCAATACTTATTATTCCATTATACCTTGCTTTCTGATGTATTCCTTTCTCTGGAACTCAGCTTCAGCTAGTAATGCCTTGAAGGCTGTAAATGTAAAGATAAAGTGCATTAGAATTAAGCAATGTGCATTGATAAACAATTGAAATATACAATGGCAATTAAAAGAATTCTTACATTTTAGTTTTACTCTCAGAGAATAATAACAAAGGCATTTTTGCATTACCAATGATTTACATTAACTCATTGATATTAGGGTACATTCCCTTTTTTAACGTTCTTTAAAAAATTTAATGTAAACATCAAAAACATGCACACATTTATTTATTAGAGTTATTCATAGTGCAGGCAATTTTATGCAGCTTTTTACATGTATTGTATGTACTATTCATAACAGTCTCTGCCTTCAAGAAGCTTACAATCTATGGTCTCTACCGCACATGCATACTGTACATAGACAATTTACTATGTAATCAAAAGCCAATTTACCTACCAGCATGTTTTGGAGTGTGGAAGTAAACCCACACAAGCACAAGGAGAACATGCAAAACTCTATGCAGCCAGTTTCATCATGGTTGGGATTCAAACCAATGACCATAGTGTTGCAAGACAGGAGTACTAACCACTCTATTATTTTAAGAAAAGAGGCACTCAATTGATATGGATAATTGAATAATTATTCTATACTACACCATTGATGGGACAAGGTCCTTTATCACGTAAGGCATAAAGGCCAAAGGGCACCCCCATTCATGGGCAGAGAACTACTTCAACAGTATAGGTTGCAGGTTCTGTGCATTTTTGTGCCCCCTCCTACTGAAGTGTCCAAAGCCCACTCTTCTGCCCAGGCATTAAAAACAAAACCAGTTCTTTCACAGGGAGCTTTTTTAAGTGCTTTTCGTGATGACAAAGAACACTAAACAGCCAGTGTACATGAGACCATGTCAGGTTTATATTGATACTTTACTGCTTTTTTAGTACAGAAAGTGATGGGCAATCTTCCCAACAGAGACACACGCAGCAATAACAGCTTGTTAGGTGATTCCCCACTCTGCTAAACTAAAGTGCTTTTTTGTTATCTTTCTAGAGAAATTTCAGGACAAAAAGTAAGGAATATTCTCAGAAGAGACACAGAAAAGTGAAAATGATTCATCAGTGGTTTTTAGCTCTTCCAACTGTGATTTTAGCCTTAAGGGGAACTTCACCCCTACCTAGTTTTTTTTTTTTTATTCCCTGGCAATTGTTCCTGTATGTTTTTCCATGTCACAATGTTTTTCTCTGTCACTCTGCTCCCTTGCCACCATCTTGGCCCAACTTTTGCACATGCACAGACACACTACATCATCTATGAGACCTATCTGAGCCAAAAAATCCCACATGTGCAGACACACCAAGCTGCTCTTCCAGGTCCTATAGATTCCATAGTGTGTTTGTACTTGCACTCCATATGTCATGCTCACCTAGTACAAGGATGGAGAAAATTAACTGTGTAAAAATAAAGAAAATACCAATTGTGTAAGAGGGAGGAGACAGAAGAGAGAGAAACATATTTATAGGTAAAGGTCTGCTTTAAGTAACATGAAAAACCTTAAAGTGAAACGTTACCCAAAAAGGGACATTCCACTTTAAGTCCTCCTCCCCCCTCCTCTGCAAAAATTGGCATGTCATTTTTTTTTTGGGGGGGGGGGAACAGGTACCCACTCCCACTTCTAGGTACCCGCTCCCACCCCGAGGCGACCTAAATGGAAGTTTTCCTTCCCCCCTTCCCTCCCCTCAGCCTTCTGGGACTTGTCACAGTTTCCAAAAGACTGTGAGAACACTCAGAAACCATAGGGTGGCTCGCACATGTGCAGTGGGTAGTCGGCTGTGAAACCACAAGCAACACAGCTGGCTGCCCACACTTAAGATTTCAGCTCAGGGAACCTGAGGTTAGTGAAGAACTAGCCTGAGTGAGGAGGGTGCTGGATCCCTGTAAAGGGTAGTGTCCTGTTATTAAAAATCATCAGCTAGGGGATTTGTAGCTGCTGACTTAATTGTTGCTTATTGCTTTTTATAGAACTCCAAAATGAAAACTAGTCTTTCATGTAATTCTACAATTTCATTCAAGTTTAATATAGGTAACCATACCATCTCCAATGAGAACTAATGAAGACTGGTTCTTGGCTTTTCCATCCTGAATTTGTACAGTGTAGGTGCCCTCATTTTCAACTGTAAATCTGTCCATGACCATCTCAATAGTTCCAGCAGACTTATCGAATTTTATACGATGGCTCTATAAAATAAGATGCAGAACAGAGAGTGTGACCATTCAAATACAATCATAAAATGTTATTTTGTTAATTTCATTTAATAAAATATATCAAGTAGGATCATACTGATTGTCTGAAAGATCACTTTATATTTGTCTGTGAAGATTGAAGATAAAATATAGACCCATATACAGACCAGACATATATGAGAGGCTGTGTTCTATCTGTATGTTCTGGCATATCTAATAACAATCTTGGTGTATTGGAAAGGACACGTAGCCCTATATATTTTGTAGGAAGCCAGAGAGCTGATCTCTGAAATGGTTTCAGTGTCTGTGTCTATATTTGTCATAACCCACATATATAAAAAAACGATTTTCTATCATTATAGCATTAGGTGATCATATTCAAGGTTTTTCTATTATAAATTCTTCTTTGCCTTGATCTTGCTGTTCTATATTTTGATACAATATTTAGGCAGCACAATAATATAACATTTAAAATACCTTTGGTGTTCAATACAATGAAATAAACATTGACAAGTATGAAGCATAGATAGTGATATACAGGCAGTCCCCAGGTTACAAACAAGATAGGTTCTGTAGATTTGTTCTTAAGTTGAATTTGTATGTAAGTTGGAACAGGTACATTTTTTAAATTTAATTCCAGCCAGAAAAAAATGTTTTTGGACAGCATAGGGAAGGATTAACACCCCTATAACATTTGTTTTGCTGCCTGTGCCCCTGTTCAGAAGATTTCACCTCACTTTCTTTCCCTGTGACATTTTGGGTTGTTGTGGAAACAAGGATTGGTGATAAAGCTTTAGTGGAGACACTTTTTTATCATGAGAACTCTTACAGGAGTGAATTTCCCTTCCTAGGGGTAGATTTCCTCTCACTTCCTGTTGTCTCCCTCTCTATTGTAAAAATAAGTCGTATGTAAGTCAGATGTTTGTAACTTGGGGACTGCCTGTCAAACAGTATACAAACAGTATACTGATACCTAACGTGCTAAGATGGACAGCGTCTTTCTAAACTCAAAACTTGTTTTTTTTTTTGAGTGTACATTAATCAAAATGTATGGATGGACAGAGTTATCATCTTCTAGAACAATCCTAACAAATTTAAGAAGCATTATGTGGATTTAACCCATGTACCAGTCTGTCAAAAAAGACTTATATACTGTATTGAAAAAAAAATATTTTATAACAAACTTACAATTCTGTTTGAGTTTGAGACCTCCTGTATAGTTTTAATACTTATACAGTATACCTTAATGAAGACTTTAGGAATCTTTGTAGATGGCTACTAACTATTCTCCATTTATGAGATGTCAAACCGAGTAGTGTTGCATGCCAACACAACTATAATGATTGCATGCAGAGCACAACCTTAATTGATTCATAAAGTTAGCATTATTAGCAAGCATGTTGGAAAAGAAACATATCTCTCCTGAATGTGAATTATTGTGATAGAGAAATGATAAGGAACTAGTCATTGCTATCTTTCAGTTACCCAGTAGGATTCACTGTGAATGTTCTCAGTTATAAAACATAGCTTACTTTATCTATTCATATTTGTGTTTGTCCCAAAATTCTTTCAGAGCACACCTTGTCTCTACACTTTAATTTGCCTTATAGTCTTAAATTATTTGTGTAATGCTTTCAGTAGCCATTTTAGCAGTGGGCTTTCATAATGACTATAAATTGACATAGTAATAGCACTCAAGCATGGTAAAGCAATTGTTACTGGGGGGTATGGAATGTTTTATCTCTAAACTGATTTTTACATTTGTTTTGTGCCCATATTTACAATGTTGTTTCAAGGCTTCAAAAAAATAACATTATGATTCTTTATTTAATGGATTGTGACATGGATTCATGAATGCATTCATCTCCAAATATTACCACATAAAACCTTTTCCAAAACATTCTAATATTGTATAGAAATTTTGTATGGTCGGTCTTTAGACTGATGCAGAAAAGTACTCACAATCCTTATTAGTTTATAATGATCAGGCTATCTATATTTAGAGAGCTTTGTTATGCCAATAATTGGTGGAACCGATCTAATTAATGATGCATTTACAAGAACTCAAAGGATTATATCCTCTGCACAACAAAACAGCCTTTCCTACCAAAGCACTGTATGCAAGAAATTCACATTGTGTTACAAAAAGAGACATTGCTTTAGGGGAAAGAAAACAATAATCATATCTACTCCTTGAGGGGAAAACACAAATATATTTAGAGATTATGTAACAGATCAATATTAGCTGCAGCTTATTATAAAGATCAATATCCAAATACCTGCACACTTCCTTTTGGCAACAAAAATAATCCTTTGCTGATTCTGCTGTACATAAACTGTTTATATTGTAAGAAGACATAGGATTTTGGAAATCTGGATTCATTTGATTCTGGTACTTTGCAACCATGTTTTGATTCATCAGATTATCCTGAAAGCAATTGGTGTAATTCTTCTAAAGGGACCCATATCTTATTCCATTGCAATAAGTTACGATATTAAGAGGAAGCGAGATATGTGCAGAGAAACAGCATTTTTACAGTGGTGTATTGAAAGTTTTTTAAAGTGATATCAGCAGGGATATTGAAGTATACGCACCTCGCTGTCTTTAATCTCAACATCATTCACAACAAACCGGTAGTTCGTTTCTGCAGAGAGGTGTTGGGATTCAATCCAGAAGCGTACCCTGCCTTTTTCCAATATTTCATAAGCCAGTTCTGACTTAAGAGGAATAGCTAAAAGAGGAAACAAATTGTGCTGGTTCATATGTTTTGAACTGCATTCCGTACACAATGGCATCTATGCATTGCATGATGACATGAAGACACAAAAGGGGTAGATTCTCTATAACAATGAATTTTTTGTGCAGGCATTTTTAATCACTGTAGTGTCAGATAATGACCCTCTCCAATGAGATAACCACACAGCTAGATGCAAACAAATTTGGTGCCAACATGTAGCATATGGGACTATATGCGGTAGATATGGGGTGATATATCTATATTTGTGGCATGAATAGTTTTCATTCATGAGCAGAATAAACTCAATACAGTAGAAAGATTCTGATAGAAAGAAGAAAACTCTACAACACTCATTCTTAAAGACATGCAAGAATAAGGGTGTTTTATATGGCCTCATTTACTTTTTTTTAACTATTTCCTATAGTGGTATTCATCACAGTATTTTACAGTAGTTTAAGGAGATGAGCTAACATATAATGTTCCAACTGCAACCTTAAGAACATTTATTGATATGATTTCTTCTACAAAGGGTTGGAATAAATCTGTAATATTATGCCATAATAATTGTGTGATATACTAAAGTAATTCTGACTTCATATGAGATTCACTTCCACCCAGAATTCATGCATACATTGCCTACAAAGTCATGATGTGCGGACTGCAAAGATTTTTGGACACTAGGACGGAAGAGGCCACCCTAGCAAATGATGATGTCATGTTTTGCTAGGATGTTAGTGGTCACAGGGTCATTGATTGTTATAGTGCACTATATAATGAACCAATGACACCCTGCAAAAAATTAAAAATGTCTACTCCTCCAAAACAAATCCACACCAGACCATTATCCAAGCATGCAACTTGGCTGGCATGGAAAGGGGGGGGGGTGAGTGTGCACCCTCTTCTTCTAAATTACATCACCCCACATGCCCGCAACATGGGAAGTTACCCTGTCAGAGGGTCCCATTTGCAATGAAGTGTCAACGAGGATGGCCTTTTGTTTGACAGATTGGTGAACATCATTCTTCATAATTGACATGGGCAACATGACTGATGATGGATTTACACTGTTAGACATACCCTGCTTCCCCAAAAATAAAACAGTGTCTTATATTTATTTTTGCTCCCAAAGATGCACTAGGTCTTATTTCCAGGGGATGTCTTATTTTTCCATGAAGAAGAATACGGTACATATTTATTGTTGAACAAAAAAAAAAAAAAAGGAAAGGTATTACCTGTATATGGTACGGTAGTAGATGTCATCACAAACCAGCAAATTACATCCTCCTGTGTCATTTTGACCTCCCCCTTCTGATCCTCCTGTGTCATTTTGATTTCCCCTCCCTTCTGATCCTCCTGTGTCATTTTGATTGCCCCCTCTGATCCTCCTGTGTCATTTTGATTGCCCCCTCTGATCCTCCTGTGTCATTTTAAGTGATCCCACTCCCCCCACCCCTGTGCCAGCAGACACCTTCACCAGACACCCACCCCACCCCTTTCTCAGACATTTCCCCCCAAGGAAAGAAACAAAAAAAAAAATCATAAGCACCTCCAAAATCCATACATTGGAGCTCCCTACAGATCCTTTATTTTATGTGTAGGTTTATGGCATCTGGCTTATAAAAATACCCAGAGCTAATTAAACATAGACAGAAATACACTTACCTATATACATGTGAAAACAGGTACCAAGGAACAATCAGTTTGTGATGTTGTAATCAACAATAGTGTTAAGATTAAATCCACACAGCTTTTAGTGATAAACAGTCCTTCCAAACTTGAAATTCCACAATGAAAGATTATGTAAAAGTCCTCCTTTATGCGCTCAATTCTTATTTAAGTTGCAATACACCCCATGCACCTGCCTGAAAATCAGTTCATTGACCTCCTATTGCTAAGTAGATCTAAATACACTCACTACTACTCAGATACAGCTCCACATGTATCATCCTGGCTCTGTTATTTATGATTCCCCTTTCCACTTACATGTTAAGCATAAATAAATGCCCAGAATGTAAATCAATAAAAACTCTTTGTAAAGCAAACATAAAGTGTTCACTTTCATGGGTGCTGTACCTGCACTAACATCCAAGGCTTGTGTATTGGGTACCTACCCACACAACATGTTTCATCCAATGGACTTTCTCAAGAGCACAGTGCATCAGGCTACCCGTGCTCCCAGTTATATCAGTTCCTCATTCAGTCTCCATCAATTTTAACCCCTGCTGTTCCAGCACTGCTGAGTTTTAACATTCCTGCCCCAGATTGTGCTTAACCCTTTCTGTATATAACTCTCTCCCGGCATCCCTTTCTAGCACCTATCTTCAAGGTTTGACTATTATTTATTCTATTTTAATACTAATATTTAAATAAAGTCTCCCCATACAAACACCCTAATTCGGAACCGATATTTACAAAGTATATACTAAAATGGAAATAAATACAATTTATATGGAAATATATGTCTAAAAAAAAAACATTGTCCATGAAAAGGAATAGGTACAAAAAGGTACAAAACGAAAAGCATAGAGTGATCCGAAGGGCGGGGATAAAGGAGGAACTCCTATTTACCTTAGCCATCATAGCCAGCTTATGGCCTGTTCCCTCCCCCTCCTCAAAGAATGACTGTTGCATTAGATTTACTGTGGGGTGTAACATTCTCCAGACATCCCTAAAGCCCATCTCTGCAGCACGTCTTGAAAATGTTGATTGCCCTCTGGGCAAGGAGCCCAAAATGCTTTGCAGATCGCTGGAACGCCAGTGCATTCACTCAGTTACCTCTTACATTTCAAGAAAGAATCGTAGAGCATTTAGCCATAGGCTTCATGAGAATAAATACCCGTTTGGATGATCCACAAACTCTTTAATATTTAAACCATTAGGTATAAAGCAAAACCTTAAAAAAAAAAAATCCCTAAACAGGAACTTTGAACATGAAGTCCTTTAGGCTGCACAGATTATTCTTGATCTTTCTTAGAGGAATTTCAAGTTCAGGTCTGTTTCTCATTAAAAGCTGTGTGGACTTCATGTTAACATTATTGATTGTTACAATATCACACATTGGATTGTATGTGGCACCTGTTTTTACATTTAAATAGGAGTGTGTGCACTTAATTACAATTGAATCAGCACACGGTATATTTGTAAGCCTTTGCATGATTATCCAGGTGCATAGTTTGGGGTTAGTTAGCAGGTTCTTTTAAAGGAATTGTGTCTTTTTAATTTCACCCTTTAAGCCTTATTAAAAGAGCTGCTCCCTGCTGAAAGGTATTTCTTACATTTTTTTGCATTGGTATATATCCCCCTGGGAGTACCCAGCTCCTTTACCCATTAGCCTTGAAAATGGAGTGAATTTATTATTAAAAATAGCCCTCTAATTGACCCACTGACTCCTATTCAATGGGGTTAACATAATTTGCGGATGTTTGGAGATGTTCGTCAAACATGCCCTTAAACTGAACCCAAGAAGAGATTTGATAGTTAGTGCAGATTAAGCCTTCACCTCCACACTTCACCCAGTGATCTAGTAAGGTACTCCTTACCAGAAATATATGACCCCTTGATTATAGGGGGTCACATAGACATTTTCTCCAACTCAATGCACGATCCTCAGCTCCTCTGTCACACAATAGGTGCTTAATCTGCACTAACTATCAAGTCTCTGCTACATTGTGTGACACCAATGATATGTGGACTGGTTGATGCTGCATATGGACTGTTTGCACTTTACACTAATGTTGGGCACAGATTGATTGATGTTTTGAATTTTGATTGGTACTAATTATGAATTGTTGATCTAATATCTGCACAGGCACTTTATATTTATGTTTGAGCGCGACACTTTCCTTCTTTTAAACAATCGTTCAGCACATTTGCTTTTTTGTTGCTGCTCACTATAAGGAAGCAATTCCTTTAAATTAATAATTATTTATTTATTCACATATATATATATATTTTTTTTATATATTTATATACACGGTTGAACCATTTTCGCAGTTTTTGGTTACACCAAACCCCCTTTCTGATTTCCAAGAAGAGATTTGCTCATCACTTGTTATGATGTTTCATCACTCCAAGCTAAGACATTATACCAGGAAAAAAAGTTCTACTTACTTGGATTCCTGATTTCATGGCTTAGAGTCATCAAGCGTTCAAGTTCTAGGAGGTAAAATAAATAAAATAGTTTACATTCATTATTAATTAATATATCTGAAAAATGATTATATCTTATATCATATTATTTAGGTAATGTTTACAAGTAAATGTGAGTTTATTTTTTTTCACATGTTGCATTTTATAAAATATTTTCAGCTTTACTTTACAATACTTTGATGTATAATAGTATACATTTTCAGAATGACAAATACCATAGGATAGAAATAAATTTATATTTAGACATAGTGTCAAAAGGCAATACCCTTACCATCCGCATCAAGCACAAAGCTAGATGATATGCCATCAGTATCACTAACTGCCACTGAGTATGTACCCAAATCATCCTTGTCTGGGTCTTTAAAGTAGAGTTTGGAACTGAAAATAAAATAAGAGCAAAATTATTAACATATTTCCTATATATAATAATTACATTCAGGGCACAATTTGGTGAGGATTAAAGACATACTTTTCTCCAATGGTTTCAGCTTTGAATTTTTGGTCATCGCTAATTTCTTCATAAGATTTGCACCAGCTAAACTGAGATGCTTCAGAGATTTCAGAGCAATTGTATGAAAGGTAAATACTCCCTTCTTCATCCACGCCAGCAGTAATCTCCTGGACACCTGGTGTAAATGAAAAATGATAGTGATCCCAAAACAGTTACAGTTCTACCAACAAAAAGTAGCAATCAAGAGCAGAAAACACAGGTGGTCCTAAACTCAGTTAATAATTTTTTATTTTTAAACAAAGAGTTATAATAGTAAATCGGTATTAATGGAGGTACATGTAATTTAGTTAGGTAGGCAAATTAGAAAGAAAGAAAGTTGATCACTCCTAATTTACAGTAATTAAAGCTATGTACATCGACATTCAATGAAATGCATACAACAATATGACTTTTTATTATTTGTGTTGTGTTGAGTTTGCTTATTTGAGTTTTTAAAATACACATACCTGGTCTTGCATGGACAAATACTGGCTCGGAGATATCAGATGGTCTACCAACTCCTGAAGCATTAACAGCTCGGATTTGGAAAACATATGTTTTTCCTTCTTCCACTTCTTTGACCTGGACATCATCATAAAATTAAGCTTTAAATTAGGGAACAATTCTAGGAAAGTTTTAAAAAAATGTAAATGTATTATTTTATTTCTTCAAAAGACATTAAACAATGTTGAATGAGCCATTGTTACCTATTAAACCCTTTATGTGAGTCACTATATCGCTCCTGAAAGTTGAAGTAAGGCCTACAGTATATGCTTGGTTAACTGATGAGTTAATGGGGGGGGGGGGATGTTAGAAGGTTGTACACAAGCATGGAAGCTAAGGATAGTTGTCACCATCTTCATTGAATTCTTTAGTAGCCTAAAAAATCTCAAAATAGCAAATTTTAACTCTCCATTAAAGCACAGCAGGAGTATGGGGAACTGAAGGACATAAGCCCAAAGAGAAAAAAAACTCCAGTTCTTAAAAGCACATTACAGAGTCAGGTCTTAAGAGCATTACTTTACAAACACTCCCAGAACCCTATATATGTGTTTTATTTATACACTTAGCTGATAAGCTGGAGTTATCTTGCAACAAGAGCACACTGAACAAATGCAAGGCCATTTAAATGCTGATATTTTTGAGTTTAGCTCATACTATACAATAAACGAGAGATAGCTCTTTTGTCTTTTGTACTAACTCTGACTGGGTTAGGTCTACATAAACAGGAATACTGACTGACCAATGCAGAGAAAGACAAAGAAGTTAATTTACTAAAGGCAAATTTACTTTAAGTGCATTTGCTCTAGATCTGAGTGGAAGCACTGAACTGAGGGGAAGCTCTGCTGATTTCTATCATCCAATCATGTACAAGCAGTAATGCTGTTTTTTTTTTGTTTTCCTTACATGTGATTAAGTATTCTTTGCAAAATGAAGCTTTACCTCATTTACTAAGCTCTGGAGTGCACAGTATATTTTCCTTTAGTAAATCAACCCCAAAATATGACATTAAACTACTAACATGGACATAAATGGTTTAGAAAAGCTAAATATCTTTTCAATATACGATGGTCCAGTATACACTGGAACTGTCTATCAGGTATACCTTTAGGTAGCGGTTTACTGTTGCAGTCTGGTTCACTCTTGTCCACTCTTCTGCATCCACTTCTTTGTATTCTACAAAATACCCTGCAATAGGGCTGCTTCCTGAATATACTGGTTCTTTCCACAGAATCACAAGAGAAGTGTTTCTGACCTCACAGAATGTAAGATCGTATGCTGGTCCTATAATATTAGGAAAACAGGGAAAAATGTTAATTTGTCTCTTTATTGCTGATACAATTTAATTTACTGCAAACTGCATGATTGTGTATCTGGTGTGGTGTGGTTTACCAATGCAAGGCAGTGGCAAAACTACCAGGGTTTCAAAGGTCCCACTTGTGACCGGGCCCTGGCGATTTACCACCAGGGGGGCCCCAAGACAGCAGGAACATAGTTGCCAACTATCGGGACAGCGACATTGCTGCAGGTGCCTCACAAATAACAGTGTGAGGTTTCACATCGGGGCACTGTACACAGGCTGGAACAAAGATCCCTCCCCCTACCACCTCCCTCAGATCGGGGGCCCTCAGGGACTCTCTTATTCCTACTAAGGACATCCCTGAGGTAGACATATCTGTTTTCAGCTGATTGAAGGAAATTATTCTCCTGCCCAGTCACACTACGTGGAATGAATATTACCCACCATTTGTTTCTGGGAGGGAAGGAGAAGCAGTGCACAACCCAGAAGCTTTCAGGTACTATGCTGGAAAGCATTGCGTCTGCAGAGGGGGAGATTCTGAACCCAAATGTAAGGGTGCTGGTACACATTAACAGCAGGAAGTCTTTACTGGCCAAGACGCTTGGCACCACCTGACCCAGCATGGCCTGATAGACAACTGCAAGCCCCAGAATGGCCTGATAGAGAACTAAAAGCCCCACCATGGCCTGATATAGAACTAGAAGTCCCAAGATCACCTGATAGAAAACTAATGCCAGTATACCTTAATAAAGAACTACAAGTCATTCTTTATCAGAGCATGTTGAAACTTGTAGTTCTTTATCAGTCCATCCTGGAATTTTTAGTTCTCTATTGCTTCATTTCCACTGAGCGGTACGGTTCGGTTCGGTACAGTGCAATTTTTGCCATTTCCATTGTCAAAAGTTGTGAATAGTACCCTAATTCCGAACTGTACCGTACCACTTTTTTGGGACCCTTTCCTTGGGGTACCAAGCACATTAATACTGTACCAACAGGGTGGAGCTACACTGTTGAGGTACTGTTGAGCTAAGGTACTGTTGGCGGTGGAAACGCAAGCCTGATCAAGGTGTACCGTTCCAAACCGTATTGAACTGTACCGAACCAAACCGTACCGCTCAGTGGAAACGTGGCATATTAGGCCATGCTGGGTCTTGTAGATGTTTGCAGGATTTATACTATCGTGCCCTGCCAAGAAACTACAAGTCTCAACATGTTTTATCATCTGAGAGATTATCCTCTGATTGTCAGCACACACTGGAACTTCTAGTTCCTTAGCCAATAACACATTGTAAATACTAGGTCCCTGTCTTCAGAGCACACTGGTACTGGTAAATCCTCCCACATGGTTCCCCGCCTGTTGAGGCACACTGGGACTGATAGTTTCACAGCTGTCAGTGTATGCTAAGTTTGGTAGATCACCAGTTGTTGGGGCACACCGGGACTGGGGATTCCCCACCTATCTAATCACATAGCAGCCCGGGAAATATTTTGTCTACAGCAATGTAGGAAGTTACTGATGGATCACCCTGCTCACTGACTGCCCTGCCATACTGCTCACTGACTGCCTTGCCCTGCCATATTGCTCATGGACTGCCCTACCCTGCCATACTGCTCACTGACCACCATTCCTTGCAATACCCCTCACTGATTTCTCTACTATACTGCCCCCTGACTGCCCTTCCCTGCCATACCACTCCATGACTGCCCTGACATAACGCTCACTGACTGCCCTGACCTAACATACTGCTCATTGACTGCTCTGACATACTGCTCACTGGCTGCCCTGCCCTGACATACCGCTCACTGACTGACCAGATTGACACCCACTGACCGCCCTGACATAATTCTCACTGACTACCCTGAAATAATTTTAACTAACCACCCTGACATAACACTCACTAACCACCCTGACATAACACTCACTAACCCTCCTGACATAACACTCACTGACCAATCAGACATAACACTCACTGACTGATCTGACATAACACTCACTGACCGCCCTGTCACTACATACTGGCCACTGACCACCCTGTCAATACATACTGCTCACTAACCACCCTGTCACTACATACTGCTCACTGACTGCCCTGCTGCTACATACCATATCCTTCATACCTGTGAACTGCCTACAATGGCTTGCTTTGCAAGCCAAAAAAGGTGTCCCTGAAAAGGTTTTATATTTTTTTTAGCAACTATGCAGGAAGGGGACCCACTGCAGGACCATAATAAAGGGCTGCATGATGGGAGTAAAGGGTTCTGGACAGGGGTCAGGGGGGCCCTTCATAGTTTCTTGCACCAGAGCCCTGAAGGTTATAGTTACACCTCTGATGCAAGGTATATCAACAGGTTAATTTCAATGGTGGCCCCATCGGCTACCCATACTCACATTTCCTTCACTACCAGATAAGGGTGAGCATGATCCCAGTGTGCCATGTGACAAGGTGGTGCTTAAGTACCCAGTAATGACACATAGGTGAGGCAAGAGAGTCTCAACTGTTTACACGGGCCTATTTCTCTCTCTAATTACTGATTGTAAAAAGATAGGTGGTATATCTATAACAGAGCTTGCCCGAGACACCACCTAAGATGATGTATTGTGGTGACACTGCCCCAAACTATTTACAGTCTCCAACTAAATTAGCAATAGTCTGCACAGAAGATAAAATGGGGTTGATTGTCTAAAGGCAAAAAGGCTGTTTACTTTGCAAAGGAATTTTCCCTTAGTTTTGTGAATGAGGGGAAGCCCTGCTGACTTCCATTACCCAATTATGTGAAATCCAAAATACAGGGGTTTTTATTTTGTTTTGTTTTTTCCTTGGGTATTCTTTGCAAATGGAATCGTTACCACATTCACAGACTAAGTAAAACATCCCTTACAAAGTAAAAATTCTCTTTCAAAGTGAATAGCCTAAATGCCTTTAGTAAATTGGGACAATTCTGTCCAAAACTGCAAATTGCGCATGAATCATTAACATGACTAAATTAAGAGCAACGTCACACAGAGGAGTTGAGCAACAGTATATATAAACATTTAATTATATGCACATCATTCTGTTATATCAGGTATTAAACATAGTTTTACTACAATACATGTGCTCATAGAAAGCTTTGCATTGTGACCTATGGGATAATAGAATTAAAACCAGCTTTAGGTAGCAAGTGTTATTAAATCTGTAAAGTGATGTGTAATATGTTCCCTATACATGCTATTTAAGAATAAGTGCAATTTTTGTTGCATTATCCAGATTCTGTAACTCTAAACACACACATACAGAATAAACTCCACTGCATTTTGTCACAGGAACCTGAAAAAGCCAAGATACACTATGGCACCTCATTGCACCAGACTGCGAATTACAGCACCCTTATCTTTCAAGCTACCTGACCTCCTATTTATTTACAAATTCAATGTGTTTTCTTTTTTCACCTGAACTAGATTTTTCAGTTGAAAATTAAATAGTTGTACCAGGTTGTGATCAAATCATTTTTTTTTACAGAAAATACCCTGGAAATAACCATCTCAGTGTCATGAAAATATTAGTCTAGGAAATGGAGTTCTTTGCTGTGCCAGCAATATATCATACAAAATAATATATTGCATTTTCTTACATAGCTACTTATAAAATGTTCACATACATTATGCAGTAATAGAGCATTTTTTTTTGTCTGATGCAGAATACCAATATGTAGAGATAAATAAGGAATGAACATGGTACTGGACTATTCTATATTCACACCAATGATATCATGAAATCTCCAGATATGATTAAGGTGGGTGTATGGTTTGCTGTGTAATGTATTGAATTGAATATTTTAATCTCTTACAGTGTCCAAAGCTGCATTTGCTACATAAAATATACATAGCTGTTTGTTGTCACAAGGGTAATGATATTGCTTTCTGGGCTAAATCCAATGTATTTTATACAGAAATTGAAATTTTAGATGGATGAAGATAACATTTAAAGTTCACTATATGTTTGACATTTTTTCCAACAATTGAACATTGTCTTGTATATTTTAAAAACATATGTTAGGACAAAGAAAACTACAACATATGACTTTAAAAGCTAAACTCCATTGAAGCATTGAAAAACATGCATGTGGACTGTTTAACTTCCCTTCGTAATTCTGGACAAACAGTGACCGAAGAATTTAAGTGTGACAGCAGCAGGTCCTTCACCTCTACAGGAGCAGCAGTACAGATCCAGATCAACAACAGACTGATTGGGCTTTTCATACTGCTCTGCACTATCTAAGTCTGAGTGCTTCATTACAGACAATTATATAAGCTGATATTAATAAAAAATCCAGGCAGTTAAACTAGAGGCATTTATTTAAAAAATGCTATTTTGTTTTTTAATAATAAAACAAATATCAATTGGTGGTTGTGTATCTTCATAACGTTTGGCTTTAATTCAATTACTTTATCTGATCCCTTTTATATTGCAATTTAGAAGATTCCCCCAAATAGGTTTGGTTCGACCAGGGTTTGCAAACTTCACAAAATTTAGGTGGCAAATTCAATGAAGTCAATGGGAGCCGAATGTTAAGAAAAACAGTTCTAGACCAATAGGCAAGGTAGAATAAACTTCTGTTAATCACCATCTAAGATTCAGTAAACAACTGTGTTTTCAAAGCTGCAGTGGGGAGGGGGAGGGGCAGATTCCACACCGTACCCTTATCCTTCAAGCTATCTAACCTCATATTTATTTATAAATTCAGTGTGCTATCTTTTCTTATCAAAACAATATATTTAAGTTGAAAATTGAATAGCTATACCAGGTTGTGATTAAATCTTTTTTAAAAAAACCTGGAAATAACCATCTCATTGTCATGAAAACATTACTCTAGGAAACCGCGTTCCTTGGTGTGCCAGCAATATATCATACAAAATAATATATTGTATTTTCTTACATAGAAATATTTAAAATATTCACATACATTATGCAGTAGGAGAGCATTTTTATTATTCAGAATACCATATTGATAAGCACAAGGGCCTCTTCCCCACAAACCAGGCCTGGTGGTTGAGGGGGTTGGTGGGAGGAGGCTTACTGGGATATGAATGTGTAAAGGTTTACATGGTACCCCTACTCGTTAACAAAAAAAATGTAAACAGTAAAAACACACACACGCAGTTTTTGACGAATCCTTTAATAAATAGAAAAACAAAATGGTCCTGTGATGTACATCCAACATCAATCATGTTGTCCAGCAATGTAGATAGATCCACATCAAGCACAATGCTTAATGCCCGCTAACCCACTGTCTCTTTATTCCTGCCGAATGACAGTTCAAATATACAAAGGGGCAAGGTCTTTTGGTTGATATCATTGACCAAAAATGGAAATGACCATATTTAACCAATGATGTCACTGGGATGCACATGAATGTATATGGTGGGATTTTTTTAGGGGGGTCATAAAAATATTTTTCAAAATCTGTGTGTGTGTTTTTTTTTGTACTGTTTACATAAGGGGGGAAGTATCTGGGAACCCCCTTATTGTTAAAGGGGGCTTCCAGAATCCAATAATCTCCCCTGCAGACCCCCTAACCACAAGGCCAGGTTTGTGGGGCAGAGGCCCTTAACCTGATCAACAGTAGGACGATGAGGTGCTTTTCCAGGTAAATCCCACATTAAATAAGACCCCCCCCATGTTGCATAGAATTCGAGGGGGGGGGCCTCATGCTGCTTCTTTTTTGTTTTTTGTGCATGGGGGCCCCCTTAAAATTCATACCAGACCTAAACGGCTTGAATTGCAGGGGACCAAATTCCCTTTTTTAAATTATCCCCATCCCTTTGCTTGCATATCTGGGGGATCCTGTCCATGTAAGTGAATGGTGCCAGTGACATTACTGGTAGTACTAGTAGCAGGAAGCAGTCATGTATAGTAACGTAAGTGATGTAAATGGTGTTCAGCTCCCACAAAATAGGTAAATGTTTAGCAGTGCCATGAACTTGTAGTATATGAAACACTGATATGCTGGAACAATAGGAACATGCAAATATGTGGCCTTAAGCTTCAGAGAAGACAGAAAGCCACTCCGTTGAAAGTGAGACAATGACAAATTTGATTGAATGTATGCAGAATTTCTGGGCTCAACATGCAGAGCTATGGGATTCTAAATAAAGATATGTCCACTTTGATTGGCAAACAGATTGATGTATTATCCCTGATAACAATTCTACACAAGAACTAGACCAACAACACCTTGATACAGAATGACCAAAAGTAAATAATAGTGGAAAGTCACACATGGAAAGAAGGCATTCCCCCTTAATTGATACAAATAAAATGGGGCTGCAGCTCACCCTAAGTGTTAGTAAACCAGAGACAGAGACAAGCAAATAACTGACTTGGCTCTGACCCAAATAACACCCTGCAGAACCTCCTTAATACTGGTCTGACTTGTAGAGGAATCTTGTGAGACTAGAAAACAACCAGGTTACACATATTCAGGATATTATATGGCCCTGGTCTGGACTTTCAACAAGTTCTACCCAGAAAATATTAGCCTGACCCTAAATGTGAGATCCAGTGATAGTTAGACTACAAATTAAGTTGTCAGTGCTGGGAGTGCAAGGCCAGCACAGAGAGAACCCTAATGTGTAAAATTTGGGAAACCTGTGCTGAGTGAACTGGAGAGAGTTCCAGGATTTTATATATCTGACATGAATCTACCAGTGCACATTGGCTGACTGGTGAGACTTCCAGGATTTCATATGTCCGGCATGAATCCACCAGCAGCAGCTGATAATAAGTTTTTTTTTCCAAAAGAACAGTGAACAACGGAGCCAAAGAAAACACATGCACTCTCCTAAAGACCAAGCAACTGACACATGATGGTTGTGGGTGGGTCATTCTATGCTGGCCAAAAACTTTTTTGTTGTCAGTGTCCATTTCTTCTGTAGGAGAAAATGTAACCTGATGGTCACTATCTTATTACAAAATTAATTTCTGTCTGTGCTGTAATACCAGATTATATAAATATACTGTATATATTGTATAATGCAGATGACATTTGAAATGAAAGCTGCTAGTACTACTAAAACCCAGAAACTGCAGACAAGGGACAAGTCTGCATGTTACTGCAATAAAGTTTCAAATACTGGGATGTGCTAAATATTCTACTTTTTGAAAGTACCATCAACTGAATGACCAGTAGCAATCAAATTAAACTACTGAATATCATAGGCCATAGATATTTATTGTATTACTTTGTATATGCTTGTTCACCACATTAGGGTCCCAAATAATCTCTCTGTATAGGGAATATCTAAATTAATTGGAAATCCACTATAATAAGCCACAACACAATGCTCAAAATGCAATAGCACATATACTATAAATCAGGGGTGTCAAACTCAATTCTATTGAGGGCTGCATCAGTATTATGGTTGCCTTCAAAGGGCCAGTTGTATCTGTAAAGCTAAATACATTTATCCAGGTATTTTTTTTCTCACATAATAGGTGCAGGAACTCAACCCCCCCCCCCCAAACCAAACTGAATCAAATGATGGGTGTGGTCAAATTGCACTAACAGGGTAAAGGGTAAATAAATACCAGGAGATGTGTTTATTGCAGAGTTCAGGGGTACCCTATGTACATAATGCAGGGTTCGGGGGTTTACTACATACGAAGTGCAGGGTTTATGGGTCTGATACCTACCGAGTGCAGGGTTGAGGAGTGTGCTACATACAGACTAAAGGAATTAGGGGTGTGCAATGCATAGTGTGCATGGTTCAGCTCTCTTTCGCAGGATGTCCATATTTCACTTCTACCCCTCCTCGGCTCTGACCTCTGCACCACTCTTCCCATCACCCACCTTTGCACACATCTCCTTCCACAGCCCTCAGAAGAAGGCTTCTGTGTTTACAAGTGACAGTGGTGAGCAGGAAGTGTAGGGCAAGAGCCGGAGATGGCAGAGCAGAATTCTGCCTCGTTATGGCTGAAAAAAATCCCTGGGTGTGAGGGCCATATGAAATGGCCTGACAAGTCGGATTCAGCCTGTGGGCCTTGTGTTTGACACATGTGTTCTATGTCATCAAGAATTCACCTATTTTAACTAGAAAGAACTGATGAAAGCTGATTCCTGGTCAACTGTATCTACAGAGTAAAATTAAACTAACCATACTTCCAGCCAATAAAAAAACATAAAACTGCATTAAACATTTAATAAGCAATTGTTAGCATTTGTCATGGCTATCAATAAGTATGCACATTATCAATCCTAACTCCATATTAGTGTGCATAGCAAGAAAGTTAAAAAACTGATAAAAATGGCCTTGTATATGAAGGGATAGTAAAATAAAGAAAAATAAATTTGAGTAGTAAAGCTGTCATGGGTGATATAACTATTCTGCCGCTTGGGATTGTGCTCTGCTGTTGTGACATTGTGTCTTGTAATAATATAACTTGTTTTCTTTGCGTGCAGATTTTTTTTTCTTATATCTAAGTTTCAAAGTTTTTCTTGTGGTAAATTTTTATGTTTATAGATGCAGCTTCCTTTAATTTGTCTTTTACAAACTCATCAATATTGAACATATGTCAACACATTGAAGAGATTAAGGGCAGATCCTTTACAATGAACCAAAAATGTGCTTTTAGTAGCTTATGATATGGGGAACTAATAAGGTTTACTCATTAATATATCCCATAAATCTGTAAACCATAAAAATTGCTGGGTATGTCCTAACAACTGTTGATTAGTCAAGTCAACTTTAAATCAAACCATGCACTGAATTAATATTTTTTCTTAGAAAAATGTTGAAGATCATTTGAGAGAATTTTTCTAGCATGCTTTAATCTCATACACAAAGTCTGAGTTTTACCCAAGGCCTAGCAAGATTTAGAAGTGTCTTACCAGCCATTTATTTCTCACTGGACACAATAGGTTAATTGAATACATAGAGGCAGGACTAAAGATGTATGAATGTATGATGTATGAACTGAATAGGTCTTACCTGGCTCTGGTGATGTCCATGCCTCACATTTAAAGTGTTCACTTGGATCAGAGGGAAGGCCAAGCCCAGCAAGATTGGATGCAGCTATCTTAAATTCATAGAAAGCACTCTCTTCCAGATTCTCCACCTGGCGAAAGTCAAGATACAAAGTACACACTGTTACTGTCTAAGTAAGTCACACATTACATGCTTAAACTTAGGCATGTGTTTACACTGCATATTTCTTATTTGCTCCTTTGAACTGATAAATATATGACTCAAAGCATTTTGTAATAGTTACATAGTTGGGGAAATTGAAAAAAAAAAACACAAGTATAAGAACAAAACAATGTAGTTCAACCAATAGAAGAAAATTTAAAAATAAATTAAAAACCTCCATAAACAGAACACTATACCCATAGATGATCAAGAGAAAGGCAATAAGAAAACCCTTAAAACATGGTCCAATTTGCTTCACTGAAGAAAAAAAAATCCTTCCTGATCCCCTAATGCTTCATTCACATGGGCACATTGACCCGTACTTTTGCACAACACCTGTAATTCCCTGGGCACATAAATGCAAATGTGTTCGCTGATTCTCCTAGCTAGAATGAGCCTGCAAGTGATGTGTAAAACACTCCTTCCAGGTGCTAGTGTCACATTCTTGACCCTTGCAGGCAGAAGCTAATGGAGTGCAATCTGTGCTCCATTAGCTTAAAAAGAAGGCATGTGCGACATCAGGGGTCTAAAAGACTCTGTCTTTAAACTATTATATAATATAGGGGACTTTATTTTTAATAAAGTTTTGGTAAAAAAAAAAAAAAAGTAACAGAAAAAAAAGTTACACTTAAGCACTTACAGTATCCCCCCTATCATTTTTTTTTAGCACATCCCACCCCCAAGTATGTGCACACATAAACGTAAATGCACCTGTCAGGGTGCCTACATATAAAAACATTGCTTGCAATACGCATGTTACGTAACACAAGTTGGACTGAGAGCAATAAATCCAGATCCATTATTTATGGTTAAACCATCGTAGTTTTGTGAGCATACGCAAATTTAAAGCTTGACATGCTTGACATTGTGGGTATCTATTTACTTTGGGCAACCTAGGTTTCTTTATCTTACAAAATTGGGTATTGTATTGAGTATATTGATATCTGAGTTGAGGGAACAGACACACCCCCTCTTAACAGTCTTATTGGGAAACATGCACATCTAAGATTGACAATCACTTGCTGTGTCCTAGAGGGGGCTGTGCTGTCACTATGGATTGCCTGGTGTCAAAGAAAGCTATCAGAAGGGACAGATGCAGATTGCAGGGGAAGGAGATATCAGCCAGGATTCACACTAGGTGCTATTGATAAACGCAAGTACACTTTATATGGGGATATGCATTGTTCAATTTGTCATTGTAAACCTTTACAATCATTTTAAATCAATAATTATTTACTATGCCTATCACACTGCCAATAAGACTTCTAGTGCACCATGCCATGCCACGCTTGATATACTGTAATCTGCACCTGTAGCACAATTACTAAAAAAGGAGAATAAGAGGAGATCTACTAGTGTGTCTTTAGTGTGCAAAATCTGGTGCAGCTTTGCATAGAAACCAATCAGCTTCCAGGTTTTACTTTCAAAGCTTAAATAAACAAGCTGAGGTTTGACATTTATTCACTACCATGCACAGCAGCACCAGATTCTGAGTCCTCCAGTTTCAGTAAATTTTACCCGAAATGTTTAATGTGTATATGTTCTGGTTGTGCACAGAATATAAAGTCCTGGCCTTTAGTCCCTTTAGGTCAAGTGAGCTGCACAACCCAGGCATCATCGTGTCTGCAATGTAAGTTGTTCTTCCTCCCTGGTGGTGATGGACAGGCCAGCATAAAAAGAGGGCGATAACAAGTTGTATTGGTGGCCAAGAACCTAAGATCTGCCCAGAGAACATGGAAGGAGGGCGGACATGTCAGGTGAGAGAAGTGAAAAGTGGTGAGGACCACAGATGGGAGAAGAACCTACTAGACACCAGAGAGACCAGAGTATAGAGTTACCTAAACCTACACTGCCCCTGCATCAGGATAGTTGCTATGTGAACCAGGAGAGGGAAAATTTTAAGAGCAGGCCGGTAAAAGCATTGAAGCCTACCTCCAATCCATCTGCACCCAGCCCACCAGAGCACTATCAGAGGATAGATTTTGTTCAAGTAGACATTTCATCAGCTGTTGGATTTGTTAGGCTTTGGCCACCTTCCTATAAAGAGGACCCTCGCCCACCTTTTTTTCAGTTGTTTTATGATACTTTCTGAAGATATTATTACTTTTTTGAATTTCAGATACCTTCGCTTGACAGTTGGGTGCTCCCCTATTGAGTTTAAAAGGCCCATCCCCAGAAAACTCACCCTCTTGAAAGTTGATACCTCGAGACTGATTGTAGTTAGGCTGCGACAATGAGCCACATTGCTTTTATTACTCACCCACAGCGTTTGCTGCATTGAGAGTTGTTTCCTATTGCTTTCCGTGTTGTTCTTCACACCTAGTGTGCTTGAGGCAAAGCCTCTGTCAGGTGGTAAAGAGAATGAACACTAGTATTATTTTTGCCTGTCTGTGGGAGAACCCATCCTGTAGCAGCAGCTTATGCCAGGGTAGTGCTACAAATATAGGATACTTTTTTTTTTTAGATAAGTGGTTTGTTGGTGTTTTGAAAGTCTCAGTGGAAGCTGAAAAATTATAACTGTAGTTCCAACTACAAATATCTCACTAAGAGTATACATAAATAGACAGACACTCAATATGACCATTTTTTTTTTTTTTTTTTTTTTTTGCTGGATCAGATCAGTATTTCATGTGTTTTAGTGCCACTAGACCTTACTGTGAGCTGGAATCAATTGAATAGAAAAAAAGTAATGCTGATTGCTGTACCAACTCCATAAGCCAACAGCAGGAGCCTCTACACTGCTGCCCTTTCTGTCCCCTCTCTTCTACAATTTGTTAGCTTTGCAGAGTCATACAGACAAATATAGGGAGAGCTCTACTCTAGAGTGGTCTTTATAATCTGTGCCTTGAGGCTGTCAAAATGTGCATCCAACTCATTTTATTAGGGTAGCCTATATTCAGGGTTAGGCATTTGATATGTGCAGTCCAAACAGAAAAGCATATTCACTTGGGGAGAGAAGAGAAAAGGAAGAAAAATGGAGGGCTGTGTGTAAGAACAGAGTATCTATGGGTCATTTGGAACTCTCTTTAGAGGGACTTGTCAGTTTGAAAATGAAATACTTTAAATGATGTGGCAATTTGTTAATGATGTTTGTGGTATATGAAAATATGAAAATGGTGCTGGAAGCAGCCAAAGTAAATAGAGTTGTATTTGGTAAAATGTGGCTGGGAACAGATACAAAATTAAAACAGGTTTGCAGGTTCCAGATAGTATAGGAGACACTAAGTTCTTGATGTGTGTTCTTGATGAACACACTTGGTCACTTGTGCATACATAGATGAACAACTATGCATGGGTACCCAAAAGCCGAAGAAACCGCTTGATAATGTTGTTATTTGTATGTTCCTGTCAATATAAATCTAGAACTCTTACATAAAAAAAAATAAATGAATAAACCGGCATTGCTCATGTCAACCCATTAGCTGTTTAGGTTCACTTTCTTATTTGTAAATAAATATTGACATCTATATAATTGACTGATAATAGGCAGCAACTTTGCTATCCTTTGCATCCCTAAACATTAGGTTTAATAAATGAACCCTATTAAAACCAACCACTGTTTAATTATTTTTCCTTTTTTTTAATATTGCGGCTGAAGCTGTATGTATCGTCCTGTTTTTAAATCATTAAAATAAATGAACAAAAGCAAATTCAACAGAGTATAATCAATAAGAACATGCTGGTTCTATGGTATTTCTCTGACTGATACTGTAATGAGCTTGTGAACGACGAGCCTGTAAACAATTGCAGTAATTATAAACAAACAACATTAAGGAAATACATTTATTGCCCGTACTATCACACAGCTCTAAAGGATATGCTTTGTGTAAATTTAATGTCTTAATAATCATAACAAAATCAGCATAATATTCTAGGGATTAGAGTTGATTTTTATTTTGAGCTTCATGTCAATTTAACTGTTGTGGCAATGAGAACAAGTTAAATTCGCCTTATCTCTGTTTTTATAACTCTGTAAGCTCTATACTTACAAATAAAGAGTTATAAGAAAACTTACTTGATGAGCTGAAAATTGCATATGCTCTGTCTTGGAAACTTTTAGAGAATTACATTTTTAATTTGCCAGTATTAGTAACTTAAAAGGTTTTTTAATGTATAAAAGTAACGTGTTACCCTAATGTGTTCTTGTGGTATTCTTTCCTGTTTGTGTGTGGTTGTTTATTTTGCCCCTGCGGTTTTCCTTTTTTAAGAGTGCCTGTTTTTTATTTCTATGTCCCTTTCAGTCTTCCTCTCACCTATTATTTTTAATATTATTGATCCTGTTCTGCACTGCAACGTATTTTCTGTACATAACAATGCTTAAAATATTTGGAGTCCTCTGTAGTTACTAGAGGCATGTGTAAACTACTACTGCTATTTCACTGACCTTTTGCTTATTCTTTTTTTTTTATTCCATAAGGATTATTGAGTAAAAGAAAAGACAAAGGAGTACAGATACATCATAATCATAAATATGTACGTTCCAAGTTAACAATTCGATAAATACAAACGTAGTAATAACAAAAACTTGTAGAGAAAATCTTTTTGCGGCTATGTAGTTTTGAACAGGTAGAATGCCAAAAACGTATGAAAAAAGCTGCAACTCAAAACTCAAGAAGATGAACGTGTATAAAGGTAGAACTCTGAAAGTGTTGAAGAGGGACATCAAAATAGGTGTGTATAGACACAAAGGCACTTTTGATTTTATCCCATAAAAGGGGGGACTGGAGGAGGTGCAATAGTTCTAACGATGTGTTGTTGAGTAGGTATGGGGGAGTGCTTATTCTTATTGGTGCAGTATGGGAAAATTCAGGAATAGAAATAGAGAGTTCAAGTGATAAAAAAAATAAAAGCTCTGCCCCAATAAACCAATAGTAGATGTCCCTTCACAGCCCTAAAGTGGAAGTAAAGGCTACATATAATAATGCTTAAAACCACTGCTCCATCACCCCTTCCCTCTCCTCCTACCCATGCTGTATGGTGCTTGTAAAAAAAAGATTTGTGTAAATACCTTATTTCATATCCACTCCAATCCAGCCAAGTGATGCAGAAGCTCAGGTTCCCTCGTATGTATCATGGAGCACTAAAAAAGAAAAAGGCTGAATCCTGGGAGCCGTGATGTCACTTATCAGCTTCCACTGCCCATCCATTTTTGGTGCCCCATCCTCTACCCTACACAAGAAGCTGTATCTTCTGCATCACGTGACTAGACTATGATTGAGCACGTGACTAGGACGTGACTAAGCATATTTATATGCAGCCTTTACTTCCACCTTAGGTTTTAATCATGGTGATGCTATGATGAAGATAAAATCAGATGCAGTCTTCTAATTATCTAAAATCAGGGTGGGCACAGGCAAGAAAGTGTGCCAACAAGTGCCAAGTTTGCTGAAACAAATTACCAGCTGGTAATGAGGTGAAAAACAGGAACCTTTTAGAGACAGTCTGACTGCGAACATTCTAGTTTGTTTCATTTTTTTTCTCTAAAGCTGTGCTTTAATAAATTGGGGGCTTTAATGCTTAAACAACAATAATGTTGAATGCAGAAAGGAAAAGGATGATCAAATCATGTTTTCCCTGTGCCTGTGTGGGTTTCTTCCAGGTACTCCAGTTTCCACCCATAGTCTAAAGCCATGATGGTAGGTTAATTGGCTCCTGTAAAACCTTGCCCCAGTATGTGTATGTATGTGCATTAAGAACCTTAGATTGTAAGCGTATTGAGGGCAGGGACTTATGTGATTGTATAATATAAATATGTAAAGCGCTGTGTAAATTGACAGCGCTATATAAGTCTCTGTAATAAATAGATAAAAAAAGAAAATCAACATCCTGCATATCATTATCACTGTTATCCTCAGATACTGGGGTGAAATTGTAATTAGGTTAAACTTAGGAAATTTAGGCAAACTTTAAAAAAATAAATAAAGTAAAAGGTATTTTTTGGATATAAAAGGAATAGGGGTGATGGCGCTGCCTATATAATTTAGATATAATAAAAATGTAATAAGCTGTGATGCAAAGTGCCTTAAGCTAAAAACAATAATGTGTAATATTCAAACAATAATATATTCCATAAAAACTTCAATTAAGTGCAAGTGCAAGGTATAAAAGTGCCTGCAGAAAGATTGGAAAGTGACTGGTGCAATAATTGTATGAGCAATAAATAATATTTAACATGCAATATTAATGTGCTAAAAAATATGGTGCTATATAAAGTGAGCTGTTCCACTCATACCACGTGTTGATATGGGGAATAAAAAAGTGCCAACAGAGCAAAAAATAGAAAAAAGTTATTATTTTAAAAAAATACAGCTTGCAATGTCCAATAAGGAAAGATCCAGTAGAAAAGTCTATATCATGTGCGGTGACTTCAAAGGCAATAAAGGTGACAGCACTCGGAACAAACCGACACTCAGGTGAAAAGGTGACCCCGTGGTGGGTGGTAAGGTGCTGGGATTCCTTTGATAAAATTGCACACTTACCAGAGACACCCACCCCACACAGGGGTATAGAGCGGGTGTATTTATGGGTCTGGCAACCTAGCGGTATCCTCCTATCCCTGGGTGGAGGGCGTGTGCCGAGGATCAGGCTGGTCCTGGTGTGGATGTACCCTAGGATGGTCCCCTGTGTGCCTTCCTGCCTAGGTATGTTCCGAGGGATCCACTCAGCTCCACTCCCGATATTTAAACCTGTTTCTCCTGATCCTCATTCCTCATGTCTGCATTAAGGGCTTAATGCAGACATGAGGAATGAGGATCAGGAGAAACAGGTTTAAATATCGGGAGTGGAGCTGAGTGGATCCCTCGGAACATACCTAGGCAGGAAGGCACACAGGGGACCATCCTAGGGTACATCCACACCAGGACCAGCCTGATCCTCGGCACACGCCCTCCACCCAGGGATAGGAGGATACCGCTAGGTTGCCAGACCCATAAATACACCCGCTCTATACCCCTGTGTGGGGTGGGTGTCTCTGGTAAGTGTGCAATTTTATCAAAGGAATCCCAGCACCTTACCACCCACCACGGGGTCACCTTTTCACCTGAGTGTCGGTTTGTTCCGAGTGCTGTCACCTTTATTGCCTTTGAAGTCACCGCACATGATATAGACTTTTCTACTGGATCTTTCCTTATTGGACATTGCAAGCTGTATTTTTTTAAAATAATAACTTTTTTCTATTTTTTGCTCTGTTGGCACTTTTTTATTCCCCATATCAACACGTGGTATGAGTGGAACAGCTCACTTTATATAGCACCATATTTTTTAGCACATTAATATTGCATGTTAAATATTATTTATTGCTCATACAATTATTGCACCAGTCACTTTCCAATCTTTCTGCAGGCACTTTTATACCTTGCACTTGCACTTAATTGAAGTTTTTATGGAATATATTATTGTTTGAATATTACACATTATTGTTTTTAGCTTAAGGCACTTTGCATCACAGCTTATTACATTTTTATTATATCTAAATTATATAGGCAGCGCCATCACCCCTATTCCTTTTATATCCAGTGCATAGTCTCCGGACTATCATCCAGGGAGGCTGCAGCCTATTTTTAGATATATCTATATATATATATATATATATTTTATATTTTATACATTTACTACATATTTTTTATTCATTTATTTATACACATTTTTTTCACTTAATTATTCACTTATCTATCCATTTAGTCCATAGCGCGGAAGTTCTTATTTTTCTTAAAAGGTATTTTTTGCTTGTAAATGATTAGATTACCTCATTAGGCTAGGGGAACATTCACCTTGCATTATGAAAAGACACTTTTTAAAATGAACAGTCTTTCCTTCCAGTAAAACAGACCTATCAAAGAAGCCAGCCATGGCAGCTGATTTATTTATCTCAGTACTGGCTTCATTAAAGATATGCCTACTTCACACTACATATATATTTTTTTCTACATTATGTATAGGCTTATCTAGTCCCTATTTACTTTCTCAGTAGTTAAGCACTTAAGCCCCGGAAGATTTTACCCCCTTCCTGACCAGGGGGTTTTTTGCGATTTTTTACTGCGTGACTTTAACGGACAATTGCGCGGTCCTGCGATGCTGTGCCTAAATGAATTTCACGTCCTTTTTTTCCCACAAACAGAGCTTTCTTTTGGTGGTATTTGATCACCTGTGCGATTTTTTGATCATGCGCTATAAACAAAAAAAGAGCGTAAATTTTGCAAAAATAACAATATTTTTCACTTTTTTTTATATGAAATTCCCCCCAAAAAATGTAAAAATCAAAATTTTTTAACATTTTCGGCCAATTTGTTTTATGCTACATATGTTTGGTAAAAAAAATTGCAAAAAGCGTATTTTGATTGGTTTGCGCAAAAGTTATCGCGTTTACTAACAAAGGGAAATATTTTTGTCATTTTTGGTGGTTTTTTTTAACGAGTAATGGCGGCGATCTGCGATTTTTTTTGCGGGACTGCGACATTGCGGCGGACAGACATTTTTGACACTTTTGGGGTTACCAGTGACATTACTGCAGTAATCAGTGCTATACATGCACTGTTACTGTAAAAATGACACTGGCAGTGAAGGGGTTAACTGTATTGGAGAGGGAGGGGTTAAGTGTGTCCTAGGGGCATGTTTCTAACTGTGATGGGACATGTCTCCTATTGTAAAAACAGAGATCAATGGTTCTACATAGTAGAACCATCTGATCTCCATTTTTACACAGGGGAGAATGACAGGCGGCTTGTTTACATAAGCTGCCCGCCTTTCTCCCGCTCTACCGACGATCGTAGTGTGACCGGCGGACATCGGGTCCGCCGGTCACACGCGCAGACTCCTCCGTGAACGAGCCGGGGTGGGCGCGCGCCTCAGCGGGTGCGCTCGCCCGCTATTGGCTCAAAAGCCGGTCACAGGCTAGCGACGTAGATCTACGTCACTCTGCCTGGCCGGGGCTGACTGCCGCAGTAAATATACTGTGCGCAGTCGGCAAGCGGTTAAAATAAAATGGTTTCAATTCAGACCTTCACTCTACAACTTATCATACATAATTCCTATCACATCCCAAAATTTGTTTATGTTACTGGTGGGTGGTTATTTGGAGCCTGGCATGTCATGGATGTCTTTAGTAATATTACTTGCTGAAGTCAGCAAAACATTGTATAAAAGGCCTTCTGTCTTTTTTATTTCCTCTTTAATGCCATAATCATATTTGCCACAAAATGAATTGTGGAAATGTAAAATTAACCTGCACCCTTGGAATTTATTACATATACTATTACAATAATACATAATTACAGAAAAAAAAGATTTAAAGGATTAAAAACGAAGGAAACCATTAGATTGGCAAAGAGCTGCTCAAGAGATAAAGATTCATCACTAGGAGACAGAGTAAGCTCTAAAATAATTGTGCGAAAGTACTATTAGATCTGCTTTGTCCAAATTACTTGCAGATGTAATTTGTTTCATGAGGGTACAATGGTATATTATCTCATTGAATTCTGACAGATTGATGACTGCTAAAATCTACTAGTTGCTGTGTTCCTGGCATATGAACTCTAAATGCATCAGTCTGTCATCTAAAAAGAGTACCACAATTGTGTTAAATCCCATTTAACTTAAAGTGCTCTTTCAAGTTGCCTTCAGCTCAGCATCGTACAAAATTACTTGAATGCGGAATTTGTTTTATTTGAAGCATCACACATGGTACACCAAATTCTATTTCACCAAGAAATTGGTTTCTATGACCTTTGACCAATCAAGGTACCTGCAGACATATGGATGGGTAATCAGAGAGATAAGACAAATGAGAGTATGTTAACAATAAGGCTTAATTATTGAGTGCTAATAAGCACAAAGGCACTTATCACTAGTCATAGTGAGTGACCTTTAAAAATGAATAGTGTTTCTGTAAGAAATGTAATTACTACTATCACAAATATTTTCCCTTTATTTTTACAAAAATCTATGTGCATTTTTGTAGTTACCCTTTTTGGTAGATATTAGAGTGATTGTAAATGCTCAAGGTTTTTACCCTCATGAATTCTCTGCATGAAGGTGAAACACCTTCTGTGTGCAGCAGCCCTCCACAGCCTCCCCTTATACTTACCTAAGTCCTATCTCAATTAGGCAATGCGCATGAGAGCCTCCGCTCTCCAGGGTTTCAATGGCTGAACTATTGGCTCCTCCTACTGTCAATCGCAGCCAGTGAGCCAATGAGGAGACAGCAGAAGTGGCCCTGAGCTGCGCTCTGTATCTGAATAGACAGACAGAGCAGCGGCTCGGGAATAAGCCTACTTGGGTGCTCTGGGTGCACTGGGCAGGAGAGAGGCACCAGGAGTGCCAGCAGGGGGCTGGAGAAGTGAAGGGTCAGGGCTGCACTATGCAAAGCCGCTACACAGAGCAGATAGGTATGACATGTTTGTTATTTTAAAAAAAGTCAGCCTTTACAATCACTTTAAAGGCCACCTTTAAAAAATCAAATAATAAATGCACAGTATTTTTTAAGGTAAAAAAAATTTGCTTTTTATTATTTTTTTCTACAGGAGCCTGCAACATATTGCACCCGCATCTACTGATGCAATGTCAGGCTACTGTAGACATGTCCTCCAGCCCTCCAGCTTTCTGTCTATACCTCTGTACATGCTTTCAGTTTAAAAGGTTGAAGAGAAGAATGAATAGAATACTAATATCCTGATCAGCACACGTGTAGTTCTTTCTAACTACAAGTCTGTCTTTCACTGCAGTGTGACTTGTAATTTATTCATTAACAGATCCCTGCGAATGAATGATGCAGCTGTGTGGGCAGACCATGGCAATTTTAAAAGTGACAGTGGGTGCGGGGGAGAAGAACCTCTACCTACTGTCACTGGGAAAAGAGGGGGGGGGGGTGCTGGAGCATGTTACATATTACACCCTAAATACAAGTGTAACATGTAACATATTCAAAAGGTAAACTTATCCTTTAAGTGGTTTCTATATGCATCAAGCAGTGTTGGAAAAGTCTCAGCAATGGGGCATGGTAAAAACTGTTGCTCAAAGTGGGACTACATAACAAATTCTTAGCCTTATTATTGAATATTTTTTCTTTCATTTGTATAAATCTTAAATCTAAACTTCAGGAATTATTTGCATTGCATACTTATATTGGTCCACTTACTTACATTGGCTTGGCACAATATAAGTATGCATTGCTCATACTTGATAGACTGCTGAGGAAGCTGGAATTTACTGTAGTATTCAGTGCTGCTACAGCTGCTACAGTGATAACCAGGACCTGTTCAGGTTTTATGCAAACTGCTGCACTGCATACTGACCACAGGGGGTCACTCTTTCAGCACTGCCACTATTTGTTGTATGCCTTATATTTTTTTCAATGAATACATGGTGTTGTCTGATTGGACAAGAGGAGGGGAGGTGATGTCAAAATTACTCATACCTGATGTGATAACTACCCCCCTAAATTCTAGCTTCTCCAGCGTTCCAAAAGTAATGCATACTCACATTGTGCCAAGCTAAACCAATGTAAATATACAATACAGATAATTCCTGGAGTTCAACTTTATACATGCTTGAAGCACTCCCATTCCTTTAAGATGATGTATCAATAAAGTGAAACTGTAAGTCCTTTGTAGGAAAGAGATTGGACAACACCCTCCTTCTTGGTTCAGTCATGGTGGTAAAGCCACTAGTTCGGACCCTGGCTGTGAAGGATGCCCTTCTATGTCTGTCCGCATGTTTCCTCTCCCTGCTTAAAAGACTATATTGAGGATTCACTTCTCAATGGTCTCCAGGACAAAAGACTGTGTAGAACTGGTATTGGGCAGACAAGCCATGTGTATACCCAGGCCAAAGAGACTGATACTAACTTTGGAACCTCTGGTGTGATTCATGCCATTTTTAATAGGTTGTCCCCCCGAATGGATTGATTGTGAATATGTATTTTTATAAAGATTGGATGTATAGTTTTAAAGTTACAGCATGTGGGTAAAACTGCATTTTTCCTGCCTGTGATAATTATGTTACCCATTGTTTACCATAATTGCATCCCAGACAGAAGGGAGGATTTTATGTGGATTGTAACCTTTATGTTATTGGTTAATGTGTATTTGTTGTGGGTGTCTCCCTTGCATGGGGGCAGGGGATAAAAGAAATTGTAGTTTTAAATGCCTGTGGTTGCTTCCAGTAAAATCGTTCGAGCATTCAGCTTTGGCTCATGTGTGGAATTATTCAGCGATACCAGCGATTTCTTATTTGGCGAATTGGGGATTCTTCAACTATTGGGGATTAAGGAATTACAAGGCGGTGAGATACAGTGATACCGTCACACTGGCATATACTGAAATAACTGTACTAGTATTTATGCTCTGTAGGCCTAAGAAAGTGAAAGCAGTGTTAGTACATTAAAATAAAAGATCAAAATATTGCGGTAGGACATAAAAACATAAATAAGCAATAATGAATGTAAGTCCAGTGAGTGGGTCTTGAGCTGCTAGCACAACGTCCTATTGGTAGAGGATAATACAGTACATTCAAATAAACAGCAGCGCATTTAGTACATTAATATGACCTGGTATTAGTTTTAGCAATTCCCTATACATCAGAGCTCAGACAAGGAGAAGAAGAAACCGAACAGAGAGCCAGTAAGTTTTACTCATTTAGCGACAATGAACATGTTGATAGGAGAAAAAAGCATCTTCCTTGGGACTTTGTTGCAACTAAAAATTGTTATACCAAACAATTTTTGTTAAAAATAAAAAAGTTTATTTTTACAAAAAATGGTTAAAAAGTCAGTCTATACATAATATACTCTGGTCTTCCTCTTAACAGGAATTCAATTTACAGACACCATACAAGATTAAAAAATTGTGTTGCCACCAATCTTTCCAATGCGTTTCAATTGTAACCAATCTTCTTCATGAGATGTTTGGTGGGACATTCACAGATGGAGCAGATTTGTACAAGTGTCAAATCGCTGCAACACATCCAAGGGGGATCTAAGGTCAAAGTGGTGGAGCCACAAGTCCCACAAGGGATTAGAGGGGATAGACAAGCAAGGCAGACCCAATATGAACAGCATGCCCTCCCGAAAATTTAGTCAATGATATGTAGAGGCATGTATGAAGGTATTGAGAGCTAGATATGAGTAGCCATACATAGTAACATACAGTGCTTTAAGTGGCCCAAAAGAGGTGCCGGTACTCTATTATAGCGTATAATTTTTATTATATCAGGGCCCCCACAGAGCGCCCCCTTCTCACATCAGGGTCCCCACAGAGCCCCCCTCACATCAGGGCCCCCACAGAGCACCTCCCCACATCAGGATCCCCACAAAGCCTCCCCACATCAGGGTCCCCACAGAGCACCCTCCCCACATCAGGGTCCATACAGAGCCCCCCCTCACATCAGGGTCCCCACAGAGCCTCCTCTCACATCAGGATCCCCACAGAGCCTCCTCTCACATCAGGGTCCCCAAAGAGCCTCCTCTCACATCAGGGTCCCCACAGAGCCTCCCCTCACATCCGGGCCCCCACAGAGTGCCTCCCACCTCACATCAGGGTCCCCATAGAGCCTCCCCACATCAGGGTCCCCACAGAGCCTCCCCACATCAGGGTCCCCACAGAGCACCCCCCCCTCACATCAGGGTCCCCACAGAGCCCCCCCCTCACATCAGGGTCCCCACAGAGCGCCCCCCACCCCACATCAGGGTCCCCACAGAGCCCCCCTCACATCAGGGCCCCCACAGAGCGCCCCACCCCACATCAGGGTCCCCACAGAGCACCCCCCTCCTCACATTAGGGTCCCCACAGAGCCCCCCCCATCCCACATCAGGGTCCCCAGAAATGCTCCTACTCACGTTTTTAGGCTGAGGGCCGCTGACACACAGGACTCACTGTGATGTGGTGGCCTGGAGTAGCTGGAGGGAAGAGGTGGGTGGAGCCAACACTCCACTCATCGCGCAGCAGAGGAGGAAGGAGGCTCCGCAGTGTATGCTGGGGCCTCACTCTCCTCCTCAGATGACCTCACTGGTTGCTAGACGCCGAGCGGCGATAGCAACAAGTGCACTGCAGTACAGGCCAGCAGCGTGGCAGCTCTGCCGCCGCTGCTGGCCTGGGCTGGGACTCCAGAGCCAGGGGGACTCACTGGTGGTGACTGGTCTGGCGCAGATTTCCAAAATGAGCGTACTGGTAACGCTAAGGCGCACAGAGAGGTGGCGGTACCCTCAAGAGCAATATTTGGAAGTGGCGGTACTGAGTACCGGTGCGTACCGGCCCACTTAAAGCACTGGTTACATAGTTACATAGTAGGTGAGGTTGAATAAAGACAATAGTCCATCCATTTCAACCTGTGTAGGTGTGTGTCGCTGTAATCATCTCACATAGCCCTGAATGTTCTGATCCTTGAGATGTACGTCTAAGAGTCTTTTGAAACCCACCATACTACCCACAGAAACCACCTCTTGTGGTAGAGAATTCCACACTCTTGTAGCCCTAACAGTAAAGAACCCCCCACGTTGCCTGAGGTTAAAACGCTTCTCCTCTAATTGCATTGTACATTAGCACTGCTTAGCAGTAATGCACCATATGTGACCTGGATGGCAATCTACTGATCACGGGTGCAATGCTCTGCAGGATCCCAAAAAATGTGCATTTATTTAGTTTTTTAAAGGTGAACTTATCTTTTAACCTCCCTGGCGGTATGATTATGTCAGGAATTACATACCAAAAGCGGTACAATTCTTTTCATGGAAATTTGGCGTTATGTATTATAGGCCTACAATTCTTAGTAATTACTGACTTAAACCTGACCAAAACAAGACTCTAGTAGACATCCCAGATGTGATAAATTTGAAACACAAACACGTGAATTATAATCGAATCAATAATATTATTTTATTATTTAATATATAATATATATAATAAAATTATATTATTGATTAGATTATAATTCATGCATTATATATTATATATAGATATATGTGTGTGTGTATATATATATATATATATATATATATATATATATATATAATATATAACGCATGAATTATAATTGAATCAATAATATAATTTTATATATATATATATATATGTGTGTGTGTGCTGCGCTCTCTGCAATCCACCCCGAGCGTGACTCAGGGTTACCGTTCCTGATATGAAAAATCAACCCCGAGTCACGCTCGGGATTACCGCCAAGGAGGTTAACCAATTTGGATCAACAGAGTCAATTTCATGTTAATGTGAAAACCAACTTGTATTACTTTGTGAATGCAAGTTTTGTGTTTAACAGAAAAACTAGCAAAATGGGACTCTGAAAATATCCAATTGCATTATATAAATGTAATCTATGAATGCATACATTATGTTAGTTTATTGACAAACACAGTTGGCATAGCACAATCGTTAATCCTGAGTGTGTCTTTATTGCCCTTATTTTTGAGCAGGGGTAAGTGGGATAAATGAAGACTAAAGATTTTCCTTTGAGAACTAATGTTTTTCTACCGCACTTTATGGAAGATAAAATGCCATATTTTTTTGCTAAATTGAATGTGCTTCAAGCACTTAGAAGATAGGACAAAAGCTGTAAACTCTCACAATAACCAATCGCTGGATTGAAAATATGCCTTTTTTAAACATTTTGATTAGTTTTAAGATGTTTTTAAAGTGTATTTTCCATAGATAAGTTAAAGGTTTCAATAAGTTTCAAAATGAAATTTAGGGTAAATATTAAAGCCTAGCCTAAAAACTTGTTTTTAGAGCTGGATAGTGGAAAGGGTTAGAGCTTTTTTTCATGTTTTCTAAGGTCCTAAGCCTTACAATACAAAAAAAGGTTTTGGCTAGAGTTGAAATTTAGCATACTGTACAATTTACACAGTTAACAGGTTGAAGTTAATTATAAGCCCTAAAATGGTTCTAAAGCCTTAAGGTTTTTACTTTCTAAAGCCTTAAGGTCTTTCTCCTCACTGGGTAGATTGATTGGCCATTGGCTCCCGCTGCTGTCAATCAAATGCTGAGACGAGGGAGTGGGGGCAGAGCTGAGCCGCCCCGTCTGTGTCAATGGGCACAGACAGGGTGGCTCGGTAGTGACTTTTTATGGGGGCACTCCCTGAAGAGGAGGAGCCTGTAGTGACAGGAAGGACAGAAGAGAAGGATCGGGGCTGCTCTGTGAAAAACTATTGCACAGAGCAGGTAACCATAACATGGTAAGTATTTAAATTGGAAAAGACCCTGAAGGTTTAATGTTACTTTGATTCAAAATCTTTCTTTCACTCTTGCTAACAATAGGACCTAGGTGATAGACTCTTGTAAAGTTCAATGCTCTTATGAATTGAATTTTCAGTAAAAAAAATGCCTTGACATGCAATATAATGAGATGGATTGCTCAGAAACTTGTTGTAGCTTTCCCAGACTTAGGTACAACAGTGTTCAAATAATCATGCTCAGAAGAAGAAAGCATGGGTAATGTAATGGATGGCTATGTTTTTCCCTGTTCACAGCAGATGGTACCAGAAGTTAAATAAAGCACTGTGACTGTGATTCAATGGGGTAGCCCTTAGCAATTTTATTTTAGGCCTTGGGTGCATTAGCTGTTCCTTGGCAAGTCTTTTAAGGAGAACTATGAAAGCATAAATTTACAAAAGCTGGTATTTACACAGCATTGCAAAGCTCCAAGTTTAGACATGTAAATGTAAAATGTTTTAAATAAAAACATCTATATTGTTTAACTAACCTTGTAGATTCTTTCAGTAATAAGGCTAGTATTCACTTCATGCCAGTTGAGGTGATCAGCTTCCCGTTTGTCAATGTAGTATCCAGTGATATGAGATCCTCCAGTGAACTTGGGCAACTTCCAGCCCAGTGTCATTGAATGACCATCACAGTTTAGTAGGGTAATACCGTAAGGGTGAGATGGAGCAGCTGAAAAATTACACATAGATGTTGACAAAGCCAGCAGAAGTAAACATGTGCTTTTATGTTCATGTACAGAGTAGTTGAAACAATCAAATTGTCCAAAAAATCAAAATGATTAATCAGTTTGAACAATCTAAGATGCTGATTTCAATGTTTACAACAATAAAACAACATATTGGTGATGATGCAATAAATAGTAGTACTTAAGAGTACATGCAAGTGAAATTTAGGGAAATACTATAAGCTGTTAGAGTGTGAAATCATACCTCCGATTCATTGTGTGACATATTAGTCTCTCAGCCTCACCCTGTGCAGAAATATTTTAGCTAGCAGTACCACAATCTAAGTACCAATAGATTCAAAGTGTTTATCACTGGGGCAGGCTAACGTTGCAGTTGACCCTTTACACGGTGGCGTCCACCACCTGTTTTATTGGAAACATGCACCATTCACACCATCTGCAATTCTGACCTTTAGGAAATGTCTGTGACACTAATCGCAGTGCACAGACAGGAATGAAACTGAGTTTTAAAATGCAGAAGCATTTACAGAGGCAAATATTCTTTAATTTCTGATTAGGGCATTCAGAGATTCAATATAATGTATAAATATAATTTAAAAAAAATAAAAACAGTGCAAGAAATATTAAAAAAAAAAGGTATTACACAACAGTCAATAAGCAACAGTAAAATAAATGAGATTAAAATTGAACAATAGTAAGTTTTGCCTGGTCTTGGTTCTGTGCAGAGTAAGTCCAATTTAATATATCGGACTTTCTGGCTTTCATCAATCACCATGTGCATTCCTTTATAGTTTGAATGGTAAGCAACTGCTGCAGCTGCCAACTATAGCCATCTCCTCAGGTACCCCAAAAGGCCATTTACAGAATCAACATAATCAATTAAAAGGTCTGAGGGGTGTGCTAAAGAGGCTGGAAAGTATTTTATGATTCTCAGCAGACACACCCAAATGCCAGTTTTATTAATTATATCTTTATTTCCAGATAACAAGGTTTCACATAAAAATTAAATTACAATTTGTTAAATATGATATTGATTTTGTTATATAGGCATGGGTACAAATGAGTGGCATTGTGTGCAATATAACATCCCCATTCTTGTCACATAGTTTAAGGTCTTCAAACCTGTTTATCATGTCTAACCTACATCAGGATGAATGGGTTGGTTTGAGAGGACAGGAAGTAGTGACAACATGTCAGAAAAAAAAATTGAAAAGCCTTAGAAAAAGGATCACCCCCCCCCCCCCCCCCACACACACACCACACACACACACACACACACACACACACCTTATGTCAGTATTTTGTTAGACCACATTTTGCTTTAATTATAGCCTTTACTCTGTTGGGATTTGTCTTTAGTAACTTTGCACATCTAGACTTTGCAATTTCTGCCCATCTGCATTTTTCCCCATCCATCTTTCTTCTATCCTGAAAATTGCTCCAGTCCCTGCTGCAGAGGAACACCCTTATTACAGGATATTACCACCTCCATGCTTTACTGCAGGAATGGTGTTATTTGGTTTGTGGGCTGCATTGTATTCTGCCAGACATATTGTTTGGTTTTGAGGCTAAATAATTCTCCTGACCACCTTCAATGCACCTTGAAGATTCTGAGGCCACATGGAAAAAGGTGTTATGGTCAGATGAGACTAAAATTGAATTATTTGGCCTCAACACCAAACTATATATCTGGTGGAAATCCAATACAGCTCATGGTCCAAAAAACACCATTCGTACAGTAAAGCATGGAGGTGGTAATATCCCGTTATGGGGGTGTTTCTCGGCAGCAGGGACTGGAGCATGTGCCAGGATAGAAGAAAAATGGATGGGGCAAAATACCTTCAAATTCTTGAAGAAAATCTGCGGCCCCCTGCCAGAAAGTTGTCAATGGAAAGAAGGTTCACCTTCCAACATGACAAAGACCCAAAGCACACAGCAAAAACGACCACACAGTTGTTGAAGGAGAAAAGGGTGAATGTCCTTGCATGGCTTAGTCAGAGCCCAGACTTAAACCACATTGAAAATCTGTGGAATGACTCGAAGACTGCAGTCCACAAACAGTCACCATCAAATTTAATTGATCTTGAGCAGTTCTGCAAAGAAGAGTGAACAAATATAAGTCTAGATGTGCAAAGTTAGTAGAGACGTATCCCAACAGACTAAAGGCTGTAATTAAAGCAATAAATATTGTCATAAGGGGATTGATCCTATTTCCAACTCGACAATTCTGTTTTTAATTTTTTTTATTGTTTTCCTACATGTTGGTGTTATATCATTCACTTGGATGTTACAAGTTCAATACAGCTGAATAAAACAAAAACTGCGCATGTCTTCATTTCAGGCTGCAATGCCATTGATGGTATTATTTTAAAGGGGGCGGTTCTTTTTTATACCCACTGTATATTATCATTTACTATCATATCTGATTTTTCCTTAATGCCGCTTTAATGTAAAACTTTCCTAAGAAAGGTATGGGGGCTAAATTCCCTTACTTCTCATTCTGTTTGTGCTAATTGCTTGGCTGTCAGGGGAGGACTGGGCCAGGGGGCCGCTCTGGTGCCCCGTAAAAAGGCTGCACCGCTTCTGCCACAGACATGCCTAAAGGATTCCTGGTGAAGAGAAGTAAAAAGTCCCCACTGCTGACCTACTGAGTGTGGGATGAAGACAAGGACAGAGCACAGCCCCCCCCCCCCCAGAAACCGGTTCCATGGCCCACTGGAGACTCTCCTCCCCCCAACTGCCCCCTGCTGGCCAGGTCAGCAGGGGGCAGTTGGCAGTCAACCTGGATTCCATGAGTATCTAGTAGCTGGAGCAGAGCTTCAGCCTGGAATGGGGTTCAAGAGGAGGCTAGGAAGAGGGGACGTGGGGAGGTGGGCCGAGTTGCTGCACCATGCGCCTCTGGTTTGTATTTGCCCCCTGGGCCGAGAGTTGCCAGTCAGCCCCTGTTGGCTGTCATGGTGGCTCTCTGGCTTTAATATTTTCTGTAAATGACTTAGAAAAAGTATTTAGATTAGGAAAGTTCTTCTTTGTACATACTTGACTCAGGTCAGTTACTCAGAATGATTAAACAGGAACACCAAACTGGGAAACTGGAATTTGCAGAAACAGATGTCTGCAATGACAGCCTCATTGGTTCTCTCAGAAAATAATTATTTTAACAAATCAAGAACTAACTAACTAATCAAGAATCTGCATGTGAAGTTTGACATAATTACAATCACTAGTGTCACTCAGTGTCCCAGCATTTGATGAATTAATCCTTTGGTCTCCAGTCAGGATAATGCTATTTTCGTGATCAGTTGACAGCCTTTAAACAGATCAATCACTAAAATACTGAATTTACAGCAGGTTGTGTATTCCATTTTTAACAGAAAATGCAAAACTGTTCAAGACATGTATTCATTTCTCTGTTTAGTTTGTCCCCTTTTATTGACATTTTAGTCAACTTGCGCATATTTAATCAGATACCCTGAAATGCACTGTTTCAAATTTGCAGCTAAAACGATGTTCCAGCTGGGGAAATAAAAAATAAAAAGTCAGCAGCTACAAATACTGTAGCTGCTGACTTTTAATATATAGACACTTACCTGTCCAGGATGCCCGCAATGTCAGCACCCAAAATGATTTTCGGATCGGCTGCCAGGTGCTGCTGCCACCATTCGTTCTAAGGGAAACTGCCGGTGAAGCCTTTCAGGTTCACAGCCGGTTCCCTACTGCGCATTTTAATTGGATCAGCAGCGGGGGAAGGAGGAGGGGTAAAACTTCTGAGGGATGGCGCCGCAGCGCTGTCTCCCGGAAGTGGCGAAGGTTACCTGTCAAAAACAGGTACCAGTTCCCCCCCTCCCCCCTAAAAGTTGCTAAATGTGGCACAGAGGGGGGGGGGGGGAAGCAGATGAGCAGAAGTTCCACTTTTGGGTGGAACTCCGCTTTAAGAGTAACATACATGCCAGACATCAAATTTGAATAGCGATAAGGGTGCCTTAGTAAAAGTTTGGTGGAAATCATTTTAATAAAAGAAAATTCACCAACAATTAAACACTGACATTAGCAAAATAGTATTAACACAAAGTTATCACATCTAAAGCCATGTTTTTCTTGATTTTGAATATAGTCAGAAATAGTTAAGTCTCCTGCCAGTTTTAATTTTTTTTTTCAAACTGTGTCTATTAGGTAGATTGTCCTTCTCTCTAATGTGAGGGACAGCCCCTCTTAGGGATCAACTGAAAGAAGTAATAATGTTTATTTTTCTTATGGTTAAAATACTGATGACGTAGTAAGTGGATTTTGAAGATGGCCATGCAAGGAGTTTTTTTTTGGATGGTAAAAATAAATGTGATATCTAGGGGATGATATGTGAGGAAAAGCCCCTCTTAGGGATTTACTGAAAGAAGTCATGTTTATTTTTCTTATGGTTAAAATACTGAGAACACAGTAAGCTGATTCTGGAAATGGCCATGCAAGCATTTAGTAGTAAAAATCAATGTGATCTCTATTGGGATTGCTCTAAATCAGGGGTCTTCAAACTATGGCCCTCCAGTTGTTCAGGAACTACAATTCCCATCATGCCTAGTCATGTCAGAGTTTTACAATGAAGCAAGAAGAAAATGACAGCACTCCGATGTAAATCAAAAATTGGAGTAAAATTTATTCCACATCAAAACAAATGGGCAAACTGGAACAACACACTGTGGATGCAGGACACAAAGGCAGACGCGTTTCACGACTTAGAGATGTCGCTTACTCATTGCCAACGGCAATGAGTAAGCGACATCTCTAAGTCGTGAAACGCATCTGCCTTTGTGTCCTGCATCCACAGTGTGTTGTTCCAGTTTGCCCATTTGTTTTGATGTGGAATAAATTCTACTCCAATTTTTGATTTACATCGGAGTGCGGTCATTTTCTTCTTGCTTCAAGTGATTCCGGATCAACGGATCCGACCAGCACCTGATACCCAGCCCACCTGGAGCGGTCTTTTTCCCCCTTGGATTTCAGAGTTTTACAATGCCTCATGGAATGTGTAGTTCCACAACAGCTGGAGGACCATAGTTTGAGGATTCCTGCTCTAAAGCTTAATAAATGTGGCGAAGTTTCACTTTGCAAAGAGTAACTAAAAAAAATACAAGAAAAAATGCTTTTGGAGAAGTCAGTAGAGCTTCACCTTGTTCACTAAGCTTTAGTACCGGTTCACATATCTATGATGCGGGAACCCTGAGAATCCCACATCACATTCAAATCGCAGGCAGTTCACACTGCCATATGCAAATTGCTGCGGGCATCAATACAAAGTTGACGACACTTCCAGATCAGTTTGCACATCACAGTGTGAAATGTCAGTTTGGACATGAATTGGATCTTATAGGTGTGAACACCCATGCGATCCGATTCTGCTGTGGGCTCAAAAAAGGGTCCTGTGCATGTTGTGTCCGAATCAAATGCAAATTCAGCCATAGTATGTATGGCTGGATTCACATCGCACAGACATCACATGTGATTTTCAGAGCAGTGAGCTTCGAATCACATGCGATGTCTGTCATCGCTATAGTGTGAACCGGGACTTCCATTAGTAAATCAACCTCCTGGAGTGTACGCATGTGACAGCAATGCAGCGTCTAAAGAAACATGAATGGATGGAAAAAACAGTTATCTAAAAAAGAACCCTATCCAAAAATGGATGGTTCAATGGTCACTCTTAGTTCAGCCATACAGTGCCTGCAGTCAGCTCATTGACCATAGGGCAAGCATTAGTCTGCATAGGGTTGACTGCTAAGGATAGACATACACACATAGATTTCTTTTATCCAGCCTGCAGACTGAACGTAAGAAATCAAACAGATTCCTCTTTCATTCCTAAATGTAGATGGATGAATGTCCCCTCCCAGCTATTGTATTCTGACAGTCTGTGCCTGTTGGAATACCTGAACAGTGGCTGCAGCTGATTGACTGCCATCCAATAGTTTCGTCTCCCAGCTTTTTCAGTCAAAGTTTGGTGAGCTGAGTGATGCAGGTCACCCCACGCACAGATCTAATTTCAGCTGGACCAGCAAACAGCCAAAGTTTGATCTGTGTATGATCATCTTAAGTTGTAAAAAAATACATTTCTAACAGTCAGAGACACTGCCGACTGCCAATAATACATATATTATTATATTAAGTTGGCTCTGTCCCGCAAAACAACATAACTGTATATCGATTTGCGGGGCCGCTAGTAGGGTCGTGCGTGCTCCCACCAGAGGCACGCACACGCGCCAATTGGCTACAGGCAGGGCCGGTGCAAGGATTTTTGACACCCTAGGCGAAACCTCATTTTGCCGCCCCTTGGCTCCGCCCCTGACGCTGCCCCCTTTGCCCTGCGCATGTACACGGTGGAGGTAGCAGGGGTCAGGAGTGTGTAATACACAGAATTCACAGGTCAGGAGTGTGTAATACACAGAATGCAGGGAACCGGAGTGTATAATGCATAGAGTGCAGGGGTCAGGAGTGTGTAATACATACACTCTTTTACTACATAAAGGGTTGTGGGGTGCGCTTTGTACTGAGTGCAGGGTTGTAGGGTGCGCTATGTACTGAGTGCAGGGTTGCAGGGTGCGCTACGTACTGAGTGCAGGGTTGCGGGGTGTGCTACGTACTGAGTGCAGGGTTGCGGGGTGTGCTACGTACTGAGTGCAGGGTTGCGGGGTGTGCTAAGTACTGAGTGCAGGGTTGCAGGGTGTGCTATGTACTGAGTGAAGGGTTGCAGGGTGTGCTACGTACTGAGTGAAGGGTTGCAGGGTGTGCTATGTACTGAGTGCAGGGTTGTAGGGTGCGCTACGTACTGAGTGCAGGGTTGAGGGGTGTACAATGTACTGCGTGCAGGGTTGAGGAGTACGCTACATACTGCATGCAGGGTTAAGGGGTGTGCTACGTACTGCATGCAGGGTTGAGGGGTGTGCTATGTACTGCGTACAGGGTTGCGGCGTGCGCTACGTATTGAGCAAAAGGTTGAGGGGTACACTATGTACTGCATACAGAGTTGTGGGGTGTGCTACATACTGAGTGCAGGGATGAGGGGTACACTGTGTACAGGGTTGCGGTGTGCGATACGTACTGAGCACAGGGTTGATGGGTGTGCTATGTACTGCGTGCAGGGTTGAGGGGTGTGCTATGTACTGCGTACAGGTTTGTGGGGTGTGCTACGTACTGAGCTCAGGGTTGAGGGGTGTTCTATTTACTGCATGCAGGGTTGAGGGGTACACTATGTACTGTGTACAGGGTTGTGGGGTGCGTTATGTAAAGAGGAGGAGGAGGGAGAGAGACGAGGGGGGAGGAGAGTGAGAGACAGGGGGCAGGGGAACACAGTACAGGGGGGGGGGTTATAGAATTCTGTGGCCTTGAAAAGACATTGTACCCAGGAGTAAAGGGTCAGGCTTACTGGTCTGGTACCATCTGAAGAGCAAAGCCATCCAGGACTCCTGTGTGCAGCTCCAGGTGGTCTGACTGCTCTCATGCTTCTCAGTGGAGGGGGGGGGGATAACACACAAATTCTGACCTGTCTTTTATCTGCTCAGCAAGCTGGTATGTTCTTTGCAGGCAGTGTGGGGAGGAGAGGACCCCTCTCTGTAAGCACTGCGCTTTGAGCCACCGTACATGTGGCAGCGGGAAAATGCCAGGCTTCCGAGATCTTTAAACACAATGTCCGCCCCCGAGTGTCACCAGACGGCACTCTGAGCATTAACCCATTCCATGCTCAACTGATAAAGAACGGCTGGCTGCTGAACTGTGCACATGATGTTTGCATTTGCTGGCAGAACTATCATTATTACTGACAGGCAGCTCCCCCATGTTCACGGTCTCCCGGAACCTGCACTGGCCCCCCATGCACCTGGTGCCCAGCAGTGTCCGACTGTCCATGCGTTAGGACTGCTCTGCAGTGTCTTCTCCCCCTCTCCAGTTTCAGTCTCCTGCAGGTTCCGCTCTCCCGGCTCCTCATAGTTCTTCTCATCTGAGCCATCCTAGGCTCTGTTCTCGGGGGACATCCGGCAGGTTAAGGGCATAGAGAGAGGGTGAAGCTCCCCGGGCACCCCTCCCAGCGGCACCCCTCCCCCCTCTCCTCGTACCGTGGGTAATGTTTTTTTCGCCACTGCACCGGAGCGGGACACCTGGCGCCGGCGGGCGGTGGCAATTTCGGATAATAAAGTATTTAAAAAAAAAAAAAGTTCATTTTTCCGCCCCATCCCCGGCTGCGGACCTGCCCACCCCAAGCGGCCGCTTGGTCCGCCTGGTGGTTGCGCCGGCCCTGGCTACAGGGGGAGCCAATTAGCGGGTCCATTAGCCATGCATGCGATCGCTCAACGTGGTGACACAACAGCGGTCTGCCGCTGTAAACACGGAAGACCGCTGTTCTGTCAGTAATGAACACAGGGATCCTGTGTTCCTCCTATTTAGGAACAGAGGTCTCTGTGTTCATTCAGCAAGCCCATCCCCCACACAGTTAGAAAGCACTCCCTAGGGACAAATTTAACCATTTGATCACCCCTGGTGTTAACCCCTTCCCTGCCCATGTCATCATTACAGTAACAGAGCATATTTTAAGTACCGATTACTGTAGTAATGTCACTGGTTCCCCCCAAAAGTGTCAAAAATGTTAGTTAGGTGTCCAATCTGTCCATTGCAATGTCGCAGTCCCGCTAAAAATTGCTGATCGCCACCATTACTAGTAAAAAAAAAATAAAATGACATAAATCTTTCCCCTAGTTTGTAGACATGATAACTTTTGTGCAAACCAATCAATATACTGTTATTGGAAATTTTTTTAACCAAACATATGTAGCAAAATACATATTGGCCCTAAATGATACGTTCCTCCCCCTTCCACCGCCTTCCGCTGCTCTACCCCTGTCTCCCATCCCACCAGGAGACCTGAGTGACCAGCACATCCGCCGGCTGGACAGAGTCCTGAATGAAGCCGGATTCGCCTTCGATCGGGTCTCTGATGAAGTAACCCGGAAGCAACGTTGCAATGTCACTTCCAGTTTACTCAGCTGCTAATGGCGCCAATTTAAAAAAAAAAATGACAGTATTCAAAAATGCAGATTTTGGCGTTTGGAATACTTTTAAGTGCAAAGTAGGGATTTTTGGACCCCAGATCCCTCCATAAAGAGTATCTGTCACTGCCTGTTACTGTCACAAGGGATGTTTACGTTCCTTGTGACAGCAATAAAAGTCATCAGATATTTAGTTTTTTTCTTTTTAAAGGAACAGTGAAAAAATAAATAAATATGTAAAGCGCCCCCGTCCCCGCATGCTCGTACACCAAAGAAAACATTTACAGTAAATAAGTCTCGCCCGCTAATGTAAATGGTGTTCAAATCACACGTGAGGTATCACCACGATCATCAAAGCGAATGCAATAATTCCAGCAAAGGACCTACTCTGTAACTCTGAACTGGTAGGTGTTAAACATTTTTAAATTGTCATGTATGGAGATTTTTAAGTACCGTCGTTTGTCGCCATTCCACGAGTGTTCGCAATTCTAAACTGTAACATGGTAGATATCTATTTACTCGGCGTGACATCATATTTCACAATATACAAAAAAATTGGGCTAACTTTGCGTTTTTTAAAATTCAGTGAAGTGTATTTTTTTTTTTTTAAATAGCTTTTGAAAGACCGCTACACAAATCTCATGTGACATGAAACATTTTAATGATTGCCATTTTATTCTCCAAAATCTTTGCTAAAAAAAATAATAAATAAATATATACTGTATGTATATATATATATATATATATATATATATATATATATATATATATATATATATAATGTCTGGGGGTTCTAAGTAATTTTCTATCAAAGAATACTAATTTTAAAGTGGAGTTCCACCCAAAAGGGGATTTTCCGCTTTAAGGACTCCTGACCTCCTGACATGTTATTTTTTTTTACCTAGTTTCCCCCTCCCTACCTGCAGTCACAGAAGATTCAGGACACACAGCGCAACTTGTGCATGGACATGCGCAGTGCGCACCCAGCTGTGAAGCCAGCACTGCCGGGAGGAGAGGGAAAGGAGCGGGGCTTTGGGCGGTCGCATCACTGGATCGTGGGACAGGAGAGTGTGTGTTTATTAAAAGTCAGCAGCTACACTTTTTGTAGCTGCTGACTTTAATTAAACACAGAAACTGCTGGAACTCCGCTTTAATTTTAAAAAACATGTGTCTGCAATAGGCTTGGTCCTTAAATGGTTAATGGTTTTATATTTTTCTTTAAATATCCCTGCGTAAGTCAGCACTGATGTTTCCATTTTCTTTGTAAAAAAGGGAATAAGTATTTCCTCACATGTACAGTTTACTACCCACATCTATGACCAGAATCTAGACAAAAACATTGGCCAGTCCCAAAAAGGCTGCAACGAAGAAAAAGATGGCAATATTCTCTCTACTGGTCATTCTCTCTGTATGATCAACTTTACTTGAAATGTCACTAAACCCACATCATAAAAAACTATCAACAAATGGTGTATTACATGCTGTTCATGCTCACTGAGATTCGTTTTCTGTATTCTGAAAAAAACCTGGTTGATCCTGCTGCTCTCTATCTCCACCTTCTGTCCTGTGTGGCAACTCCTCCCTATCACATCTAAGCAGCTCACGTGAATGTAGAGTCACACATGTGGGTGTATACACAGTGATAAATGACATTACACTCCCTCCCTCCTCCATGCCCTCTAACCAGCTAAACACAATAGGGACGGGATATTACATGTAGATTAATGGAGGCTTGACCTCCCTTCTATTCTAAGACAGGCTGAAGGGGTGTGACACAACCTGTGACTGGCAGAAATCCACAATTTTATTGTCAAAAAATAATAAAGATTTGATTTTTGAAATATATATTTGTATGACAATTTAAAGCAGTTTATTGACATTCATTATTTATTTTTACTCAGTATTCCAAAGGCTTTTTTTTAACATGTGACCAGCAGCAGAGGACTAGAAGCTCCTCCTGCTTACGTTTCCCTGCAGACAGACTGGGAGAGAGTAGGGTCATGTAACAGCTGTATATCGATTAGGAAAAAGGTATTTCAATTATTTTAATTTTTTTATTATTAAAATAATTACAGTGCCATCATCAATATACAGAAATAGAAGGCAAATGTAAATTTAACAGTGTGTGTTTAGTATCACTTTAACGTTGATTACATTTGGTGATAGCGTGCTTTGTGAAATAATAGTGATTCAAAATTGAAAATGAAAATGTGAACAGTGTGATATGTGCAACATGTGACATCCCTTCTCGTAAAACCTACCATGTTGAATACCTCCTCCTAAAACAATGAAATTAAAAGGAAATGCAAAATATGTCAGAACATGCAAGAATAACAGAATATGTCATTTTATTACATACAGCACCTATAGTGGGGTTGATTTAATAAAACTGGAGAGTGCAAAATCTGATGCAGCCATGCATGATAGCCATTCAGCATCGAACTTCAGCTTGTTTAATTAAGCTTTGACAAAAAATCCTGGAAGCTGATTGGTTTCTATGCACAGCTGCACCAGATTTTGCACTCTCCAGTTTTAGTAAATCAACCCCAGAGTGTCCACCAAATGCTAAGGGGGTGGTTTCTGCTTCTAGCCTGCATTTGTGCAGCTGTTTTGGAGCACTTAGAAACTTGCCTACATACATTTGCTTTTGGTTGAAATCACCATGTTAACCAGAGTCAAAGCAGAAAAGGCAATTGAAATGTAATTCAGACTGATCTTAAATGAAAGCTTTTTAAATCATGTAACTGACTTGTCTCTGGGTCAGGAAGTCATGTACACAGACATTTATGTTGTTTTGAGGGTGACACCAAATACAGCATGACTCCCAATGACTCCCACTGACCTTAAAACAGGTGAGGGCAGAAACAGAACTTTGGCTATGTATAGCATATTAAAATGATAAAAATGCATTGTGGCTAGTACGAGGTGTTTTGCTATTAATATATATAGCAGATTACAGTATACATATAGTACATTAATTGACAGGTGTACATGTGAGCATGAACATTCTTAAATGGCTTCCAAGCAGAAATTATATTTTTAAACTGCCTTATGTTGCATATTAGCCATGTGCCGACCACCAGCAGTACATATACTGTGGTAGGTTGGCTCTGTCCTGGGAAACAACGTAACGGTACTAACTGTATGTTTCATTCGCCAGACCACGAGTGGGGGTGCGCAAGCCTGTGGTGACACAGGGGGAGTCAAGCAATGAGCCTGGCAGCTGCGATTGCCGCCGGGCACCCACGATCGCTAACCTGTGGAGACAGAAGGCGGTCTGTTGTTGTAAACACAGCAGACTGCTGTTCTGTCAGTAATGAACACAGGGATCCTGTGTTCCTCTTATTTAAGTGTTTATTCAGTAAATACCTCCCCCACACAGTGAGAAAGATACATTTAACCATTTGATCGCCCCTGGTGCTAACCCCTTCCCTGTCAGTGTTATTAGTACAGCAACAGTGCATATTTTTAGCACTGATTACTGTAGTAATGTCACTGCCCAAAAGTTTCAAAAATGTCAGTTAGGTGTCAGATCTGTCCGCTGCAATGACGCAGTCCCGCTAAAAATGGCTAATCTACGCCATTACTAGTAAAAAATAAATAAAAATGACATAAATCTTTCCCCTAGTTTGTAGACACAATAAATTTTGCGAAAACCAATCAATATACGATTATTGTGATTTTTCTTTTTTTTACCAAAAATATTTAGCAGAATACAAATTGGCCTAAAATGCTGAAAAAATGTTATGAATAAAATAAAATATTATATAGCAGAAAGTAAAAAATATTGTTTTTTTTTTTTTTTTTTTAGAATTAGAATTGTCGCAATTTTTTTTTTGTTTATACCCCAAAAAATAAAAATCGCAGAGGTGATCAAATACCACCAAAAGAAAGCTCTATTTGTGGGGAAAAAATACATACATTTTTTTTGGGTACAACATCGCGCAATTGTCTGTTAAAGTACCGCAGTGCCGAATCGCAAAAAATGGTCTCGTCATTAAGGGGGGAAATCTTTCAGTCCAGAAGTTGTTAAGTAACTAACCAATTAACAAAAATAAGTAGTCTGCACAGAAACATAAATGTCTCAATATCTATATAGCACTTAAATATAAAAAGGCCATTATACTATAACTTACAGCACACAATATTATTTTCTAATTTCACCATGGAAAATCATGTTGATCACTTCAATGCAGTGCATGCTCTTGATGTATTTTTTTTGTGTGTAAAAACAATTCACAAAACCAATTACACAGGTTTCTACATTTTGAAGTACTTCTAATTTCTGACTACAATAAATTGTGAGTCAGCTAATCTTTAGCAATTAATCTATGAGATATTAATTGGGGAAAGCAGAACACAGAGCCTTTGTGGTACAGATAAAATGATGATCCATTATAAAAATACTGATGCATGAGAAATAAAGGCTTAAGATAATCAAATTACTGTTTTTATGCCAAAAATAACACCTGCACACTTATTAGAGAGTTATGTTAATTACAAAATTTCATTAGAAAACTCTACTAAGAAAAAAATTAACCCAGTTAAAACTCAAGACACTTTTTGATCTGAACCTATTGTTATAAATGTTGCTGGTAACTTGTTCAGTTTTCTTTTTGATATAGTGATCTATTTACAAGCTACATTTGCATTTTGCTTCTGATCTTTATTTTTTTTTTTATTACTGCTTAGTTAGCTGGACTGATGTGTTTAGAAATCTGCTTATGAAAATAACATGAATATCTTAACAGACAGAAGCACATGGCCGAATACTTACTAAGGGCTGCTTTAACGGATATTGCCTCTGATTCCTGAGAATTCTCGCTGACACCGACTGCATTTACTGCCTTTACACGGAAAATGTACTTTTCTCCAAATGTTAAACCATGCACAATAAACCTAAGGAAGGAAATTGGTCAATGTTATTACATGTTCATTGATTTGTACACTTTTCCCCTGAAGGCGATGAATTAAAATCCTCAGCCTGACAGACATAATCAACCGCATGACAGTTAAACAATAAAAGTAATTGCAGGATTTTTAAAGGGATACATGGTAAATAGAATTAGGAAGGGGTCATTGCTGGCTTGGTATTAAATGTCCAGGATGCATGGCTGCCATCCTCTTCATGGTTTTACAAACAAGAACAAGTATACAGCTAGTGAAGTCAGGACTCCTAGTCAAAAAGGAACACAAGGGGGCGCCAGCTAAGTGCAGTATCTATAGTTTTATTGCTATTAAAAGGCCAAATGCAAACTTACAGAAATATAAAATCAAAGAGCTTATCTGCAGCCAGCTCTTTGATTTTATATTTCTGTGAGTTTGCATTAGATATTCTATAAAGCCATTGATGCTGCACTTATCCGGCGCACCCTGTTCATTTTTGTAATTTCAGAGATTTGTTCCGGTTTCATGTGGAGCTGCATACTGAAGTACAACACCCTTCCTTTGGGATTTTTTTGAACTTCTAATGAACATTTTATGAACTACCAATGATACACAAGTGTATCTTCTTATTTATCTAGGGGGATAGAAGCTAACTTATCCGGATGGGGCATTAGCATTTGTTTGCTTCACAATTAATTTTTTTGTTTTTAGCACTCCCGGTCAGAATACTTGTTCTAGGCTAGTGACTAGTAATAAAGAAAGGATGAAGTAGAAGCATACACTGAGCTGACTTTGGACTTGATAAAACACATTGGACCAACACCAGCAAATGACATGGGTCCCCAAACATCACGGACTGTGGAAAGTTTTGTATTTCATTTGGAAATAAAGGTCCCAGAGTCTGTAGGAAGAGTGGAGAGGCACAGAATCCAAGTTGCATGAGGTCCAGTGGGAAGTTTCCAGTCAGTGATGATTTGAGGAGCCATGTCATCTGCTGGTATTGGTCCACTGTGTTTTATAAAGTCCAAAGTCAGCACAGCCCTCTACCAGAAAATTCTAGAGCACTTCATGCTTCCCTCTGCTGACCAGCTTTATGGAGATGCTGATTTCATTTTTACCAGGACTTGGCACCTACCCACACTGCCAAAAGTACCAATACCTGGTTTAATGATCATGGTTTCACTGTGCTTGATTGGCCAGCAAACTCGCCTGACCTAAACCTCATAGAGAACCTGTGAGGCATTGTCAAGAGGAAGATGAGAGACACCAGACCCAAGAATGCCGACGAGCTGAAGGTCACTATCAAAGCAACCTGGGTTTCCATAACACCTCAGCAGTGCCACAGGCTGATCGCCTCCATGTCACGCCGCATTGATGCAGTAATTCATGAAAAAGGAGCCCCGACCAAGTATTGAATGCATACTATACTGTACATGGACATACTTTTCAGTAAGCCAACATTCCTGTATTAAAAATCCTTTTTTTTTTTTTATTGGTCTTATGTAATATTCTAATTATCTGAGATACTGAATTTTGAATCTTCACTAACTGTAAGCCGTAATCATCAAAATTAAATCAAAGAAATGCTTGAAATATATCACTCCGTGTGTAACACATCTATATAAAATATATGAGTTTTCCTTTTAGAATTGAATTACTGATATAAATTCACTTTTTGATGATATTCTAATTTTTTGAGATGCACCTGTTTGTGCTGAGAGGGAACATGTTGACAATAGTAAGAAATGTGCTTCTGCTCCTGTATAATTGCATCACCAGGGTTGGGGTTGTCCTGTAACTGCCTTGGAGGTCCAAGACTTGCTCACCCTGCCATGCAGGAGTGCAGAAGTTGGAAAAGTGGCTACCCAGAATAACACTTTACTTGAAAGGTAAAACAATTTTCATATATGTGTTTTTACTGTGTATTTAGCTACTTGCCTTAAGCTTACCTTTCAGCAGAATACAAAAGATGCATTAAAGCTAAAGCAAATTTGTACAATAAAATAATATATACATATATATATATATATATATATATATATTAGAAAAATTTACAGTACATCTAAAATTAGAAAAGAAGTGGTTTAACCTTAAACTGCGTAAAGGGTTCTTTACTGTCAAAGTGGTAAAGATGTGGAATTCTCTTCCACAAGCAGTGGTATCAGCAGGGAACATCGATAGTTTCAAAAACTATTAGGTGGGCACATTATTGGCCACAACATACAGGGGTATACAATGTACTGCTAACTGTAAACACACTCATCATAGGTTGAACTGGATGGACTGGTGTCTTTTTTTCAACCTCACTAACGATATCCTGCTCAATTCTGTTTTTACAGACTTTTCACTGTTGTTATACAGCATATAGTGGGAGTTCTACTAATTTTACTTGGTATCATGCCACAGCCTGGGAGTCATTTGAACCCTGTTCTCAGATTCACAATCTCATAGTTATTCAAAAAATTTTACCATGGTGATTTAGAGCTAATAGGTAGATGGGTCAAAAGAATAACATCATTTGTAAAGTAATATGTGCCAAATCTAGCATTTAAAATGTGCACTCTTCCATCTAAATGCATATCTTGGTATCAACTCCATTTAAATAATGAACAGCAGCACTAGAAATAGAACACAACCGTTAAAGACCTAAAATGCACAGGACAGAAAGATGTGCCTTCAGCCAACACATCTTCCCACTTGCTGCTGCTGTTTAATACACATGGTTGTATTATACGGGGATTACAGGTCAGTTGACTGTCCGCCCCTCTGCAACTCACATCAGTTTTAGCTTGATATAAACAGATTTCAAATGAAGCAACTGTCAACAAATCACTTGCAACATAGTAATTTAAAAGGAAATCTGGTGTTGCTGAATCTATATTTTATGCATGCAAACTAAAGGTTTGCTAAACTCATAAAGACCAGATAACGCATGGAAGCCAAGCTGTGTCTGCTACTGTCTGTGTATTATACATCTACAAATGTTTGTTGATGTATATACAGTGGGTAAAGAAAAAAAATCACCCCCCTTTAAAATAATCACATTTTGTTGCTTTGCAGCCTGAAATGAACACAGACACCATTTTTGTTTTATCCAGCTGTATTTACGAGTGCAACTTATAACATCTAAGTGAATGATATAACACCAACATGTCAGAAAAAAATACAAAAAATCAAAAACAGAATCACTAAGTTAAAAAAAAAGATCATCCCCCTTATGTCAGTATTTTGATGGACCAAATTTTGCTTTAATTGAATCCTTTAGTCTGTTGGGATATGTCTCTATTAACTTTGCACATCTAGACTTTGCAATATTTGCCCACTCGTCTTTGCAGAACTGCTCAAATTCAGTTAAATTTGATGGTGATAATTTGTGAACTACACAGAATTTCAATGGGATTTAAGTCTGGGTTTTGATTAAGCCATGCAAGCACTTTGTTCTCATTCAACCACTGTGTGGTAATTTTTGCTGTGTGCTTTGGGTCATTGTCATGTTGGAAGGTAAACCTTTTTCCCATTGACAATTTTCTGGCAGAGGGCAGCAGATTTTCCTCTAGAATTTGATGGCATTTTGCCCCATCCATTTTTCTTCTATCTTGACAAGTGCTCCAGTCCATTCTGCAGAGAAACATCCCCATAACAGAATATTACCATCTCCATGCTTTACTGTACAAATGTGTTATTTGAAAAATGAGCTGTATTGGATTTCCGCCAGACATATTGTTTGATGTTGAGGCCAAATAATTCAATTTTAGCCTCATCTAACCACCTTAAACATACCTTGAGGATTCTGAGGGCACATGGAAAAAGGTGTTATGGTCAGATAAGACTAAAATTGAATTATTTGGCCTTAGCACCAAACAATATGTCTGGCGGAAATCCAATAAAGCTCACCATTCAAATAACACCACTCCTACAGTAAAACATGAAGTTTATAATATCCTGTTATGGAGTACTTGTGAAGAAAAATAGATGGGGCAAAATATCATCACATTCTTGAGAAAAATCTGCTGCCCTCTACCAGAACGTTGTTAATTGGAAGAAGGTTTCCCTTCCAACATGACAATAACACAAAGCACACAGCAAAAATGACCACACAGTGGTTGAAGGAGAAAAAGGCGACTGTCCTTGCATGGCCTAGTCAGAGCCCAGACTTAAATGCCATTGAAAATCTGTGGAATGACTTGAAGACTGCAGACCACAAATGGTCACCATCAAATTTAACTGAACTTGAGAAGTTCTCCAAAGAAGAGTTGGTAAATATTGCAAAATCTAGATGTGTAAAGTTAGTAGAGACATAACCCAACAGACTAAAGGCTGTAATTAAAGCATCAGGTGGTTCATCAAAATACTGACATAAGGGGGTGATCCTTTTTTCAAAATCAGTGATTCTGTTTTTGATTCATTTATTTTTTTCTAACATGTTGGTGTTATATCTTTCACTTGGATGTTATAAGTTGCACTGGTAAATACAGCTGAATACAACAAAAACTGTGTCTGTCTTCATTTAAGGCTGCAAAGCAACAAAATGTGATTAGTTTAAAGTGGAATTATTATTTTCTATACCCACTGTATGTAAGGTTAGCTAATCCATTGCTCTACAGCATGAACAAAACAATATTTTAAGCTTGGCAGTAAGATCATGTGACATTACCTAAATAGGATATGCCGCAGCTCTCCTAAAGTGATTGCTTATGCATCTTTTAACATATCTTGAATACTGTTAGCTCTTAACTGTGCATTGTACGTTCATGAGTATGTATTTTCAATATATATGACTGACTAGAAGTGTTAACAAGGCTTAGGTTGTATAGAATTTCATTCATAACAAAAACTCTACATTTAATAATAAGGACTTATATGGATTGATGTTTGTGAAGGTGGTAAATGACTGAAATACCGCACACAAGCATTTTGCTATACTTTGAGAGACTATGACAAGTGGGATAAGTCGTTACTTTGCCTCCTGCTCTACAAACAAGCCACATAAAAATACACATAGTTTGAAAGTCAAGTATCATTTGTCACAAAACCTAGCATCTAAAAAGGCTATATATATTTTGAAATAAATTTCACACCTGTTATACTTAATGGGTTTGTGGTTGCAGTGTTCCCAGTGGTTAGACCCCACAACAGATTTATCTATATAGTATCCAATTAATTCTTCCTCTACTTTAGCTCTATCAAACTGTACAATAACTGATGTTCTGGTGTTTCTAGATGCCAATATACGACCAGGAGCAGATGGCACAGCTTTAAAGAAGAAAGAAAAAAAAATACATCAGCATATAACTCTAAAATAGGTGACTGCAAGCACATAAAAAACAGGCATATAAATCAGTACACAAGTACAAATAAACCCAACTTTTACTACCAAGAACTACATACTAAATATATTCTAAATTATAGCTCAGTGGATTTTTAGGATAAGTATACTAAACAATTGAATATGATAATTTGGGCTTTTGATTGGTCCAAAAACAAGCAAACAAATTAAATGAGTAAATAAAAATAGTACATTTTGGTACAAAGTTGAAAAAAAATAAATAAAAAGGCTTTTAACATATGGTTAAGCAATTGATCCAATACACTCCACATGTTTCGCCATTAAGTATTAGCTTCCTCAGGAGATAGTTGGATAGTATATATGTAAAATATCGCAAGTCACCCGGAGAGAATCATATAGCAAAAATGAATGCTTATATAAGCAGATTGAGATGAAGGATGTTTTTAGGGAAAACACTTCAGCTTTTTTTAGCTCCTGCCTGTGAAGGGACATCAGCAGTCATAGGGGAAAGTAGCGGACCACAAACAAACCTTCACTTTAATTGCAAGGTAGTAGGGACCAAATTATGAAACCTGAAATCAACCATATCTGAATAATACAGGTATAAACTAATCTTCCTCCTGGTGTAGGGACTGGCCACAGGAATTCCTACTGAGTCACTAAGTGTCTCTCTTATCAATGATCCTCCTCCATGAGTTTTACTCCTCCTAGGCATAAAAATCAGTAAACCCAACTTTTACTACCAAGAACTAAATACTAAATATAATCGTAATTATAGCTCAGTGGATTTTTAGATAAGTAGATAAGTATACTAAGGAACATACTAAAGAAAGCAATGCACTATATAGTAAATATATAACATTTATACAAACAATGCATTACAAAACATGGATTACCCAGTCGCTCCTGTGCCTGTATTGGTGGTGTTACTTCGGAAGGTTCACTGACACCATGCTTATTGACTGAAATAACTCTGAAATTATAAGACTTTCCTTCCACCAAATCAAACACTGCATAGCGAGGTGATCTTACTGGGATCTGAGAATTGACCCTCTGCCAGCTTCCGCTACCAACCATTGTCTATAAGAAAAAAAAAATCTATATTTCATTAGTGCATAGTGAAAAACCATTACCCATTCAAGAAAATGTCTTGTATGATGATTAAAAGTAACACACTATTGCCACTGTATGATTTGCACTAGAGACCAAGCATGTTTTTTGATCCTTTTTTTTTTTTTTTGCCCATTGGTAAAGATTGGATGTATGGCTTTAAATGCATCTGATAATACTTAATAATAATTATACTTTCAGGGGAATGACAATTATTCTTTGGGCGTATGCAAACATACCTGTGGCCCAGCCAAAATATTAAGACTTTTTAGCAATAAGCTTCTTTCCCCTGCCAGTGCCTCAAGCCTTTCTGCTATAATAGTTCCATGAAAGCATATGGGGTGTCACTTCTCAGATATGGCCAAGGGATCGAAGATTGAAACTCAAGGTTCCCTGTTTGATTCCCTGTTTGATTCAGATTCCTTTGAAGTTCATGACATTTTAAATTGTTGTTTGATATCTATTTTAACTATCTACATATAATCTTTATTTTACAAATAAACATCTCACACATGACAACGTATTCCTGAAGCAGTATGAGTGGGTGGGGAAGCTTGCTATGCTGCTTCATTTTATCTTAGACTCAGTTGTGTGCTAAGAGTTGAGTCATTTCTCTAAGTTTTGTAAACAACTTTAAGCAAAGCTGAAAAAGTAATGTCCACAAAAAAAGGAGTAGCATATGTACAACACATTTAATTGTGAAAAGAAAGATGTTTCCATCCTTATATATCCCTTTCCATGACTTCACCAAGTTAACCCTCACTATAACCCTTGTTACCTTGCTGTACGGATGTCCCCTAGATAGAAGATTGATTCTTCCTTCTTCACTTCTGTCTCTACTGCTTAATATTGTTGTAACATGCTGTGTTTTATATAGGTGAATCATGACAGGAGAAGTAGGGGTTGCATGGAAAGGAGGAAATTGCAATACTTGCAAGGAAACCTAAATCATACTCCTTAGGTGACCAGAGAGAACACATAAAGTTAAACGCCAGTTAAATACACATTTGAACATAATTCAAATCCATAGTTTTGAACATAATTTAGACATGTGAAGAACAGAAAAACGTGTTGAGTTTCATTTCGGATAGATTTTTTATGTTACTAATTTTGTTTTGTTTCGGAATTTGTTAATTTCCTTTCATTTTAGTTAAATTCCGTTTTGTTTATGAATTTTCTGATGAATTCCAAATTTTTGGAACTATTCGAATTCGGATCGGTCAAAAAATAATCGACCAATTTGAATTCTGTGTTGAGAATGGCTGGTTGTTCAGCAGCGGGCCAGGAAACCGTCGGCTGTCTACAGAAAAGGGGCGGTGAGTGTCCCTCCCATTCTAAATCATACCAGTCCACTTGCCCTCAACATAGAGGAGTTCTTTGGGATGGGGGAGCTCTGCCCTCCCACCTCAAAGCACCTTGTCCCCATGTTGATGGGGACAAGGGCCTCTTCCTCACAACCCTGGGCTGTGATTGTGGGGGTCTGTGGGTGGGGGCTTGTCAGAATCTGGAAGGCCCCTTTAACAAGGGGGCCTCCAGATCCCGCCCCCCCCCCCCTACGTGAATGAGTGTGGGGTATGTAGTACCCATTCACTAAAAAAGTAATTAAAGACAGCACATGAGTTTTTGACAATTCCTTTGTTAAAAAAACAAAGCAATGTCCCCAATACAGATTCATCGTCAATCACCGGACCCCAAAAAATCTCAGGCCTTAAGGCCTTATCGAACTCTCCCCTTATCGAACGCTCCCCGCAGAGTCACCTGATGACGTCAGCAGGTGACCCCCATCCCCGTGTGACATCACCAACTAGGCTATGTTGGGAAAGTGGTGTCACAAGAGGACAGGGTCACCCGATGACATCATCGGTTGTTGAAGATAAGTCATCTGTTGCTAAGGATGTGGAGGCCAGCTTCCCGGCCCGCTGCTTAACAATCGGTCAATCATTTTTCGACCGATCCAAATTGAAATTGATCTGAAAATTTGGAATTTCTTAGAAAACAATAAATAAAAATTTCAACCAAAAATGTGTCCGAATTTGTATTCAGACCGAAACTAATTGCACATGTCTAATACATATGTGAACTGTTTTACTTGCAGAGTATTGGTATTTCTGTATATTTAGTCCTGAGATTTAAACAACTCTACCAGACAGCTTAGCTATGCTGGTAACCCGACTTTTCTATATTAGACTTATGAAATAGAGATCACCTTTTACAATCAACCAGTGATTAGACAGTGAATGGGGTAGCAGCACAATAATGTGCTTTTCTCTCCTGTTAGCAATTTCCATGACAGCAGATGTGCATGCTGCATACCTAATGGGTTCCTTTTGCTGTCCCTCCTCTCCCTGTTTATGTTCTTGTAGTGCCACCCCCCCAACCTCCAGAGGCCTGGTGGGGATCCCCAGAGACAGGGAGGGCTAACATTCCTCCCCAGCGTGCAGGTTACTAGGCATTGTGAGTGATGTACAAGGTAGAACAAATTTATTTCTCACAACAGGAAAAATGTGGGAGAGAGGGGTAGGGCACAGGAAACCCTTAGTCAAAAACAGCAGCAGATTTGCAGATCAGCAGACTTCTTAGACAAAAATGTAGAAAAGGTAGACAGCAGTACAGAAAAAGAGCCTTTAAGCTGGAACCAGCAATCTGTACTTTGTAGCATAAGCTATCTCCTATAGCAGCAATATTCAGCTTACAGCATCGTACAAATTTTTCTTGGATGAGTTCTCTCTTGAAGTTTTTCCAGCCACTTCATAGTCCCTGGCTCATGAAGAGTCACCTCTGGTACTTCCTCAGAACTCCATCCTTCTCAGTATTGCTTCCAGGTAGCAAAGCTTCGAGCACATGGCTAGGCTTCATACTTTAGGCCTACCCAGCATCAGCTGTTCCTCACACACCCACCAAGACCATAGTCTGGTTGAAAAAGGGCAAAGACCACCTGACTTCCTCCAAATAAATACATTCTCCCAGCATGCTCAGCAACCAGTGTGAATGACTGAGATAAGTATACATATCCTTAACCTAGACTCACTGTAATTCATCACACTAATGCCAAAGGTAACAGTGCCACCTATTGACAAAAGGGAGAAACCACAGCTAAACCAGACTCAGGAAGAAAATCCAATGATCACAAAGACTACAAATTAGACAGGCTAACTACCACCTAGCACATCTAAATTTATTTGCAGTCCAGTTTAGGACAAGGGCGCTATGTTCTTTTGTACAGGGGATTATAATAGGCTGATATCAAGAAAGATTTTAGTAAATGCACCAGGTAAATTTTACGGTACTTTTACTTGTTTTTTTTTTTTTTAACATTACATAACTGCATTCATTGTTTTTGTTTAATAAATTCATAAAAATCAGATTAAATTTGCGTGGTGTGGTGCATTTATGATAAGGTCACACATTTTCACATTAATGACTACTGTTGACAGTGATGGCCATATCTTCACTTGTGATATTATTAGAACTTTTGATTTCACGGTTTCTTGGGAATGTTTTTGACGATACTGGAAAGGTTTCACTGGTAATTAAAGTTTATGTCAACCAAAGAGTAATCTTCTGCACAGACATTGTATGACTTTTTAACTTCCACATGTTTTCAGCTTGTCATACTTCAAAGTGAAATGAATCCTCTGCCCTACGTAAACTTCAAACGACACACAAAAGTAAAGAGTTCACATTTTCCATCCTCAAGTAGCTAAAATTACACAGAGTTAATGGTGTCTTTTATAACACATTACACATTTTCTCTGATCCTTATCAAGAGGTGCTTACAGACAAGAATAAAGAAAAATAATTGACCATTCACTCTACCTTTTCAATGTAATAGACCAGTGGATCTCTACCACGAGGAACTGGTGGCTCCCAACTAAGCACAACATAGGTTTTGCTGGTTTCCAAAGCCTGGACATTAGTGGGAGGCCCAGGAATTTTGACATCACCTAATAAAAAGTCATACTTAGTAAATAGGAAAATTATTTTTCAAATTGTTTGCCACTATGTATATATACAGCTGTTATTTATATATACCCCTAAGCTTTCCTCTGAGGCCCCGTTCACCTTGGGGCGACGCTACTTCCCGGGGCGACCTCACAGGTCGCGGCGCGCTGCTCGCACCGCGACCTCGGAGCGGCCGGCACGGACTTCATAACATTGAAGTCTATGCAGGTCGCTCCGGGTCGCCCCAAAGAAGCTCCGGACCCTTTTTCTAAGTCGGAGCGACTTGTGTCGCTCCTATTAGAACGGGTCCAAAGCTTCTCTATGCCAGGCGACCTACAGCGACCTGTCAGGCGACCAGGTCGCCCCAGTGTGAACGGGGGCTGAAAGTGATTGTAAAGTCTCGATTTATTTATTTTTTATTAAATAACAAACATGTTATACTTACCTCCTCTGTGCAGTTGGTTTTGCACAGAGTGGCCCGGATCCTCCTCTTCTCGGGTCCCTCTTCGCTGCTTCTGGCCCCTACCTCCTATCGCGTGCCCCCACAGCAAGCACTTGCTATGGGGACACCCAAGCCGACCTGAAGCTCGGTGTGTCCATTCAGACACAGGGCTGCTGTTTCGGCCCAGCCCCCCTCTCCTGATTAGCTAACTTACTTTGATTGACAGTCGCAAGCCAATGTTGCCACTTCTGTGTCTCAGCCTATCAGGAAGGAGAGTCCTGGATGACTAAGGGACTCGAGAACATCTCTGAAAAGAGATGGGACAAAGGTAAGTATTAGGGGGGCTGGGGAGGCTGTTACACACAGAAGGTTTTTTAGCTTAACGCATAGAATGCATTAAGATAAAAAAAACCTTCTGACTTTACAACTCCTTTAATTTTTTATGTTTTTCTTTCTTATGTATATATATATAGAAACACATACATTGTAAAAGTCATTATTAAAGAAAAATGGTGCAAATTGGAGAAATTGTTGCAATTTCCAAAACATTTATATTGAACAATAAAAAAAAAAAAACACACTGGCCTGTACATAAATCACAAATAGCCTTTAAAAGCATCAGCTAGGAACTAATACTAGAAAATATTAGCATCCATCATTTTAAATGCTCAACTCCTTGATATTAAAATCTAAAAACATATTTAATTGCAAAACAGTAAAATGACCAACTAAGCCAGGACATTCAGGAGTTGTTTGAACTTGTTCATATGCCAAAGTACTTAAACATAATCAGCATTGCATTATGCAACTACCCATGTTAAATACAATTTATATATCTAGATTATTTTTAATCAAAGAAAAGTGAAGATTTACTAAAAAAAAAAAAAACTATCATCATTTGATACAAAAATTAATAAGATACCTTCCAAATCATCCTGACAGATAACAATTTCTCGTCCCCCATCCAAATTGATTTCTAAAAAGAGAAAACATGTATTTTAGATAACCTTATACATTAATTTACAAAATAAACATTTTATGTATCTGTTTTATACTGTCACAGTTTAGTTCAGCCTCCTAGCAGTTCTCTCCCACAAATTACAAATTCACTGGTCTGTTCATGGAATGAGCCACTCTACTGCCTCCTCTCAGTTTAGCCAATTATACTTCTGGCCTTGTCATTTCAGACCTTACCCAATGTTCATGTCCTTCAGTTCACTTTCAAGTAAAGCTTAACTTTGCAATAGTAATTAGCCCCAGTTGATCAGGACTTTTCCGATCATGTGACCGCCGTGACAGCCAATCACGGTAGTCACATGACCATAAGCCCGCCCCTCTTTGCGGCATAGCAAACCCCTGAAAGGGCCAGGGGCAGCAGGCACCAAGGGGTTAAAACAAAAAAAAACAGTGCTTTTGCTTGCACAATATTGGCTGATGGAAGTCAGCTAAGCGTCTCCCTATTCCCTAAGCTCTGAGGCAAATTCCCTGCAAGGCAAACAGCCTATTTGCCTTTAGTAAATCAACCCCACAGTCTGGTCTAAGTGTATCTCAGTTCTGCAGTTCTCAGTAAAAAAAAAAAAAAAACCTTATTAAACCTAACTCAAAACCCGAAACATTTAAATAGAGTGGTAAAGAGTTAGAAATGATCCTATAGGATCAGGAAGAAAAAAAAAATGATTAACATCCATAGGAAGTCACAAACAAAAAAAATCAAAATCTTTTTATGTTATCTCTGGAAAGATTTCCCACCACTTTTTGCCCCAACTGATCTAATGAGGACACAGAAATCTACAATTAAAAAAAAAAAAAAAAAAGAATTTGTCTAGAGTTGGGCTTTACTGATATAAAAGGAAAAACAAAAATATGACATAACTAAGGCCAACGCATTTCTGATTATATAGGCAGATTTTCCATCTCATCTCTTTAATTACTGATGCATATGAATTACGCAAGTTCTGTGACCGATAAAATGAAGCTTAGGCAATGACTAAAGCCTGGAACCAGCATCACACAGATGTGTCAGTAATAAAAGGTATAAATTGGCAACCATGGAACTGAACGAAGGCATAGAACTGCTGATTGTTGGATGGACATATTCTTTATGTTTGTTTCATTGTGCGCATCTACGCTTTTTTTTTTCTCAACTTCACATTTTAGTTAAAATCTCTTATATATGATACCAAGATTTATATGATTAAATCAAGCTTCTGGGCTTAATGTTCATTTTAAAAACACAAAATGTGCACTCTGTTATAATACAGCTCTGTGATTTATTGACACTAAGGTATAACAAGCTTTTTTATGTTCTTTTTTTGGTGGCATATAGCCTGACATCTGTTTTTATACTGTAAGCTCTGCAGGAGCTATGCACAATATATGCTTCATCGCTCTGCATTAAGAATAATAAAGTAGTTTATTGCGCAAATGTTTACTACTACCACACAAGGAAATAGGTAAATATATATATATATATGTATGGGTTGTGGAGGCGCAGTAGACAGATGCTCCTGAGGGTCTTGCAGTGTTTTATTGACAGTACAAGCAGTAAGAACATGTTGAAAATCAGTTCATTATGGTTGTAGAGCTAAGCAACTCTCTGGCAAAGAGATTTATGTACAGAAAAAAAATGACATCTCATCTTTCAATTTGTGTTACTATACCTTGTTATCTTTACAATTTGTCATATAACAATATTATGATCACATCTTTTGTACAACCAAGATGATTGTACAAACTTAGGAACAGAATATCATGTGTCCATGAACTTTAAAAAAACAAAAAAAAACAAATGAACCCCTAAAGTTAAGAATAATATAGATGTGGCTTATTCATAATTTTAAATATATGCTAAGTGAGATGAGTGGAATCTAAATTTGGTTCTCAGACACATACTCAATATAATCAGATACAGATTGCTAGAGCCAATGTACCTAAAAGCTAGTCATTCATGACAAATGGGAACAAGAAAAAATAAAATAAAAATACATGAACCAAAATATATGTTAATCAAAGAATATAAATAATTTAACATGTGTAGGAGTGAGGAGGGTGGATTAAGATTTGCAGCAACTAAAGCAAACAGTCTAAAACATAGCTAGTGTTATCATAGTACTCATTTTACATTTCTAGTCACTCATCAGGCTAATACATGAAAATATAAATGGAGCTTGTTGTCAACTAGATTTATGTTGCAATCTGCAAGCTTTAAACCAAACAATGCATAAAGGTCTGGTTCACACTATGCTGCAGTGCAGAAAAGGTATGGCACAGGTGAACGTACTGCCCTTGCGATTTGCATACAGGTACCAATGGGCACCAAATGGCATGGTACCCTAGTAGCAGTGCAAGCGCTACTTTTTGCAATTCAAGGTCCAGTGTTTTTTTGCAATTCATTGAAATAAATGAACTGTAAAAACGCCCCAAACCAGAGTGCACGAGAATCCCGGTGTGCGCCAGCCCTAAAGGAAAATTGTACTAAGAAAAACAAGGGCTGTTATTGTTGACCGCCTTCCCAAAATGCTATTTTCCTGGCCACTATTAGCTTCAATATTTTCTGATACATTGACCCAGACTCGAAATGTTTAAGCCAGGGGTAAGCAAGATAACCAAGCAAGTATTTTTTTTAAGAATGAAGAGTCGGAAATGGCAGCCCTCATGTTTCACGAGTTTCATTTAAAAAACAGTGCATCCGGAAAGTATGCACAGCACTTCACTTCTTCCATATTTTGTTATGTTTCTGCCTTATTCCAAAATTGATTAAACTCACTATTTTCCTCAAAATTCTACAAACAATACCCCATAATGACAATGTGAAAGAAGTTTGTTTGAAATCTTTGCAAGTTTATTAAACATAAAACATTTAAAAAACCACATGTACATAAGTATTCAAAGCCATTGCCATGACACTCAAAATTGAGCTCAGGTGCATCCTGTTTCCACTGCTCATCCTTGAGATAATTCTACAACTTGATTGTAGTCCACCTGTGGTAAATTCAGTTGATTGGACATGATTTGGAAAGGCACATACCTGTCTATATAAAGTTCCACAGTTAACAGTGCATGTTAGAGCACAATCTAAGCCATTAAGTCTAAGGAATTGCCTGTAGACCTCCGAGACAGGATTGTATGGAGGTACAGATCTGGGGAAGGGTACAGAAAAATGTCTGCAGCATTGAAGGTCCCAATGAGCACAGTGGCCCCCATCATCCATAATTGTAAGAAGTGTGGAACCACCAGGACTCTTCCTGGAGCTGGCCACCAGGCCAAATTGAGTGAGCGGGGGGGAAAGGGCCTTAGTCAGGGAGGTGACCAAAAACCCCATGGTCACTCTGACAGAGCTCCAGCATTTCTCTGTGGAGAGAGGAAAACTTTCCAGAAGAACAACCATCTCTGCAGCACTCCACTAATCAGGCTTGTATGGTAGAGTACAGATACAGTCTCCTGCGCTTGAGTGCTGTGTTAAAGAGGTGGCTGTTTTGTTGGCTTTTAGGATCTTGCTGCCCTCTCAGGATGATGGGTATCCATATAGACTGAAAACACAGAGAACAAGAGAAAGGTGCACTGACCTAGTGCAATATCACAAGACATTTATTGAGAGATTAAAAGACATGCCATACTCACAAATGCATGCTGAAGGTAAGCATAAGAAAGGTTTCTTTTTGCAATCCGGAGACCTCCAGAAAGAAAGTGCTTTTCGATAAAGCAGGAGGACTGGAAGGCATCTGTGGTGATGGGGCTGACACATTTCTGATAAAGAGGATTCTCCCTTGAAATGCATCAGCCCCATCACCATGGACGCCTTCCAGTCCTCCTGCTTTACCAAAAAGCACTATCTTTCTGGATGTCTCCGGATTGCAAAAAGAAACCTTTCTAATGCTTACCTTTAGCATACGTTTTTGAGTATAATGTAGGGCTTGTCTTTTATTCTCTCAATAAATGTCTTGTGATATTGCACTAGGTCGGTGTGCCCTTCTCTTGTTTTCTATGTTTTCTGTATGGTAGAGTGTCCAGATGAAAGCCATTCCTTAGTTAAAGGCACATGACAGCCCGCCTGGAGTTTGACAAAAGGCACCTGAAGGACTCTCAGACCATGAGAAACAAAATTCTCTGGTCTGATGAAACAAAGATTGAACTCTTTTGGATGAATGGCAAGCATCATGTCTGGAGGAAACCAAGCACCGCTTATCACCTGGCCAATACCCTCCCTACAGTGAAGCATGGTGGTGGCAGCATCATGCTGTGGGGATGTTTTTCAGCGGCAGGAACTGGGAGACTAGTTAGGTTTGAGGGGAAGATGAATGCAGAAATGCACAGAGACATCCTTGATGAAAACTTGCTCCAGAGCGCTCTGGAGACATCAGTCTGTGGTGAAGGTTCATCTTCCAACAGCACAAATACCCTAAGCACACAGCCAAGATAACAAAGTACGGGAAAACTCTGTGAATGTCCTTGAGTGGCCCAGCCAGAGCCCAGATTTGAGCCAGATTTAACATCTCTGGAGAGCTCTGAATTAGGCTGTGCACCGATGCTCCCCATTCAACCTGATGGAGCTTGAGAGGTCCTGCAAAGAAGAATGGGAAAAACTGCCCAAAAATAGGTGTGCCAAGCTTGTAGCCTCATACTCAAAAAGACTTGAAGTTGTAATTGGTGCCAAAGGTGCTATAACAAAGTATTGAGCAAAGGCTGTGAATATTTCTGTACATGTGATTTTTTTATATCATTTTTAATAAATTTGCAAAGATTTCAAACAAACTTGTTTCACGTTGTCATTATGGGGGATTCTTTGTAGAATTTTGAGGAAAATAATGGAATAGGGCTGTAACATAACAAAATGTGGAAAAAGTGAAGCACTGTGAATACTTTCCAGATGCACTGTATGTAAAATTAAGTTTTATTCCCTCTGTATATATTCTATCTATCAATTTTTTAACAATAATAATAATAGTAATTATTATTATTATTATTGTCATAAGCATTACTAGAATGTCTTTTATATATCCTGCAATAATTTATAAAGCCATTTGTCAGCTTTGTATGGATACATTCTCTCACTGTTATGCCCCATACACACGTGCAGATTATCTGCAGACTTTTGTCTGCAGACTTACCAAAACCATATAATATGAGGTCAAACCTAAACACTTTCAATTTGTATGCAATCCGGCAGGCCCTTGCACTACATAGAAAAGGTAAGTCTGCAGACAAAAGTCTGCAGATAATCTGCAGGTGTGTATGGGGCATTAGAGGACCCAAAATATGTTCATTACCAGCTCAGAGAGCCTTGGAGGTTTAGGAGATGCTAAAAACAAAATTAACCATGACAAAATCCAATGCCCATGAACTTAGCATGATATTCCCTTCAAGGTAAAATTGACCATACGACGACAGAATAGAAGGTTATATGATGTAGATCTTTTTTCATGATTCAAACACCAAAAGGAAGCAACAAATAGCAGTTTTATTAGGTTTGAATTTTTAGAGTGATTCCTTATCATGATCATGATATTTTTGTTTCCTAGTGCAGTGCTAATATCCACCATGTATGGTATGCTATTAAAGTGAATTTCCACTTTTGCCAACACATTTGTGAAGACTCTACTATATGTTTGTTATGTGTTCCATTTGCATAGCATACCTATCTTTTTTTTGAACGTTTATTACCTTTTAGATGTTTTTGAGGAGAAGCTGCCAGTGTTAACTGCAAGCATTTCTCAACAAGTTTAATGTGATCTGTCCCAGTAGAAAGTCTTAGGGCAGGATGAGCTTCCTCTCATTAAAGGATAAGTTCACCTTTCAGGGAAAAGTAATAAATGCAAATATTTTTGAAGAAAGAAAGATGTGAGCAGGGCCCTCTATTTCCTCCTGTATTGAATTGTATTGTAACTGTCCTGTCTGCCCTCAAGTAATAAAGCGCTGTGCAAACTGTTGGTACTATATAAATCTTTAATAATAATAATGTTCATAGTCCATTGAAATAACAAGTCTGCCTGCCAAGGTGGGAGATGGGACTTGCAGTTTATTTATTTCAGAGGCCGACTGGGCCAGGAGGCATGGAGGCAATTGCCCCCTGAGCCGCCTTGATGCCCTGTAAAAAGGCCGCACTACTTCTGTCAGAAGCGATCAGCCAGGAAACTGGGGGGGAATATGAAAACCAAACATTGCATGGGGATGACAGGGAATCCAGAAGAAAGCCGGCCGGATCACACAGAAAGAGGATCTCACACTGTAACACAGCTTGGAGCTGAAAACAAACAAAGTCCCTCCTCCTAAACTGGCTCCTATGATAGAAAGCACACTGGTTCAACTTCCAGGCATTGGACCAGTGTGCTGTCTATCATAGGAGCCAGACTAGGAGGCAGTATTTTGTTTGACAGCAGCCGACCTTTTAGCCTCACTGATGGGCACTGATGAGGCTGCACTGATGGGCACTGATAGGCTGCACTGATGGCCACTGATAGGCTGCATTGATGGGCACTGATAAGATTGCACAGATAGGCACTGATGAGACTGCACCGATGGGCAATGATAAGGCTGCACCGATGGCCACTGATGAGGTGGCACTGGTGGACACTGATAAGCTGCACTGATGGGCAATGATGAGGCTGCACTGACAAGGAAGTCCTGCTTTGCTGCACTGATGATCATTGATGAGGCTGCACTGATAAGGCAGCACTGATATGCTGCACTGATGAGCACTGATATGCTGCACTGATGGGCACTGATGGGCTGTATTGATGGACACTAATAAGGCTGCATTGATGGGCACTGATGAGGCTGCACTGATGGGCGCTGATGAGGCTGCATTGATGGGCACTGATAAGGCTTCACTGATGGGCGCTGATGAAGCTGCACTGATGGCCATTGATAAAGCAGCACTGATGGCCACTGATGAGTTGGCACTGATAAGCTGCACTGATGGGTACTGATGAGGCTGCACTGAAAAGGCGGCATGAATATGCTGGACTGATGACCATTGATACACTGCACTGATATGTGGCACTGATGGGGCTGCAGTGAAAATCAGTGTAAATGTCCCCTGTCACAGGAAAGCCGATTATCTACTTTCCTTTCCTCACACAATGACAGCTGTAAGGAAAGGAAATGTTGATAACCGGAATTTGTATACATGTGATCATCTGTTATTGGGCACAGTTGATCACATGGTAAAGAACCAACATCATTGGCTCTTTACCCTGATTGGTGAAGAGCTGTGTGCAAGAAACACAGCTCACCACTGATCGCCCCGGGGGCACGCATGTGGGGAGGACATCAAATAATGCCCACGCCGGGCACTAGTTAATGACTGATCACTTCTCCATTTGTAGGAAATTGTTTGTTTTTATACTATAATCAGAGGCTCTTTTTGCACTGGAATCTTTGTTTATTTTTCACAACTTAAGGGCCCGTTCACACAATGAATTACACAGGAATGTGCTATGGGTTCCTGTGTGATTCACATGTGATCTGGGTGCAGAGCAATGTGAAATCACACCGCACCACGCTGAAAGTAGTGCACGCACTACTTTTAGAAATGCACTGCAGCTGGATTACATGGTACTTCCGTCTGACTTTTGGCCCACGTGTACAGCTCCCTGTTTGACAGATGCCAGTCTCAGGAGCATGCTGGAAAACCAGCATCCAATCAGCGCTCACAGCCAATGGGTGCCGTGGCGTTTGGGGTGGGTGGTCTCCCTGTCAGAACATAATAGCTTAGTGGGGAGATCCCTGTACTAATATCACATGTGTTAGTACGTCGATCTGTACATTTTTTTAAATTCAGACTGCTGGGTTCAACAAGTAAAACTTCACATGTGTACTCAGCATAATGCTGTGCTCCCTCTCCTACCACACACAGCATAGAAGTTTTAGTTTACCTCACTTGCCAACTGTCTGTAGCCTGTTAGGGGAAGCAGGGAATGCATAAGTCCGCCCAAGCACACCCTAGAGCGCAAATAAAGTGTATGATATATCATGGTGGGAGGTTGCTTTGTGAGTGGGGGGGAGCAAAACGCATCTTTGCCTGAGTAGACAAAAATCCTTGCACTGGTCCTGCAGACATGCCTAAAAGCTTCCTGGTTAAGAGGAGTAAAAAGTCTCTGCCAGTATTTTACTAAGTGCGGGATAAGGACAGAGCGCAGCCCCTCTGGCATGGGTGGCGTACACCATGTCAGAGCAGAAGCTGGCTCATTGACCCACTGGAGGCTCTCCTTTGCCGGCCAGCCCCGACCAAGCTTCTCAATCTCCCCCTGTTGCCCTCGGCTGCCCCCCTGATGGTCAGTTCAGGAACCCGAAGTCAGTGCAGCAGGTGCAGTTCAGTCCGACTGGCCAGGTGAGAAAAGAGTACAGGGAGCAGAGCTTCAGCCTGGTATGGGGTCGGAGGAGGAGGCCAAGTTGCTGTACCATGGGCCTCTGGGTTGCACTTGCCCTCTGAGCCAAAAGTTGCCAGTCAGCCCCTGATTCATTCACAGATCCCTGTGAATGAATGACACATGGAAGGTATTATTCTGATGTGGCTGCAAAAGTGGAAATACAATTTAATAACAGATTGGCATGTCAGGTGAAAAATATAACTGTATCCAAATAAGGTACCTTCTTTTTTTAAAAGTTAGGAAATGCCAAGAGTAGTAGTTACTGGACAGAGTAATAGACTACTGTGGAGTCACAGAAGATTATTTTGTTAATAATGTGCATTGCAGAGCCTGTCTGCCATAAAGAAATAGCATGGCAGCCATACTCCAGAGTGTCAGCTTACGCATTACCTTAAAAACATGCTAGAAAAAAATTATACATGGTTATATAGTCATTTCCAGTGATCATACTTTGCAGTCTTGATAAATCAGCAGGATCCAAAGCTGCGACTGCTATAGAAACTCTTGATGGTCTACTGATTCCTGCTTTGTTAACTGCTCGGACACGGAAAAGGTAAGATCTTCCTTCATATAAGCCAGTTACAGGATATCTACAGATCCTAACGGGTGAATCATTGCACTGGATCCAGTTGTCAGTACCCACTTCGCATCTGTCATAAAAAAAAAAAAAAAATGTTCCGTTAAAAAATTGAGTAAATTGGCTTTCAGAAATAATATTAATAGATAGTGATTCATAGTAATTAGCGATGGATGCTGCGTTTCATTACTATTTTCTTCCACGGCATTAATTAGTTCACACACCTGTTATCTGATGATATTTTCTGTTTGGCATTTGGATATGTTCAAAGTTGAGGAACATGATGGTGCTGCCTAGACAAATGTCTAATTATCCTTTACATCTACTGTTAGAAAGGTATTTTAAATTATATATAAATGAATGGGTAGGTGGTTAAAAAAAAAAAATGGTTGCCAAGTACTTACTTATCAACAAAGTATCCAATGACTGGAGCTTCGCTGGCAGTGTTTGGTGGCTTCCATGATACAATCACATAATCTTTGTTAGCATCATGGCACTCAACATCCATTGGTGCACCTGGTGCCCCTAAAACCAAGGCTGCAGCATCTTCAGAGAAGAAAAATATAGGAAAATAGGAATCAGTGCCAATTTTATTAAATCTTGGTAATCCAGAGAAAATAAAATGTTTAACATAACTGTATTAATGCTGCTACTGTATATTATATACTGTATCATCATGTGACCTTGAATGTTCTGATTTTAAATTGTAAAGCACAGCAATCCCCAGATATAAAAAAGATATGCATCTTCTTTCTTATTTTATGTATTCAGACACTCTTCTATCTTCACAATGTTAACTTTTACTTACAAAAGAATTTTGTAATGCTGTGCAATCTTAAGTTTATTGTTCTTTAAAGGGAAACTCAACTTTTGTGGGGAAAAAATAGCAAATAGAAATAAAAAAATAATATAGCATATACAATTATGACATAAGTCATATTGTACTTAAATGTTATTAAAAATGACCTTTCTCTTTCAATCTGCAGCGCTGTAATTTTCTGTAAAATGCAATGGAACATGGCAGCCTGGAGGAGTACTGTATACTGATGGTGCACAGAACTCTCCCCAGAAATGTCATTTCCTGTTGGTGTGATTTGCTAATTGATTTTCCAGGAGTTTCTACTAAGATACAAATCAGATTTTAAGTATCACCTGCTACAAAAAATGTCATTTTTGGTGAGATACTCCCAAAGGGAAATCGCGTCTAAGGCTCCATTCACAATTGTGCGACTTGTCACGAAACTTTGGACATCAAAGTTGCATGACAAGGCGTTCCCCGTGTTTTCCAATGATAACAATTCATATATGTGCAACTTAAAGTTGCAGCGACTTCAAAGTAGCTCATGCATTACTGAGGGCCATAGACTTCAATGTTAACTTTTAAAAGTTACATGAAAGTCATACCTAAATGGTATACAGTGCAACAGTTGTGCAACCCTTGTCTATTATCACTGGTCAAAGCCAAAGTCGTATCCAAGTCGCACCCATTCAAAATTGTGTCAAAGTTGCACCAAAGCCGCACCCCAAAGTCGGTGCAAGTTTGGAGTCGTACAAGTGTGAATGGAGCCTAAAGGGATGCAGACCTTGCCCCCCCCCCCACACACACACACACACATGGGCACACTCCAAGGGTTACATGCTTGTTAGGTCTACAGAAATAAGGCATAATACTCATTAAGTGGCTTCAAACATGCCTGGGACAAACATAGGTCAGACAATAAAGTTAATAAAAAAAAAACCCAAAATAACAAACCAACAATAAAATGGCCAGACTCGGGGGACTACTCTGTCTTTTTCTGTCGTCACTTTTTTATGTTTCTTTGTTTCTATTATCTTATACCCCGTCCTGGCAGGCTCCCTCCATCTGTGCAACTGGTCTTCCGAAGCCTCCTCTCGAAGGCACCCCTGGCATCAGTTGCACACTTACCTCCTCACATACAATGTAGGACTAATAGTCCTGCATTGCACATGATGATGCTTACGGACCCCCCACCCCCAGTCCACAGTGTCAGGGAGAAGCGGGGAGCACTGGAGCCTACCAGAGTGGAGAATACAGTGAGTAATACAGCTTCTCCCTGTACCCTCTACACCTATCGAACTGTGGGCACCACTGAATGTTTTTTTTTTAATTCTAGAGTTTAGGTTTAACCACCCATTTATCCTAGAGTACCCCTCTATACCAGCAATGCCATGCCCTACCAGAATTTCAAGTTTTTTATTGCTAAATGCTATGAATAACTATCACCAACGCCTCCCCCAACTTACACTTACACAGAATCTAGAACATCAGAAGACAAGTATAAATAAGTACTGGAAATGAATATCATTATGTTTTTTTAATTCGATATGACTGATCTTTTTTGAACAAAAATAAGAACTTGCTCTAAGGTTTCTCATTTCTTTAGATTAATATGCTCCAATAACAGCGCTGCTCAGAGAGCATGGGCACTGCATACTAATGGCGCTTTTCCACTGCATGGAACCGTACCGGCTCGGCACGCTTTTGTGCTTTTCCACTGCGGTACAGCATGGTATAGGGTCAGAACGGTTCGGTACGGTACGGTATAGGTTTGCTTTTCCACTGCATGGAACTGAACGGTACGGTACGGTACGGCTCTGAAAAAACAGTACCTACTCGATTGTGGTTCCAACAGGTACCAAACTGGTACCATATCCCACAATCCTTTGCATGCAGTCACTTCTAGCCACTGATTGGTCAGAGAATCACACCCACCCCGTTGTTATCCCACCCACTTAACTTTAGTACTACTTTAGTGGAAAAGCAAACCTATACCGTACCGTACTGAACCGTTCCGACACTATACCATGCGGTACCAGCAGTGGAAAAGCAAACCGGGCCAAGCAGGGCCGAGTAGAGCCGAGCCGGTACTAGCCGGTACTAGCCGGTACTTGCAGTGGAAAAGTGCCATATGAGGGGTGTCAGAAATGGAGTTCCGAATCGATGTGCTCTGCATGGAGCTGTAGTCTGACTCTCTAGTATGATTTTAGTGCAGGGCATTTTAACCTTTTCTGCAGCAAATAGCACTGGTAAAATGTAAGAAGGAAGCCCTTAGTTTTACTGTTTATGCAGCCTGACTACACTGCAGTAACTAATGAACCTTCGGATGGGCTTTAAGCTGTCATGGGCAAGTACCCCCTTCTTTCTTTGTACTGTTAATCTATGCAGGTCTATTTGGGAATTTTTCCCAGATTGACAACACCACAGAATATGCATGTGCTCTATCAATAAATAGTAATTATAATAACAGAAACACTATTATTGTGCTACTTTGTTGTTAAAATAAAAGAACAATGTCAGTAACAACTTGCTGTTTTCATTTTTAATAATTACAGACATTTAGAACAGAAAATTTTAAAAGGATTGTTTAACCACTGTCTGAATTGTTTACATGAAAATTATTAAAGACGCTTGGAAATTGGATGGCTAACCCTTTTATTTTTGGCTTTGCTAGATTACAGAGTATGCCTGATTTTGGATAGATTCCTTATGCTTTCATTATAGTTTTTATGTATAAAAGAAATTAAGAACATTTGCAGTAAATATTTAAATTGTTTTTCCAAAGAATTAGTCACAACATCAAGTGATTAGTGATATTTAGGCCGTATTGTTGAGGGGCATTACTAAAATAATTGTAAAGTGTTTCTTGAAGTCTTGCTTGAAAAATGCATTTAAAGGATATTTGTCAGCATAGTGATTAGGGATGATCGAACTTTTGAAAAGTTCGGTTCGACCAGAACACCCGAACTTCCCGAAAGTTCGGTTCGGATTTCAGAACCCCATTGAAATCAATGGGACCCGAACTTCTGGAATCAAAAAACACCATTTTTAAGCCCTAAAACCCAATAAATGCCCCTAAAAAGTGCCTAGGGTTCTGGGTCATGCCCCAGGGACTATTAATCACACAAAAAAAAGTTCTTAAAAATTGTCGTTTTTGATAGAGAGCCAATTATTGAAAAAATTAAAAAAAAAAAAAAAAAAAGAGAGATTTCTTTGGATTTAGTGTCTGGGGGGTCTAAAAGGTGTACCTGTGAAGTTTCAGCTCTGTAGCATGTCCAGAACCAGAATTACATCATACCAAACCTTCAAAAATGACTTTTTTGCTTAACCGCACCTTTCTTTTGCTCCTAATCAACGGCTCAGCCAATGTGTATGATGAGGACATAATGCAGTGCACTGGGAACAAGATTAGAGTTTTTTTTGGAAAAGGTGCTGTCTCTTTAAATGTGCATATAATTAACGGGTGTATTTCCACAATGGGGCTATTATTACCAAATGTTTCAAGAAGTCCAAAGATGTATGTAATTGCACTTTATTTCATGTAAAATGGTGTTTGGTGCACTTTAACTTGAATTCTCACAAGAAACAGACATATATGCACGGATACATTGAGGGTTAGGGGTAGGGGCCACAATGTAGTGCACAGTGAACAAGATTAGAGATGTTTTGGATGAATACTGTTGTCTCTTGACTTTGAATAGAAGTAAAGGATGCTTAAAAATTGGGCATTTGGTGGTGCGGACGATGCCTTGACACCATATCCCTATGAAAGTGCTGGTAATGAAGGCAATAATTGCCTTTGTAAGGAAAAAAATTACAATGATATGCATCTGTGTGACAGGTGCGCAAAAATTGTTGTTTGGGTGGTGGCGGAGCCATACCACTGTAAGCCCAAAGAGCTGGTGTTGAAGAAGGCGTAAAAATTATGAAGGTTTGCACATGTGGAACAGGTGTGCAAACATGGTAGTTTTGGTGTTGGCGGAGCCTCCCCACCATAACCCCAAAGAGCTGGCTTTGAAGGAGGCCCAAAAATTGTAAAGGTGTGCACCTGTGGAACAGGTTCGCAAACATGGTAGTTTTTGTTTAGCATAGCCTCCCCACCTTAACCCCAAAGAGCTGGTGTTGAAGGAGGCCCAAAAATTGTAAAGGTGTGCACCTGTGGAACAGGTGCGCAAACATTGTAGTTTTTGTTTTAGCATAGCCTCCCCACCTTAACCCCAAAGAGCTGGTGTTGAAGGAGGCCCAAAAATTGTAAAGGTGTGCACCTGTGGAACAGGTGCGCAAACATTGTAGTTTTTGTTTTAGCATAGCCTCCCCACCTTAACCCCAAAGAGCTGGTGTTGAAGGAGGCCCAAAAATTGTAAAGGTGTGCCCCTGTGGAACAGGTGCGCAAACATTGTAGTTTTTGTTTAGCATAGCCTCCCCACCTTAACCCCAAAGAGCTGGTGTTGAAGGAGGCCCAAAAATTGTAAAGGTGTGCACCTGTGGAACAGGTGCGCAAACATTGTAGTTTTTGTTATAACCAAAATGAGGTTCTGTGAACGTAAAGAGAATGAGAGGAGGGTTTGAGGGTGGCACTATGGTCCAGGCTTAAACTGAGGCTCAACTGCCACATCACAACGATAGCCTAGTCTACAAGGTCTGCATCAGGTGCATCAAAGCTTGATATCCACGACTGATTCATCTTAATGAATGTCAAACGGTCGAATGAATGCCGGTTCCGATAGGACACTGGAAGCAGGGCAGGCCAACAACTCCATGGCATACTGGGCCAGTTCTGGCCAGTGGTCTAATCTTAAGACCCAGTATGCCAGTGGATCGGATTCGTCACATGAAAAGCCCTCTGTGTCACTTTGTGCCCTCACGTAATCGTCCACCATGTGATGCAGACGCTGTTGATGCGATGTGGCAGCTGAGAGGCCTGGGCGGTGAGGACTAAAAAAAGACCGAAAGGCATCCGTCAACCGCACGCCTTCTCCAACGCTCCTCTCGTGACCACCAGTAGAGTCCATGGTAGGTTGTCCCCGCCCCTGCACCCTACGGGAGTCGGGGAACATGTTCACCAGATTCCTCTTGAGACTGTCCTCAAGGGATTTGATCCTGTGGACTCTCTGGGTGGATGGGAAAAGCTCCGAGACTTTACACTTGTACCGGGGGTCAAGTAGGGTGGCCAACGTATAGTGGTTAGTCTCTTTAATGGCCTTGATTCTGGGGTCCTTTCGCAGGCTCTGAAGCATGATGTTTCCCATGCGTCGCAAATTAGCGAAGGCCTGAGAAGCTGACTCCTCGGGGTCACTCATAACGACATTATCTTCAACGGGCTCCTCCTCCTCCCAGCCACGTACTACTCCAAAGTGTCCCGAGGGAGTCAAACTAGGCCTTGCAGATTGCCGCATGTCTTCCTCCTCCTCCTCCTCAAACCCTGCAAAAGTTCCCGCAGAATCGTCCTCCTCCTCCTCTTCCACCCCTGGATCCTGCTCGGGCCTCTGGGAGCTAGGCATAATGGGGTCAGGATTCTCAGGATAAAGGGGGCCTTGAGAGGCAAGGAAGTCCTCCTCTTCCTCCTGCTGCTCTGCCTCCAGTGCCCTGTCCATAATGCCACGCAGAGTGTGCTCCAACAAAAACAGTACCAGTAGGGTGTCACTGATGCATGCGCTGTCCCGGCTGACCATCCTTGTGGCCTCCTCAAATGGCGAGAGGACAGCGCATGCATCCTTAATCAAAAGCCACTGCCGTGGTGAAAAGAAGCCCAGGCGCGCAGAGCCAGTGCTGGTGCCGTACTCGCATAGGTATTCATTGAGGGCCCTCTGCTGCGTGTACAGGCGCTGCAGCATAGCCAAGGTGGAGTTCCAGTGGGTGGGCATGTCACAGATGAGGCGGTGTACCGGCAGGTGAAACTCGCGCTGCACTTCGGCCAAACGTGCAGTGGCACTGTACGACCGCCTGAAGTGACTGCACACCCTTCTTGCCATCCTTAGCACATCCTGCATTCCCGGGTACGAGTTCAAAAACCGCTGTACCACGAGATTCAGGACATGCGCCAGGCATGGCACATGGGTTAACTTTCCCTGACGAAGGGCGGCCAGGAGGTTTGACCCATTATCAGTAACCACCATCCCTGGCTGCAGCTGGCGTGGTGTCAACCACCTCTGGGCCTGTGCCTGCCGAGCCCCAAGAATCTGAGGGGCAGTGTGCTGCCTGTCCCCTAGACACACAAGCTGCAGCACTGCGTGACACCTTTTGGCCTGAGACATAGAATAGCCCTTTGAACGTTTACGTGGTACCTCATCATATTCAAAGGACCATTCTGCAGAGGAGGGCATGGAGGAGGTAGAGGAGGAGGAGCAGGAGGGGGTAGAAGTGATCGATCTACCCGGATCAGCAACACCACCAGCTGTTTGCAGATGTGGGGGCAACACTGGCTGCAGCACCGAGCCCTGGCTACAATCCCTTCCGCTGGCAAGCAGTGTCACCCAGTGAGCAGTGACAGAAATGTACCGTCCCTGCCCGTGTTTGCTTGACCAAGTGTCAGCCGTCAAGTGTATCTTACGGCTGACTGACTTGGCCAGGGACGACACTACATTGCCTTCCACATGTTGGTATAGGGATGGCAGGGCCTTACGGGAAAAGTAATGCCGACTTGGCACCTGCCACTGTGGAACTGCACATTTTGCGAAGTCACGGAAGGGAGCAGACTCTACCAGGTTAAATGGTAATAGTTGCAGAGCCAGTAGTCTAAACTACTGTTTAGACGCTGGGCATGTGGGTGGCGGGGAGTATACATTTTTTTTTTGTTCCAGCATGTGTGGAATCGAAATTTGGCGTCTAGATGTTACAGCTGGTGGTGTGCTGGAGGTAGATGCGACACTGCCTGCTATATCATCATCCCTGCCAGTGGAGGCTGCCAACAGGTGACGAGTGACTATAGTAGGGCCAGGAACAGACTGATGTGCAGGTGGAGCAGATGGAGCATGAGGAGGAGCGCGAGGAGAACTAGGAGGCCGACTGACCGATCTTTGGCCCTTTTGTGGGTTCTTTAAATGCTCCTGCCAACGGGCCGAGTGGTGGGTTGTCAAATGCCTGTTTAGGCAGCTTGTACCCAGGTGGTTGACATTTTTGCCACGTTTTATACCCTTCTTACAAATCTTGCAGATCGCAACTTTTTTATCTGCATGGGATGTCTCAAAAAAGGCCCAGCAAGATGAGGTGTGTATAGTGGCCCGGGAGACAACAGGTGCGGCCTTAGATGGAGAGGGCCGTCTGCTCTCCCCTCTTGCTTGCTCTGCCTCCTCCTCAACCTCAGACCCAACATCTGACTCCATCAAAGACTGAGCATCAGGCCTGGCCCGGGAGACAACAGGTGCGGCCTTAGATGGAGCGGGCCGTCTGCTCTCCCCTCTTGTTTGCTCTGCCTCCTCCTCAAACTCAGACCCAACATCTGACTCCATCAAAGACTGAGCATCAGGCCTGGCCCGGGGGAGACAACAGGTGCGGCCTTAGATGGAGCGGGCCGTCTGCTCTCCCCTCTTGTTTGCTCTGCCTCCTCCTCAAACTCAGACCCAACATCAGACTCCATAAAGGACTGAGCATCAGGCTGGAGTAGATGGTCGACACTGTGGTCAAACAGCTCAGCTGACTCCTCTGCCATGTCTGAAGTTGGGTCTAAGGGAGGACATGAGGTGGACATGGACTCATCTGTATTTGTTCTGACAACTGCAGAAGACTGACCACTTTTCTCTGCCTGGGTCACTGTAGTTGCAGATGATGCCGATGATGAGGGTTTGGTCATATAGTCCACCACCTCCTGTACATACTGTGGATGTATAGCTTGGCCACTGCCGGAGAACAATCCAAATGGTGGCCTGGCTGAGGACTGACCACCACGTCCACCCCGGCCTCTAGACAACCTAGAAGCTGTGCCCCTTTCCGCAGCAGGGCCACGTATGCCTTTTCTTGGTCTACCAGGCATATTTCTATCTGATGCGTTGGCAACTGTGTGCGGTGAAAAACGCACACTGCTATGCGACCCACAGTTGTCGCTGGATACAGCACAGCAGATGTGTCACGCACAGTTGCAAAGGCTTTTGCACAGTGGACCTAACGCTTTGAACAACAGGCGTTAGGTTGTCACTGATGCGTTGGCAACTGTGTGCGGTGAAAAACGCACACTGCTATGCGACCCACAGTTGTCGCTGGATACAGCACAGCAGATGTGTCACGCACAGTTGCAAAGGCTTTTGCACAGTGGACCTAACGCTTTGAACAACAGGCGTTAGGTTGTCACTGATGCGTTGGCAACTGTGTGCGGTGAAAAACGCACACTGCTATGCGACCCACAGTTGTCGCTGGATACAGCACAGCAGTTGCGTGTCACGCACAGTTGCAAAGGCTTTTGTACAGTGCACCTAACGCTTTGAACAACAGGCATTAAGTTGTCACTGTATTTTGCTGCCTAGCAAGCACGTACACCTGCTGTGATAGAGCAGCACTGTGCCACGTGCTCACTAAACAGAACCCTCACACTTTCCCTACAGAAAAACTCAATTTTCAAATCTAATGTAGTACAAAGTTCCCTAACTACACTAGATATCCCTTTCCACTAAATAGAAAGCTCCATACAGCAGAAGACTGACACTGTCCCTTAAGTTTTTTTTTTTTTTTTGTAACTCTAAGAACCAGCACAATCGCTGTATCTATCTACACTGGCTGTAAGCTAAATACAATTCTGCTATATGGAGCTTTAGAACCACTCGATATGTAGGAAATGTAGTGTAGCAAGCAGGAGTCAGACAGAACTGCTTCAACTCTCTTCAACAGGCTCTGGATAACTGTGCTAGGGGTTAGGCGGGGCCATCTTATATAGTGTGGGGCGTATTCACTCCTGATTGGCCTCTGGTCCCCGTAGTCACTCCAATCACGTTCCTAGGAGACTCCTGCCCCCTCATTGGCTTTTGCAGACGTTTCTGGGCCAATCACGGGCTTTTAAAGCCCAGTTCCTGTCCCAGTGCATTTTGGGCGGTTCTGGTGGCCGAATACCGAACTTTTGCCGCAAAAAGTTCGGTATTTGGCCGAATATCGAACATCCAATGTTCGGGTCGAACCGATGGTCAACCCGAACCGTTCGATCATCCTTAATAGTGATATGGTAGCTCCCATTGTTGACGTGCTCTTGGAGATGGCATGCTCTGGGTCTGTCATCCTGATCCTGCCTTCACTTCTTGGTCAATCACTCACCTAGAACAAGCATGTGCTCTTCAGGATCACCAGCTTGTTTCGGGTCATTGATCAGAATACCAAACTCTAGAGCAATGTCAAAAATAAATCAACAATGGCCCATGTTTTTTTAACCATGACAGGTTCCTGTAAATGTTTTTTTTTTTTTTTATAGGATCCATCTGAGGTTTTGATTCCCTGCTTTCAATTTATTAACCGTATAAATAACACGTTGATTACTTATACTAGGTAAGCTTATACCTCTGTTATACCTATTCCCCTCTTTTAACTGGGAGCTTTGGGACACCTATTTCTGCCTCTATATGTTCGGTTTGGGAATTAGCACTTTTACCTATGTATCCTTCTCCCTTAAAGCGTAACTCCACTTTAGTTGAGAAAAAACATTCACCTCTGGGTGATCTCTGTACACTACAAGGATTTTAACAAACTTTGTTGCAGATTCCTACCCTTTCCTTTTCTGAAAAAATCATTGTTTGTTCCTCTGTGCTGAGTGGATCTAATGGGAGTGATTTCATAATTATCTATCATCTGTGGCAGCTGCAGGGCTCTAATGAGGAAATCTGCTAGGCCTGCATCCCTTCAGACGTGTTCCTATTGGAAGTATCACACTAAGAATGACATTTTTGTTGCAGGGGATGCAAGAAATCTGACTTGTATCTTAGGCAGACTTCTGGAAAAATCTATGAGCCAATAACACATCCAGGAAATTAGGTTTCCGGGGTGTGGTCAGTACACATTCTGTGTATAGAACACCTCCAGGTAGCCATCTTGCATTGCATTTTAAGAAAATTACAGTGGCTGCAGATTGAAAAGGAAAGGTAATTTTTAATAACATTCAATCACAATATGATTTGTTTTGTAATTGTATACGCTATATTGTTTTTTCTATATTTGCTATTTTTTTCCCACGAAAGTGGAGTTACCCTTTACGATAACACATTGGAACTTATACACCACCAAACTGGTGAAAATATAGGTGAGATACTTATACTTTCATTTTGATAAAAATATCTGCTTAAGACCTAAAGATCCATCTGTGTTCCATCTATCCCACCGCCTATTTAGCTTGTGATCTTCTCTGTATGCCACGGTGGTATGCATTTTATGTATTGCATGTTGCTGTATATCTGTCAACAGTGCATTGCAATTTAGTATTATTTTCAAATATTATAACACATTGTATTATACAGTATCTAGCACCCGCAGGTGTCCCTTGGATCTGCTCCCATGCTCGCCCGGGGGCATTAAACTTGGTGCCTCTTTTGGTCTGCTGATTGGGTTGACTCAGTCTTTGAGGTAAATATCCTTACATAAGTTATACATTTTAATCAGCACAATTAGATAAATGTAAATAAAATGAGGTGGAAAATAGGTGAATTGATTGCTACCAGTGTTCTCATCTCACTCACAATAATATAAATATAGAATTAGTACAGCACTATCATCTCTTTCAAAATAGTGATCTATGTGCGCAAAATTTGCTACACATGTGAAAGTATATGTATAAACATATATTAACTGCGTCAAAATGTAACTAATCACTAATCACAATACACCCCACTGAAGAAGTCTATTGAAGACGATACGCATCTTGAGGCAGGAGCTGACATCTGAACCTCACCCACGTCCATTACTATACTGACGGCTGCGAGCCGGAGGATTGTATCGCATGCTGTTCACAGCTGGCATGGCTCATAGTGCTGCTTAAAGAGGAAGTAAACCCTCTTCTGCAACTTTTACCTATAGGTAAGCCTATGATAAGGCTTACCTATAGGTACTGTAAATATCTCCTAAACATGTACCGTTTAGGAGATATTTACCTTACATGCAGCCAGTGACATCACTGGCCGGATCCCGCCATCCCGGAAGACGGGCGACTGGACATGTCGCCCGTCATACAGATAAGCGGGTGGCACAGCAGGGGCTCGTTCTAAAGTAAGTATTTCATAATGAGCTAGTATGCGATGCATACTAGCTCATTATGTGTTTCTCTTTCAGGTTGAAAAAAAAAAAAATTTATGGGTTTAAAACCTCTTTAATGTGAGCTTATTTTATTGTGTGGTATAATAAATTTGTTTTTACAGAGAGCACTAGATACTTTGCTTTTGTTTTATATAGCCGATTATCATGTAAGCACCTGAATAAAAAGAGAGTGGGATCCTGATAGATCCAGGGACATCCATTCATCCACACTGAGCTTGATTATCCCCAAAGGGGAACAGCGCACTTTGACTCCCTGGTAAAACAGGAGTCAAAGATAGAGGTGAGCTGCTAGTGAATACCGGTGGTAGATTTCTTTGAACACCTGTTCTTTTGATTATAACACACAGAGGTGGCGAGATTATTCGTTTTTGTTTTTTTTGGAGAATTTTATTGTTTTTTGGACTTTTTTTGATGCCAGTCTATTTTCTGATAGACACATTGTACTGTATATATTAATATATATATATATATATTTTTTATTTCACTCAGGGTGTGTTGTGATTTAGTTAAATTTAACACAGAAAACATATGCCTATACATATGATTTCACATGTGTAGCAAATTTTGTGCACATAGATCACTATTTTGAAAGAGATGATAGTGCTGTACTAATTATATATTTATATTATCCTTACATACTTCCTCTGGAATATTTGCAGAATATGTAGTCTAATGTTATCAACCGAACATCATGTTATGCACTTATGTGCTTTATTATTATTTATAGTGCTTGGTCCCTCTCTTTCGCTGTCTTTTCTCCTGAAGAAGTGGGCAACCACGAAACATGTTGAGAGCTTGAATGCCCATACCTACATTCTTTCTGAGGTAGCCTTCGATAAGCATCCTCCTAGAAAGGTGTAAAGGACAATACAGAGGGACTCTTTCATTCACTCTGAATGTTTTGTTGTGATTTTAAATTTGAATTTTACTTTTGTTTTTTGTACATGTGAAATAAATTTGCTTGATTTTATACAAATTGTGTAATGTCTCAGGACGGTACAGAAAAAAACCCTTTGCCCCACCTCTCCAAACATACTTTTCTATGTATTTTGAGATGTGGGTACCTGTACTATACATAATGTTCCTTGAGCAACCTTTTTAAATATTAGGTTCCTGTAAATGATATACAGAACTGTAAATGATATGCAAAGTATTCTGAGACACATACCAGCTACAAAGAGGAATCCGCTGTGCTGATTGACTCCACCTCTGGTGACCATTCTTAGAGTGTACAATCCTTCATCATCCTTATTCAAATGTGTCAGTGTCAGAGTGGTACGACCTTCTCCAAAATGCAACTGGTGCCATTTGGATTCTTTCACCAACACATCTAAGGAAAAATCAAATTGGAAAGAAAGAATGAAATGCCTTTTACAGTTACAGATACCCAGGCCAAAATAGACTGTGCTAAGTATTTATTACTCTTGCTAATGATTGCTGACACTTATAGTAGTGCATAAATTAAGTAATTGTTAAAGTGGCATTAAATACAAAAGAAAACATTTGTTATATTGCAGCTTACCAATTCTTAGATGTGATCGCTGCATTCATTTTCTGTTTTAGGCTTTCTTTCTTCTATTTTCATCTGGTGATCTGGGCACTACGTATTTTTTTTTTCAAAAGAACTCGCCAGAAAAAATCTCGCCAGCAGAATGTATCAGTTACAGAGATAAGGCAAACTATTTACCACTACCAGGGGTGCTTACAATGTGATCAGCTTTAATTTATTGATGTAAAACCTTTATCTGAAATGGAAAAAAGTGATTGCTGTAACTGCTTTTAAAGTGTTAGCAGGAGTTTGACTTTAAAATGTTGGTGTATCTAAATCTGCTAGTACATCTAACACTCTCCTCCCCCCAGACTGACAATGCTGCTGTCCAAAGGTGTCCCCTGTCTCCCTTTATCCAGAGAGTGCAAACTCTCATATAGGAGGTGTGTTACTGACCAGATAACCAGATGAAAACTGAGGGAAAAAAGTCTATGAAAAGAAAACTAAGGCAGTCACCACCTCTAATGTTTGGCAATGGTAAGCAACAATATATTACATTTTTGGATTGGGGTTTAATGCCTGCTTTTTTGCACAGAATGTCTTCACCTGGCATGTGTCATAGTTAACAAAGAACCACAAGTTGTACATATATCCTTTGTATAACAATAAGACACATATAGGTAGAATCACAATAAAACATACTGTCACACTACACATCACAAAAAGCAAACAAACACTGATGGGGTGAGATAATACTCTACCATTCGCTCATTTCATATTTCTTTGACTGACATCATTTGCTGTTGTGGTGTGATATATAAGATACAAATTTGGTCTGCTATAATGCATGCCCCCACCAACTGTGTGTCTGTGAGATTTTGGCAATGGAACAGTAAGAAGTCGTTTGTGGAAAAAAGGAGTGCAGAATATGTGTACAAGGTATAATGTATGCACGGTATACATATATTTTCTGCCAATGTGTAACAATGAAAACCTTGTGCTTGTGGTAAAAAAGTTAATATAAAAAGTGCTGGAATTCGTGCTAAACCAAATGAATGGTTTAAAAATGTATATAATAATGGTGTCTGTGCACACGTGAGCTGCTTGCTGCAAATAAAGTGCTAGTGCTCTTTAAATCATATAAGTCAGTGTTGCAGCGCTGCTTCAACCAATGGTGAATAAAACTACATATAATGTGCAAATTTCAATATCACATATAAATAAATAATGAGCATTTTTTTTCATGTATTTTTTTTCACAAATTTTTATGAATTTTTATGGATTTTTATGAATTTTGATGCATTACTGCTCATTATTTATTTACCCTATTTTCCGGCGTATAAGAAGACTGGGCATATAAGACGACCCCCCTAATTTTCATCTACCGGTAATACTTATACTTAGGTTACCTTGGAGATATTATACTCGGCGTATAAGACGACCCCCCATTTTTGGGGGATTTTTTTGAGGTTCAAAAGTAGTCTTATACGCCAGAAAATACAGTATATGTGATATTGAAATTTGCACATTATATGTAGTTTTATTCACCATTGGTTGAAGCAGCGCTGCAACACTGACTTATATATTTTCTGACACCCATGTTTCCCTCTATCTTACAATCTAAAGTGAAGTATATAAAAACGTGCTAATGTGACATGATATAACTCAACTATGGCAGCATTGCATAATGCGCTGACGCAGTTTGTCAAGCTGGATGATATAATGCAGGTATGATGTGCTTTTGTAATCTGTTTTGCTGCAGCCTGTTATCATTTGTTATGATGGGCTTTTATGATGATATAATGTGCTGTTGAAGCTTGATATAATGTAATATTTTGTCATAATGTGGACAGCTTAGTGGTTAGCATTTCTTCTGGTCAGAAGTTCAAATGCCGACAAGGACTCCACAATGGAGTTTGTGTGTTTTCCTTGTGCTTGCATTGGTTTTCTCCCACACTCCAAAGACATGCTGGTAGATTAATTGTCTCAGTTAACTGTCTAAAACTGGCCCTGATGTGCGTATGTATGCATGTGAGATAGGGAAGTTTAGATTGTAAGCTCCTTGCATGAATCCTATATATTGTGTTAATTGTCATCTATATAAATATTTTTGCTATAATAAATTTAAACAGGAAACAAATATGTTTATGTGCTGTAATAAAAAAATGATGTAATGTGCTATGGTGGAATTGTATAATGTGTAGCCATGCAATTAAAAATGTCTAAATTTTAAAAACGGTGCATTGCCTGTACAGTTATATGGTGAGTCCCCACCAACATTTCCTCTGGTGGACCTCAGGTACCCTGGAAAAATCTCTCCAAAATGAGAAACTATCATCTTTTAAAGCATAGTTGCTGCTGGAGAGTTCCTTTTATTTTCCTATGACAAGTAAAAAAAAATACCCCCCCTCTCCTCACTTTACATCCCAGTGACAGCTGTTACAAAGACAGGGAGGTGTATTTTCCCTACAGGGCTATAGACAGCAATACAAATCTGACAGAGAGTCTAACCTTTTCCACTTTATGCAAAACTAAAAAAATAATAATAATAATTAAAGATACACTCTAAATTGTAAAATGGTGGGAGAGCTTCTTGCAGGCCAAAAAAAATGACCATGCCTGTAAACCATAACATTGAAATGGCTGTATACTCTTGCAGTACTGAATGAGTAAAAACTAAAAGTCAGGATAAAGTTAATGTTTTACATCTCCTTCACAATAAATGTCTGCTGTAAATGTCAGCCCTTACTTTCTGTGTGAAATGTCATGACAAGATATATTACACAAACTGCGTGCAACCTTTCTGAGCAAAGTATATTGGTTTTAGCACTGCACACACCTGTAGTTGTTAAGTTCTGGATGCTGATAGAAATTAAGCCGAGACAGACCCTGACTGCAAATCAGTTTCACAAATCTAAGGCCCCTTTCACACGGGTGCCTGCATTGTACTGACTCTGCTTGCTCAGCGGAGGATCGTTCTGTTGATCCCCGCTGAGCAGGCGGATGAGAGGTCCGTCCCTGCTAACTGTGCAGAGCGGAGTTGGACACAGTCCAGCTCTCCCCTATGGGGAAATCAGGTGAAAATGGACGTCCACCAGACGGATGGAAAATAGGGCCACCGCCTGTCTGGATTTGGCAACAGGATTGGATCGGATAGCGGTGGGTGTCAATGGACATGTCACCGTTAGGGGTGCCACCTCAACCACTTAAACCAGGACACACATTAATAACACAGATTCTGTGGCTGATTAAGGTGGTAATTAAGCTCACTTAGTGCCTTATGTGCATTAAATCAGCCACAGAACCTGTGTAATTAGCCTGGTTTAAAGGGATCAGGTGGCAACCCTAGTCACCACTGACATCCGCTGCTCCATAGGGGTAAATAGAGGGTCCGTTTAGGTCCACCTGAAAAACTGACAGGTGGACCTGATTGGACAGCCCATGTGAAAGGGACCTTATACAAATCCTTTCAGAACCAGCTGGATCACTGGTTCTCAACTCCGGGCCTTGGGACCCACTAACAGGCCAGGTTTGCAAGATAACTGAAATACATCACAGGTGATATATTTTGCTGCTCAGTGATTGCAGTATTCTAGTCTGCATCTCCCCAAGGTGATACCTAAAATCTGGCCTGTTAGTGGGTCCTGAGGACCAGAGTTGAGAACCACTGAGCTGGATACATGATAGGAAACTTCCAAAATGTTCGTAGAAGGTTTTAAGGGGTATAGGCCCAAAGTATCAATGCATTCATCCAACAAGTGGAAGTATTTCCCCACTGCCACCGATCACGTTTAGATTTTTAAGTCAGGTGTAGCCACCCTGCACTAAGCTTGCATGACTTTAAATTTAGTGTTTTTCTGTTTTTCCTTAAAGTGGAACTTTAGTCAAAAAATTAAGTCCTGCTAGATCACTTCAGGCTGGTCCATTTTGCAGGTATAGCTATGTAAAACATAAAAAATTTGTGTCTACTGTGTACTGTTTAAATTCCAGTAATATACTGTTTTACCCTGTTTTGCACATGCTCCGTTTCTCTCCATTTTTAGGCATTTTTAGCCACTACCGAATTTGTAGAGGCCAATCTGCTTTATAGCCAAGGAAGCTGCTTATGTTAGATCTGCAACTGCTATGGTGCTGCAGGTGATCCGTTATGACAACAGCCATTTGATAGTTTGACAATTTGGTTGAAGACACAAGCAAATGGGACAGTTAACAATACCGGCATTCCAGGAATGTAACAGTTTTTTTAAACTGTTAAATCGATGGGTTTAGTTCCATTTTATGATTTATTGCTGGGGCTCTGGGCTTTAGCAAAATGGCCACCTCTGGCAAGGAGAAACAGGAGCAATGTTGGAGGCAATTTACAACACGCACTTATTTTGGTAGCATAATTGTTATTGTGGAATGTCTGTTCCTTGCTAAAGAACATGACTTCCTATCAAGTTGTTACAGGTAAAGTTCTGCTTTGAGTTATTGTTTGCTTCTGCCTGCTGTTGGCAATAGTGTGGGAAGCTGCAATGATCTGAGTTATGTATTTTAATATCTCCCTGGCCAACCACTAGGAGGTTTATTGCCAGTGATGCAGACTGGGGGTGGGGGAGGATATAAATATTTGGGGGAACCTTCTGGAAGCTCTCTTGCCTCACCTGCCTGGTGAGGAGGTGTTGCCGCCGATGTTCTTTTCCTCCCAGGCCTGCTGCCAGGGGAAGGTGTGCTGAGTTACAAAGAGACCCAAGCCTGGGGCCTGAAGCTTCCGGTTATCCTGCCGGAAGATATATCCAGGGGAAGTGGTACAGAAAGGTGGTTGCCTGGATCAGAGGGCCGGGGATAAAATTTTGTCTGGAGGATAGTGTCCAGAGAAGTTGTATCTTGATCCTTTCTGTTTGAGTTTATTGGCCTTATTAGGCTCTGATAACGCGTCCTTAAGTGACTGGTGCCCATCACAACCCCACTAAAAGTCACCGACTCCACCCTGAGATGAAATGTCAGCCCGTCTGGCCTCTGGGGGTCCCTGATAGTAGGGGATGACAGGGTGCTACAGAGGTTGGAATCTGATTGGTGACTTTGGGTAAGTAATAATTACTCTGTAAAAACACGTTGATACATCAGGATTGTTAGTGCACTCTATATTAGCAGATGAGCTTTTCATATCATCCTAAATATTCCTAAATACTGTAATTATATCTGCCCTGGTGGCTGAAATTCCATTCAGGCATGAAAACTGTTGTGTAAAAACTATACAGAAATAACATGCAACAAATTTAATAGCTTTAGGTAAATGAGCACCTTTGAAAATTATGTGATTTTCCTTGATATGTGATTCTGTGCGACTCAAGGGGCATCAGAAATCGCACCACTGTGAACCAGCACTTAGATCGCATTCACACCTTGGCATTTTGTATCAAAGCACCCACGGGTAATTGACAAATAACAGAATGCACGTTTGAGATGCCATTCATTTGAATGGCACCTAAAATCACGACGCAGTTCTGCCGCACTGCAATCACAGCAGACTAAATTGCGTTCAGCTAGTCTCCCAAAAATAGTTCAGGAGCTACTTTTGGACAAAATGCTTCATGCGATGTGGCTTGAAGCCCGATTTATCAGAACCGCACCCTGATTATAGGTGCCATTCAAATGAATGGCTTCTCAAATGAGCGTTCTGCAAGTTGTCATTTACACCTATGCACTTTGAAATCATGAGCAGAATCACGGCAAATCTGCAACCCTGAGGTGTAAATGCAGCCTTAAAGGTAATCTGTTGAATTCTTCTTACACTATTCATTAAAACCCGCTATCAGCACAAATGAAATAGAACACTAAAAACACTAATAAGGTTTTTTTTAAAAGTGCTTACCATCTCTGTACCATTCCGCCTCTGGTCGCAGTCTGGTAAGGTCAGGAGTTAAAAGAACTGAACATGACAAAGTTAACGTTTCACCCTCAACTCCAAATGTCACACCAAAAGTTTCCAGAAACTGAACTTCAATGTGGGTAAAACAAACTGCAGCTGTCAGGGGCACTGAAAGAAATTGGTGTGTGTTAATTATACATTAAAAAAGCAAGGGTCATGGACAGAGCTAGATTTATCGTACAGTTCAATAGGTGCCTGTAGGTGGAAACAGACAACTTTGTCTGGATAAATCACGACAACATTTTTGTTTTATTTTTAAAAGAAAATTAAGTCATATAGTATATATTTATTCTACATTCATTTATTGCATTACAAACTGTCACAATATTCCAATTTAGGGTTAGACACAGTAATACAGTAAAATGTTATATATATATATAAAAAAGTGATCCGAAAAAAGGGTGTTGCTTTAAATGCCATAGGCTGTACTCCTACAGGCTCCAGTGATGGGAATTTGGCCATGAATAAATTGATGGGTCAGATACCAAGGCATTGTTCCCTAGAATTTCCTATCCTATTGATAAAAGGGACATTACAAAGCCTTGTGAACTGCTGCTTTTTTTGCAAGGACATGTTCTATTTCAGGTATAATTTACAGCATTTTTTTTAGTATTTATATTTTCAGGTTCAGTCAAAATGCACAAGGAACAAACAGAGAGGGTACTGGAAGATGAAGTGATAGCAATGCATACCACATGGCAAAAGTGCCACTTCAATTAATAGTGGGGGTTATTTACTAAAGCTGAAGAGTGCAAAATCTGGTGCAATTCTGCATAGAAACCAATTAGCTTCCAGGTTTTGTTTCCAAAGCTTAATGGAACACGCTGAAATTATAAGCTGATTGGCTGTCATGTACAGCTGCACCAGATTCTGAGTGCACCAGTTTTAGGAAATCTCTCCAACAGTCACATGTGACAATAATATGTTGAAGAGGAAAACATGTCAGGCATTGTCAAGGCAAAAAATGACTACCTTTGTGATGTAAACACCTGCTTTACATTTTTTTTCTAAAATCAAGAAGCTTATTTTGGGTTTCCAGTTCTTTATAGCTTTTCACTTTCTCACATATATCTGGAACACTGTTCAATATATTTTTAATCTAAGCACATTAATAATTTTAAAAATGTTTTTTTTTTTTCTTTTTTAATCTGAATATATTTAATAAAACCTTAATTTCACTCAAAAAATAAGGGGGACCTGGCAGGGAATGGTTTTAAAGTATGATTACAAATATTTTCTTTTTTTATATATTTTTGGGATTTCCCATACAAATTAGACTAGTTGTCCATTTACGAGTTCTGCTTTAAGGGTAAAGAAAGTTTCCTGAGGGACATCACTGAAATCGAATTCCAAACTAAACATTAGTGCCTGAACAAGGTCAAGGACCTTAATGGCAGGATCACCAAATATTGTTATATTGAAAGCAGAAGATTCAAAAAGACTAAAAGCCACGTTATCAATTATATTACCATATTAAAGTTTATTTTTTCTTTAGTGATTGGGTTTAGATATGTTTTAGCATGGTAAAAAATGTAAAACATTAAAACGAATAGAGAACACAGTGATGCCATAGGGAACTACACATCCTTACATTTGGTCTTCTTCCTAGGTCTGGCTCAAGTGGGAATGAAGTTGGGAGTTGTACTCCTGTTTTCGAATATCCCTCTTGGAATTGTAAACCATGACAGGGATTGAATTGAACAAAGAATAGGGGGCTCTGCAATATCTCTGCTTCTTTAGAATGAGTTCCGATCTGGGAACATGTCCAACTTGTTCGTAGGTCCAGCAAAGATCAGCGCTTGCAAACAAAAGAGGCTGTGAGCACGGCTCAGTGTTTTCTGGTGGGGGGGGGGGGGGTATCCCTGTCAGAACAAAAAGGTACAGCAGGGGAGATCGCTGCACCAACATGCTTGGTAGGCAATCTATCATTTTTTTTTTTGTGTACCCAGCTTTACAGGATTGTACATGTAAATATATGTTTGCATCTTTGAAAGTTTGCAAGTCGAATGTTCATATGTAGGAAACCTACTGTATACTTAAAATAAACCTTCAATAAACGTAGCTACTATAACCTAGTAAGGAATTGAAAGCTAAATGTAACCAAAATGCATCTAGAAGGGCATATCCCTTTTTACTATTTGTTATCAACTCCATTTGGGAGCCTCAATCCTGGGTTGTTACAATATGCAAATTGAATACTTTCTAGCAGTGTTAAAGGATGACCCACTGCTGGTGTGCAGGGAATTACAGGAAGCTAGTATGAAGACTGATTCTGGCATACAGTGTATATACTAGCTGTTTTTAAATAATTTGAATGATTTTATTAATAAAATACTGGATTGAATAGTGATTTTTAATATCTATAATATAGTTGCGATTTAAGTAGCTTGTTTTTTTATTGGTAAAGTGTACATCAAGCACATTTTGCAGCCCTTCAGCTGTAATAATTTGTAATGATCTTTTTCTTGTGGATAAAAAAAAAGGTTGTAAGCACATGTGAAAGCATCAAGTATGATAAAAAGGCTTCAGCTCCCTCACAAGCCATGCCCCTCTAACACATTTCACCTGTCATGGGCTTAAAGTGTTTGTTACCCTAGAAAAAAAAATTGATCCTGATGATGTTATAAGGCACAGTGCTTGTGCTGTGTCATTTGGCCCCCTGTATCACCTGAAATACCTGGCTGATTCTCAGTTATTACCCTCCTCCCTGTACACTGACCACGGTATATCATGGCTGCTGAGCCCTGACACCATGGTAGTGTACGTGCCTACATCATCAGCAGCCCTGCTCTCTACTCTCCTTTGTGGTCCTCCCCCCTCCCCTACCTGCCCGTGAGCTCCTTGTCACGGCCCGCCCGCCCCTCCTGCTGCTATAATAACTGGTATAGAATTCTCTTTGTTTCCTAAGCCTGTGTACCTCTGTCTATGTGTCTTTGTTTCCTAAGCCTGTGTACCTCTTGGGAGGGGAGAAGGATAAAGAGAGAGAACTGGCCGGTCACGTGATCGCCGAGCAGCACACTGAAATCAGGTATACACAGCATTATTTTTTATAAAACACATAGAGGTACACAGGCTTAGGAAACAAAGAGGATTATAGAAAGTCATACAAGTGGCTTAACAACCATTTTAATCGTAGATCTCTACAATTAAGCCCATAACATGTGAAATGCGTTAGAGGGGCATGGCTTGGGAGGGGATGAAGCTGAAGCCTTTTTATCATACTTGTGTTAGGGGAGATGGGTGCGCTGATAGGGTGTTGAAGCTGCTCCCGGTATTCAGTGCTTCATGAATATGTGATAAATATAGGTGTGTATAAAGGTGCGCTAAACAACAATAATAAAGACCCAAACGAATTGGGATAAATGTTTAAATAACATAAAGGTTATTAACATATGCCGGTGACACAAAAGTGATCCGTGAGTTAAATCAACTGGTTCCTTAAACAAAAAAGTTCATAAGTGTCCATTGATGAAGTGAAGATTTACGCTGAAGATGAAGAAAAATAAACTTGCTTGCAAATCCAAAATAAATCCACCACCAAGTGAAATTTCTCCTTACCGGACGAAAAAAAGTAAGGTGCCACTAACTTAACATGTGTGCTGAAAGCAAAAACGAATTCCCATAGTGATCCAAAACCACCTCCAGGAGGCATACCCGTCACACAGGTTACTTGCGATCCGTGCTACAGCCGGACGCAAGCTTCTAGAGAAAATTTCTTGCATGAACTGAATATATGCTGAATACAAGACTCCTAATTGTAAGTGCAATACCGCTTGTTGGAATAAATGTTTAAAAGGTAATACACTATCAGTCTGCTTCTGTCTCTTTGTCATACGGTGGAGATTGATCGGCAGTGTGGCTTGTTGGAGAGACTCAGGTGAATAAAAGGAGGAGGGGAAGATAGTGTTCCTTGAGAGCCAGTTTTCAAGCGTTTATTGATTTCCATCTGGTAAGAGACTAAGGCCCCTTTCACACATGCTGTCCGTTTGTCAGTTTTTCATCCATCCGTTGACGGATGAAAAACGGACATCAATGTATCTCTATGTAAAAACGGATGTCAACGGATGATCATCAGTTAACATGCGTTTTCATCCGCTTCCGTCAATGTCCGTTTTTTTGAACGGATGAATGCCCTATTTTTCATCCATCAAAAAAACGGATCGGACGAAAAATGGATGACAACTGATGAAAAACGGATGACAACTGATGAAAACGGATGACAACGGATGAAAACGGATGAAAAACGGATGACAACGGATGACAACTGATGAAAACCGATGACAACGGATGAAAACGGATGACAAATGGATGACAACGGATGAAAAACAGATAACAACTGACGAAAAACGGATGAAAAACGGATAACAACTGACGAAAAACGGATAACAACTGATGAAAAACGGATGACAACTGATGAAAAACGGATGAAAAATGGATGAAAAACGGATGGGAAACTGATACATTTTGACGTGACTGAACTGATGAACTGAATGGACCGTATGTGTGAAAGGGGCCTAATTCAGGTGTTTCTCATGAGGTGGTTTTGGATCACTATGGGAATTCGTTTTTGCTTTCAGCACACATGTTAAGCTAGTGGCACCTCACTTTTTTCGTCCGGTAAGGAGAAATTTCACTTGGTGGTGGATTTATTTTGGATTTGCAAGCAAGTTTATTTTTCTTCATCTTCAGCGTAAGTCTTCACTTCATCAATGGATCACTTTTGTGTCACCGGCATATGTTGATAACCTTTATGTTATTTATACATTTATCCCAATTCGTTTGGGTCTTTATTATTGTTGTTTAGCGCACCTTTATACACACCTATCATACTTTAAACTGAGAGACTTTCGGTGTGCGCTTCCATCCTTTCTTCTTATCCAGTTGGTGATCGGGCAAGATGAGCCTTTGGTGAGTTGCACTAGGCGGGAGGTGAATCACAGGGCTAGCCTGGCAGTGGGGCTTGGACAAACTACATATAGTTGACATTAAATGGAAATATATGCTTCGTGTTTGTTTGGCTCTTAGTACTTAGCAATATAAAAGTAGACTTTTAAATAAAAGATCAAAAAAACTTGATGTTTATGTAGCATGGACATTTGTATTCCTTACCATTCTATGCTGAAATAAATAAAAAAACACTATATACCACTCCAAGTCAGTCAATTATTTATTTCACCTCCAAAAGTTTCCAGATGCTGGTCTGGCCCATAACACAGAACCTCAATAGCAAAGGTGGATGACTGCACACTGATTCTGATATAGCCCAAAACATTTATTCGAAAATGTAAAAATCCATAACAGAACATAGCATACACAAAGAGCAAATGTTGATGTCTTTCATGCAAGTGGGGCTTAATCACAACATAATGCATGTTATGAATAAGTGCTCACTTGCGTGAAACGCGTCAATAGTTGCTCTTTGTGTGTGCTGTGTTCTGTAATGAACTTTTACATTTTGGAATAAATCTATTGAACTTTATTAGAATTAGTGTGCGGTCAACCACCTTTGCTATTGATATGCTGACATAAGGTTTACTTACAATGTGGCACCAAACCAGGGTGAAGAGGCTCTTCTTCTCCTCTGAATCCTATAAAAAATATTACAGTCTGTTAAGCATATTTTAATCACACTTAATGCACAGATTATTTTAAACTGATAATTAAATTATAAGTAACTATTCTACAAGCAATCTGCAACTGCAGCATATATATTAGTGATTATCTCTTATGTTCAGTGATTATGAGTAAGTCAAAGCAGGGGGCTAATTGGCAAGCTGTGACAGCAGTGAAGTCCCTGTCTCTCCTAACACGTTGTCAGGTCAGCAGGCAGCATCTCTATACAAAGCTGCTGCCTCTCTCAAGACTGACAGGAAAAGTCAGCAGGCCATATGTACTGTATTATTGATGTGATTTAGAATGTGTGAACCTGGGTATCCCTCGTTAGTTGTGACAAAAGATCAGAGACCTGCCTGTTAGCACAAAAGTGCCAAGGCCACAAAGGCAGATGCCCAGTTTGAGCCTTTTTTTTTTTTTTGCTCAACTCTGTTTTACTATATGCAAACATTTCAGCAGGCTGAAAAAATCTACACCCACCCAGTGCTAAGCATTTCTACTTGTTATCCATTGTACCCTTCCATCGAACCTTTATTGCACTCTGCTTGCTTCAGAGAGTCAGTGAATGACTGCAAATGGCTGAGCAGAATTGCTATTGCAGACACCAATTCTCCGATGTCCAGCTTTAAGGCAATCCCACCAGGGAGCCCTGTGCAGTAACTAGCAGGAAGACCAACAGCATGGATAGCATCCTAACACAGACCTGCAATACATTTATTTTATAACAATTTGTAACACTTCCTATGTCGCTCTGCAGCTAGACATTGGGTCCCTGGAGGATTTTCTCTATGCGCTTGTAACATTTTTAAAATACTGTTGCAAGGGCACATATCAGATATATCCGAAATGACCTTTATCTAAATAAGTGATCTATCAATGATTGACTGTTATAACCACAAGTGCTCAAAAGTTCTTAGGTTTCCCACTGTTTTCTGCTTGTGGCAAAAAGCATTTTATGTATGAATCGATTCCCCAAAGAGACCATGATAAATCATTTTATATCCTTGAAGACAATTTACTTACTTCTAACAATGACAGCTGCATTGGTGGATGATTGACCATGCACGTTTCTTGCCACTGCCGTGTAAGTAGCAGTGTCATTTGTGCTAGTTCTAAAAAAAAAACAAAAAACAAATTAAAATTACAACTGTTTTTACTTCTTTACGGTAAAACAAAAGGTTAATCTTTTTTTGTTTTAGTTGCTTAGTGTGCCCCGGCTCCATTCACACCTGGGCATTTTTAAGCGTTTTTCAGCTCCAAAAACGCTAAAAAAAGACGTTCCAAAACGCCCAACAAGTAAAACTCCATTCATTTAAATGGCCCCTGTTCACATCTGAGCGTTTTGCAAAACGCCTGTAGCTGAAAAAAGTACAAGAGCTTCTTTTTGGGCTGATTACCAGCATTTTTGATAGATGTCAATGCCTGCCTCCAAAAACGCCTGAAAAAAACGCCTGAAAATCGCTGTAAAAATTGCGGTAGAAATCGCTGTAAAATCGCGGTAAAAAAACACGGTAAAACGCTACGCTCAAGTGTGAATGCAGGTATATTCCCCTCTCTATTTGTCCTGTTTGCTGTTATCACCAAGGGGGATAGTGAAAAAAAAACATCCCATATCTTAGATCAGTGATGGCAAACCTTGGCACCCCAGATGTTTTGGAACTACATTTCCCATGATGCTCAACTATACCTCAGAGTGCATGAGCATCATGGGAGATGTAGTTCCAAAATATCTGGGATGCCAATGTTCACCATCACTGTCTTAGATTGTCTCCAGAACAGGAATGGAGGGGAAATCTTCCATTGACAACACTAGTTTTGATGACCCCAGGGACATCCAGGGATTCCTTTACTTGCATTTTGGCTATGAGACAAGAAGTGAAGGGAAGACATAGATGACAAAAAAAGAACTGACAATGGTTATAACTCTCCCTTACTCTATAAAAAAAGAAAGGAAAAGTTTTGCTTTCAGTCCTACTTTAAACTTTATATGAGGATGTATACCTCAGATAAAGCTAACGGGTTGATTTACTAAAGGCAAATAGGCTGTTCACTTTTCAAGGGAAATTGCACTGTGCAAGGGAATTTTCTCCAGGATGTGATGTGAAGTTTCACTTTGAAAAGAATAACCAATCATATGCAAGGAAAATTAAAAAAAAACAGCATTTGTTCTTGTACATGCTTGAATCATGGAAGTCAGCAGAGCTTTACCCCAGTCAATAAGTTACTGTGTAATTTTTCTTTGCAAAATGAAAAGCCTATTGACTTTAGTAAATCAACCCCAAAGACTTTTCAGCTGCTAAAGAAAAAGCCTCAGATCTCCATGACAAACAATAAGTACACCCTTCAAACATGTGCTAGTGTACCAAGTGATTGACAAATAGTTACCAGTCTACTCCATACAGTAAACATATCAAAATGGTAGAAGAATGGAAATGTTGCATACAAAGTATTTTATATACAGTACACATATATATATATATATATATATATATATATATATATATATATATATATATATATATATATATATACCCCATTGAAGAAGTTTGTTTGAGAACCTAACGCGTCTGGAGGCAGTAACTAACATTTGGCTATACCCACACAACCATTACTGATTTTTATGGCTGAAAGCCAGTGGATGTATACTAGGAGCATATTACACATGGCACGGCTTAGTGCTACATTATGTGAGTGAGCTCTTTTCATTTGTGTGATTATAAAAGTTTTTACAGAGAGCACTAGATATATTGTTTTTGCTCCCTATGGTGGACCATTATAAATGAGGAAAAACTGGGAACCTGATACATCCAGAGACATCCATCCATCCATCCTGAGTTTTACCATCCCTAAAGGGGGACAGCGTTCTTTGATTCTCTGGTGAAACAGGAGTCAAAGCTGGAGGTGAGCTGCTAGGAATTACTGGTGGTGGAGTCTTTTTGAGCATCCATCCATCCAGAGTTTGCCCATCCCTAATGGGGAACAGCGTTCTTTGACTCTCTGGTGAAACAGGAGTCAAAGCTGGAGGTGAGCTGCTAAGAGTCTTTTTGATCACCTGTTTTTGAGTTGATTATCTCACACAGAGGTGGTAGGATTATCCGTTGATCCTTTGGACTGATTACGTTTATTATCCCTCACAGAGGTGGCAGGATTCATTTGTTTATTTATTTTTTGGATTGATTGAATATCACTGAAGACTTTTTTATTTGGAACATGCTGTAATAGATACATTGTATGCTTATTTCACTTGGAGTTTTTTGTATTTAGTCATCGATCCTTACACACGATAATAAAAGATTATTTTTGTAGATACAACGTTGGTTATACACAGATGAGTTGAGATTGCGCTGTATTTTCATTACATATATATATATATTTATATATAAAATATCATCTTTTCACATGCATAATTACAACTGCATTTCCCAGGTATGCCACTTGATGGCACTCATTGGAAAGAAAATGTTTCATTTTACCAATACACTGCTTGTAATATAGACAGCTTTGAGTATTAGGAATGCCATAAAAAAATATATTTCTTTTTACCTAAATACAACTTTAAGTTACTCTATGAGAAAAGTGTAATAGCATTGTTAGTAAAAGTGCCTGCAAACACTCTAATGCAGGTACAGAAGATATGTGCCTTGTATGCAGTGTTTTGAGATGTCTCCCCTTTACTGGTGTGCCAAAAGTACAGTTAATGATCTCTGTTTATTACTATGCTGATTTAATGCAGTTTATCCGAGAAAGGAACGTGGGGGTACATGTACAAGTTCTCTGTAAAGAAATGTGGAATAGCTTGTTTATCATCACCAGTCCAGCTCACAAAACAACCAGATTCACTTGAAAATGATTTTATATCTTGCTGCATGGGGGATGCACCAGTAAAAGGAAATATTCCAACTACCTAGGGTGCTGTCATTTGATAGAACTGTAGCATGTAGTGATTTTTTAAGATAAGAGCAAAGTGGGGTCACTGAGGAATGTTCCAGCATCTGTTCTGTCCTGTATCACCTTCACCTTTATATCACCAGCATTTGTAAAATCATCATAAACTGATCAATTCAAAGTTAAATGTGAATATGAAATATGAAATATGAAAATATAGATTTGTTTTAAGAAATCAATATATAGTCATAGGTGTGCCCAGCCTATTGCATTAGGGCATGCACCCCAAAGCTCAAACACGTGTGTGTGTGTGTGCATGTGTGTGCGTGTGTGTGTGCGTGTGTGCGCGTGTGTGTGTGCGTGTGTGCGTGTGCACGTGTGTGTGTGCGTGTGTGCGCGTGTGTGTGTGTGCGTGTGTGCGTGTGCACGTGTGTGTGTGCATGTGTGTGTGCGTGTGCGCGTGTGTGCGCGTGTGCGTGTGTGCGTGTGTGCGTGTGTGCGTGTGTGCGCGTGTGCGTGTGTGCGTGTGCGTGCATGTGTGTATGTGTATATATATACATACCTCCCAACTTTTTAACTTGGGAATGAGGGACACCTATTGGCAAAAGTAATTAAGCATAGGACACACCCCCCTGCCACACCCCCTTAAAGGAGAATTATACAAAAAAATGATTAGTTAAACCCACAACTGTTTTTTTTTTTAACCTCTACTATTCCTTTAAACTGGCTTTTGGAATTTACAAATGCAGCAATTTATAAACTGGATGAAAGGTTTAGCACTGGGAAATGCTTCTGAAAGATAACAAGTGCATTTTATATACAACTATCCAGATCAGACCAAAATGAGAGACAAATTAGGAGGAAAGAGGGACAGAGGGACTGTGCTCCAAATTAGGGACAGTCCCTCAAAATCACAAAATCAGGGACAGTTGGGAGCTATATATATATATATATATATATATATACAGTATACAAGGTATAATAAAGTGAAAGTGTATATCAACTAGCCGCGCATACACAAAAATCAAATAAATAAATAATTATTAAATTGACAAGAGGTGACAGTAAATAAGCAGTGATTGTTCAAAAAGTGCAAAAACAAGAGTCTACATTCAATCTACTGCAATTCATAAAGTGACTAGTGATCAGATTGTAAGAGTCCTGTGCTAAAAATTGGATCACCACAAAATCCACCACCTTCGTGATTCCACTCCCATCAGCTGGCAACTCACCCCATAGGGTGACCTCTTGTCAATTTAATAATTATTTATTTATTTGATTTTTCTTTCACTTTATTATTTTGAGTTTTTTCTTTAAGAGCTGGTTCACACTAGCGCGACTTGTCAGGCGACTTGTCAACCTGACAAGTCGCGCTCCCTCGCGGTCCATTGACCGCTACAGGACCCGTTCTAATAGGAGCGACACAAGTTGCTCCGACTTAGAAAAAGGGTCCTGTGCTACTTCGGGGCGACTTGCATAGACTTCCACTATGTGAAGTCCCTGCAAGTCGCTCCGAAGTCGTGGTGCAATGTAATGCACAAGTCGCCCCCGAAGTAGTAAGGTGTCGTGTCGCCTCAGTGTGAACCGACTCTAAAGCCGCAGCATGATTTTGTGATCATCACTTTTGATTACCTTATTGGATACACACATTGATTATTTGTTTAAAGATTCACTTGAAGAGCGAGAGCTTTCCCGTTATATAGTATATGAGGTATGTCGATTAAATAACGGGTTCCACCTAATAAACAAAGCAGTCAGAACCGGTTATAACTGCATGCGTGGTGACCTTGAACATGTTTGAACCTGCATGACAAGCAGAAACACTCTATGACGTTCAGTTGATTGTGAGTCGCCATTTGTGTTTTCTGTAGTGTGCCAAAAAAAATGCTAAGTTTGGTTGGAAAACACCGACATCACAAAGAATGAAAAAATCTCGTTAAAGCAAGTCAAACTTCAAAGTCTTGCTCATTGTGTTTATCCATATCAAGGGTGTAAATTTGAAAGAATGAAAGGAAAAGGGGCATATACTTGTGCCCCCCTTCTCCTCATGGGATAGTGTTTCGTCAATGCGTTTGACGTCTTCAGAGCGGTTTACTACATTTTTTTACTTTTTCATGTTCTGTATATTACCGATACCTATTAAAGAGTTTTTTAAATGGTAATACATTATCTGTAGCATTTTTTCCATTTACCGATTGGAACCCGCGGAAAAAGGACACCCAGGAGTGAGCAATCCAGAGCTCTGTGGCACTACAAGGTCCAGCAGTATCCATTCTGGTCCAGGAGACCAAACAAGCACTATTAGTTCTTAATATCATAAGATATATAAGACCCACAACATCTGGTGAGTGTGATATCCTAATAATCCTCATGGTGACACCAACTAGCAGCAGTGGATCATTGGAGGATCCTACACAGAGCACCTGCACTTTACATCCACATTGCACTGAAGACTGTTTTGCAACTTTGCACCAAAGTCACTTATGAACTATTATTTATGAACTGTTTGCAATATGTACACTATATTGTCAAAAGTATTGGGACGCCTGCCTTTACACACACATGAACATTGATGGCATCCCAGTCTTAGTCCCTAGGGTTCAATATTGAGTTGGCCCACCCTTTGCAGCTTTAACAGCTTCAACTCTTCTGAGAAGGCTGTCCACGAGGTTTAGGAAGTGCATCTGTGCAGTAGGGCACTGATGTTGGATGAGAAGGCCTGGCTTGCAGTCCCCACACTAATTCATCCCAAAGGTGTTTTATCAGGTTGAAATCAGGACTCTGTGCAGGCCAGTGAAGTTCTTCCACCCCTACCTTGCTCATCCATGTCTTTATGGACCTTGATTTGTGCACCACTGATGCACAGTTATGTTGGAACAGGAAGAGGCCATCTCCATAATTTTCCCTGCAAAGTTGGGAGCATGAAATTGTCCAAAATGTCTTGGTATGTTGATGGCTTAAAAGTTTATTTCACTGGAACTAAGGGGCCAAGCCCAACCCCTGAAAAACAACCCCCCCCCCCCCACCTCTACCAAATGATTTGAACCAGTGCACAAAGCAAGGTTTATAAAGACAGGGATGAGCAAGTTTGGGATAGAGGAACTTGACTGGCCTTAACCCATCTATATATAGTGAGAGTTAGCTGATTTATTATTACTAGAAGTGTATATATATGTTATTATTTACAGTGTAAACAGTATATACTGTATACATGTACTGTATTTATGTACTTTATATGCAAAAAAAACACATTTTTCTCCTCTACAGGTTAATTTCCTGATCCCAACAAACTTGTCAAAAGATCTGGATGACACATGCGTTCACTGTGCAAGCATCAAATGCTCTTGTAAGTGAACACAATGACATTTTCATTTTTTTTATGTGATCACAAATGTCACCATCATGCTAATTTAAGCCCTCATCAGCCTAACTTTAATTTATTGTATCCTAAAAAAATATGTAAACCAGATTTATTTTTTTCCCCCTACATGCATTGCAATGTAGAGCCAAAAGGGAATAAAGCTCCCCTAAAATAAAACACATACATACATGACAAGAAAATGCTTCTTTTTTTTTTTTTAATTCCTAATAAAAACCCAAGGAAATAGTAATGTACATATCTAAATGTGTTACCAAATGTTGCAAATATATATATATAAATATATATAAATATATATATAAATAAATAAATATATATATATATATATATATATATATAAATAAATATATATAATATATATATATATATATATATATATATATATATATATATATATATATATATATATATATATATATATTGTACTAGGGTATACCATCAGCAAAAATGCCCTGGAACTAAAGGGGGTTTATGTAAAAACAAGAACACTGGGGACAGAGATGGTTAATAGGAATTGTGAATCTATTAAAACATCCTCTGTAATGCCATAAGTACCCTTTGGACTGAATTCTACAAATTTACATAAAGAAAAAAAAAAATGTTAAGCCCTTTGCTGAGCTGCGGTAGAAGGGCAGAGAAATCCTTGGGAATATGCCCAGGATTTTTTGTGTGCTGAATATTGGACAATCCACCTTAAATTGTAATCCTGATAAAAAAAGAAAAGAATGAACAAATGGAGAAATTAAAGGAAGTATATTGGCTGGATGGGCATTTATAATTAAATATGATGCTCTCAATTTGGCACCTTAAGTATTTTCCAGTCCAGCCAAAGAACACGCAGCATATACCCATAGACAAATGTCACTAAGCAAAAACTCGCTAACATTAGAGTACAGTCACGATGACAGCCAAGACATTCCAAGCTGTTTTAAGTATCAACAGATCAGATTGCACACAGCTCAGCAATATGGTATGAACAGCTGAGAATACAGAAGAAGCACAGGGACACTATAATCTCAAGTACCAAGATAAAAAATTAACAAGTGCTTCTACCCATGAGTTTCATTCATATACTGTACTTCACTTCCTGGTCTAATATTCCTATTGAAGTAGAAATGTCTGCATTCTGTTCCTTTCATTAGTGCTTCAGACAGCTGCAGTGTCATAGTCTAGGTTTTGCTATTGTTAGCTCTCCAAAGGAATTAGACACAGACTTCAGTATGACCACAGATTAAAGCTTTATCAAGTGCAAGAAAGAAAATAGTTGACATCTGTCTTTGGAAACATTTAAAAAAAAAAAAAAGGATCAGTAAACAAGACACATAAGTACAATGATGGAAGCTGATATTGGATTTCATACAAAAGTGCATTTATATATATATATATATATATATATATATATACACAGTATCTCACAAAAGTGAGTACACCCCTCATATTTTTGTAAATATTTTATTATATATTTTCCTGTGACAACACTGAAGAAATGACACTTTGCTACAATGTAAAGTAGTGAGTGTACAGCTTGTATAACAGTGTAAATTTGCTGTCCCCTCAAAATAACTCCACACACAGCCATTAATGTCTAACCCGCTGGCAACAAAAGTGAGTACACCCCTACGTGAAAATGTCCAAATTGGGTCCAAAGTGTCAATATTTTGTGTAGCCACCATTATTTTACAGCAATGCCTTTACCATCTTAGGCATGGAGTTCACCAGAGCTTCACAGGTTGCCACTGGAGTCCTCTTCCACTCCACCCTTAATGACATCACAGAGCTGGTGGATGTTGGAGACATTGGGCTCCTCCACCTTCTGTTCAAGAATGCCCCACAGATGCTCAATAGGGTTTAGGTCTGGACATGCTTGGCCAGTCCACTACCTTTAAATACAAATAAATCAACCAGGTGCTCCCAGTGAATGGTGCTAGATTAGCAGCTCACCTCAGGGTTAGACTCAGAAGAGTCATGCAAGCATTGGAATGATTTAATGGACAGCCTGTTTCCTCTCCACACCTTCCACCTCTCCTTCACTGGTAATCAGAGTGCGATGATACTCAGCAAAACAAAATAAAGAGGGATCTAGTGCTCTCCGTCTAAATAATTTATTGTAAAGCCAAAAGGAAACACACTTACATTTGTCGGCACTTCAGACAGTGCGGGCTGCAAACAGCTGATACTCTCTGCGAGGCAGAACCTCCCTGGGTGTGGCGTTCACTGTAGGAGCCTACTCAGTGAACGTCAGACCCAGGGAGGTTCTGCCTCGCAGAGAGTATCAGCTGTTTGCAGCCCGCACTGTCTGAAGTGCCGCCACATGTAAGTGTGTTTCCTTTTGGCTTTACAATAAATTATTTAAACGGAGAGCACTAGATCCCTCTTTATTTTGATTTGCTGAGTAGCATCGCACTCTGATTACTGGCGAAGGAGAGGTGGAAGGTGTGGAGAGGAAACAGGCTGTCCATTAAATCATTCCAATGCTTGCATGACTCTTCTGAGTCTAACCCTGAGGTGAGCTGCTAATCTAGCACCATTCACTGGGAGCACCTGTTTGATTTGTTTGGAGCACAACTGCACTTTTAATACACTGAATTACGGATGGAGATATTTCAAAACTCTCCCTTGGATTAAGATCGAGTTTTGGGACTTTTCTTTCTGATTACTTTACTATAGCATCTTTGGACAATTCTTTTGCATTCACACTTTTTATAGCAATTGCACTTCACATTTATATTTGACCACTTTATTATATGTGCTTATGGTTTATGTTTACACCATTTTTTCATGCATATTAATCACATTATATTCATTTATTTATATTGGATTTGATCACTTGGCGCAGCAATATTGATTTATTTGTATTCACTGGTGGTTTGTGTCAACACTGATTGCTTGCTGCCTTGTATTTAGTTATTCATTTTATTTTTCATTGAGTATTTGTATTTACTATATTTACTTTGATCATTGTGGTTTGCGCTGATTACTTTCCGTTTTTGAGTCCATCACCTTTACCCTCAGCTTCTTTAGCAAGGCAGTAGTTGTCTTGGAGGTGTGTTTGGGGTCGGTATCATGTTGGAATACTGCCCTGCGGCCCAGTCTCCGAAGGGAGGGGATCATGCTCTGCTTCGGTATGTCACAGTACATGTTGGCATTCATGGTTTCTTCAATGAACTGTATCTCCCTAGTGCCGGCAGCACTCATGTAGCCCCTGACCATGATACTCCCACCACCATGCTTGTCTGTAGCCAAGACACGTTTGTCTTTGTACTCCACACCTGGTTGTCGCCACACACGCTTGATACCATCTGAACCAAATAAGTTTATTTTGGTTTCATCAGACCACAGAACATGGTTCCAGTAATCCATGTCCTTAGTCTTCTTGTCTTCAGCAAACTGTTTTTCGGGCTTTCTTGTGCATCATCTTTAGAAGAGGCTTCCTTCTGGGATGACAGCCATGCAGACAAATTTGATGCAGTGTGTGGCGTATGGTCTGAGCACTGAAAGGCTGACCCCCCCACCCCTTCAACCTCTGCAGCAATGCTGGCAGCACTCATACATCTATTTCCCAAAGACAACCTCTGGATATGACGCTGAGCACGTTCACTCAACTTCTTTGGTCGACCATGGCGGGGGCTGTTCTGAGTGGAACCTGTCCCGTTAAACCGCTGTATGGTCTTGGCCACCATGCTACAGCTCAGTTTCAGGGTCTTGACAATCTTCTTATAGTCTAGGCCATCTTTATATAGAGCATCAATACTTTTTTCAGATTCTCAGAGAGTTCTTTTCCATGAGGTGCCATGTTGAACTTCCAGTAACCAGTATGAGAGTGATAACACCAAATGTAACACACCTGCTACCTATTCACACCTGAGGCCTTGTAACAGTAATGAGTCACATGACACTGGGGAGGTAAAATGGCTAATTTATCCCTATTTGGACATTTTCACCTAGGGGCGTACTCACTTTTGTTGCCAGCGGTTTAGACATTAATGGCTATGTGCTGAGTTATTTTGAGGGGATAACAAATGTACACTGTTATACAAGCTGTACACTCACTACTTTACATTGTAGCAGAGTGCCATCTTTTCAGTGTTGTCACATGAAAAGACATAAACAAATATTTACAAAAATGTGGGGGGTGTACTCACTTTTGTGAGATACTGTATATACATTTTTCTTTTTTTTTTTTTTTTGCAAGCTAACTGCTCCTTCTGAAATGTTCTGGTTGTCATGCTGAATCAATAGCTTTGATCATTTTTGAATCAACGCCCTGGACTATGCTGATCAGGAAATAAGGCTTCATTTTGACTTTTCTGATCTGCATGTTTATTCCACGTGTGTGGACCTATTGAGGAAAAAAGGCAGCCAGGCAACTTGCATCTTCAGAAGGAGCTCAGTCGAGGAATTTTTGTTTCTCTCTAAGTAAAGATTCCCTTTAAACATCTAAAAATAGTAGTTCCCCAGCTGTCATGCTGATCTCTGACTTTCTGAGTCACTCATCTGAAACATTTATACACGTTGGAGCTGTGACTTTACTCTGACTTTACTCATCTGGATGAAGTAAGCAATGCCAGCCTCTCTACTGGTACTTCAAAAGAAAAAAAAATGCACACCATTTAATAGATTACTCTGTTTATAATACCAAATGTAAGGATATAACATTACCAAAAGGTACTAAAAAGAAAACAAAATTAGCTTCCATACATTAGTGTTAGTTGGGATTTCCCACCTTTACAAGTGACGGCTCCTGTCATTTAAGTGACTTATCCACAGGGTATTTAGGGGAAGACTTGGAGTGGGTAGTGGTTTGTAAATGGGATCTCATAGTGACAAGATGCAGGGTTGACAAAGATTATACACCCACTTTCCCCACTTAAGGGAAAAGCTAGAACACAGCCTATCCCCTTGATAGGAAAGACGTTGGGATGGAGATACTTGTTTGAAATTACAGCAGAAAATAATGCAAGTTCGTTTTGTGAGTACCACAACACTTATCCTGTCACCCCTGATACTGAGAGGAGCTATGTTCAAGCCATAGTGTGTTTAGTGTTCCAGACCATATTTTTCGGAGAAATCCATGGATACCCTAAACTTGATAAGGTGCATGAAGCAAGCACAGATGTGCGTTAACCTGTAGTACACTCATTACAACCTAAATAGCTAAATTCAAATTTTGATTCCATTTTTGGGGTTGCAACTAGGGTGAGCAAATTTGTATTAGGTATCATTAGACCTTGTTCAGACATTTAAGTAAACCCTACTGCTATTCTTGGAAACACATCCTGATATCATAGTGCTATCTGCATTCATTGCCAGGTTATCAGGATATGTTACACAGCCACAAATACACCAGATAGCTTAGATGAAAGACAGAAGATATCACTATAAAGAAATATATGATAAAAGTATTTCTAAAGCAATTACATATTTCATAGAGGTACACATTTCTATATGCATTTGCTAATTTGTAGTAAAACTGATGACCAACTGTAAAGCAGCAAGAGGAGAAAAAAAATTCAATATCCTACAATTGCATTACAGAGAGGCGCCACTCCAAGCCTGCAGTATCAGTCCCCCAGATTTATACTCTGTAACTAAGGTGCTGGAAGAGACAGAGTACATATTGCTCCAAGATACAATACAGCATACAAGTATCTCAGCCCACTGTATTGAACAGTGAAAAGCAGGGTTTACCTCAAGTCCCATTCCATTGGTCATGGCCCTCTGGTATGTTTTACTTACATTGGTCTCAATCATATGATTATGACCAATGTGGATGTCAATGGGGCATGAATAATTGGCGGGGAGTTGAGCTGAAGCTTGTCTTTCATTCACTTCACACTGGAGTTGACTACAGCGTACGATGGTACTTGTATGCTATATTGTATCCTACAATTGCCTTTTTAGCACTATCCCCATAGGGCTTGCTGTGTGATGACTTCTTAGGTCTCCTCTGATTAACTGCAGACAGTCACTAGGGGACAGTTCACTCATCCATCCTTACTCCCAGTTGCTCTTTACTCAATAAACAGTCCAGGGGATTTGATTTTTGGTATTTATTGTTGAACTTGGATAGGAGAATGGAATAGTGGGATACTCCAACTTCAACTATTCACAGTAGATAAGAACAACTCTAACTTGGCATCACTGGGTTATTTGTGGAAGCAGACACACTACTTTAACCATACTGCCACTTGCATGGAAGGGTAAGTCTTCTTGCTCCCTCTAGCAGCAGACTTGATGCAGCTACATTATCTTCAGGACTCTCTCTAGCATTCCCTTGACTGATACCGTCCACTGGCTATTATAGTGGAAGGGGTTGCCCTCTTCAGGGCAGGCCCCACTACACAGATCTTTACTCACTGTAGGCAGAATCAGATCCTCTCCAGTGTCTCCCTTCCAGTCTACTGGGCATCTTGGTTTAGCTCCTCTCTGACTCTCATGCCCTTAGGTCAACCGTCTGAGGCCACAAGGCAGCTTCTACAAAGAAGGGGCAGCTGCCCCCTCCCTTAGGGACTACACTGTCCAGTTGAAAGACCCCGAGCACATGTGCCCTTGGCATTTATACAGTATCCCAGCATGCACCGATGTACTTTCCTCGGCCAATCACCATGGCTGTACTAAAGGCCTGTGCACTCATTTGTCAGATTTCCTCCCACTATCCAATATGCCTCCCAATTGGACCAGTGTGAAACACTTCAGACAAGCTAAGTTGCACCTGAGCACCATGAGCAGACCTCACTAACAGATCATGCTCTCTGGTAGGCAGAGAGCAATATAAATGTACATGGCAATCTCTCTGGTAAGCAGAAAAGTTCCAGAAACTATACTCTCTCTTCGAGCACCTACCTAGGAGGGTGTTACACCTTTATACCCGAGGTGAAACTGTTAGTATACTAGGCAGTTAGCCATACCTGGAATCTGAAGTTGAAAAAGGATCCACTTTACCAAAAAACTAATGGCAGCTTGTTTAATAGGAATTTAGTGGTTATTACTACTCTGGGATAACTTGTGTCATGGTCATCCTCTAAGGTTCACTGTACCTGTTAAATAATTTGGCTGTTTTTAGATGTCCTATTTGAAACAAATTCTAATTTTTGTTATTTCAGCAGAAATAATCAATACAAACAGATAGTTGCACCAGTGAACCCCAGCTAGTCATTCAGTAAGCAGAGGGATTTCCATTCAAGGGCGCCTGCAAGTTCTTGAACTAATTTAATTTTAACCACTTCTGGACCGGAAGATTTTCCCCTAACGAACAGGCCATATTTTGCGATTGTGTTACTTTAACGGACAACTGCGCGGTCGAACGACGCTGTACCCAAATGAAATTGATGTTCTTCTTTTCCCACAAATAAAGCTTTCTTTTGGTGGTATTTGATCATCTGTACGATTTTTTTTTTTTGCAAAATAATCAAAAAAGTGCGACAATTCTGAAAAAAAAAAAACAATATTTTTCACTTTCTGCTATATACAGTAACATTCTCAAAAAAAATAAAAATTTAAAAATCTAATTTTTTTAAACTTTTATGCCAATTTGTGTTCTGCTACATATTTTTGGTAAAAAAAATCGCAATAAGCGTATTTTGATTGGTTTGCGCAAAAGTTATTGCGTATACTAACTACGGGAAAGATTTATGTAATTTTTATTGTTTTTTTTTATTTTTTACTAGTAATGGCAGCAATATGCAATTTTTTGCGTGACTGCGACATTGCGGCAGACAGATCGGACTCCTAACTGACATTTTTGACACTTTTGGGGGTACCAGGGACATTACTACAGTAATCAGTGCTAAAAATATGCACTGTTACTGTAATAATGCCATTGGCAGGGAAGGGGTTAACCCTGTGGGTGATCAAGGGGTTAAATGTGAGCCTAGAGGAAGTGATTCTAACTGTGGGGGGCGTGGCTTCTGAAATGACCATAGAGACATGTGATCCTATATAGAAGGTTCACAAGGTCTCTATGATCATTCCAGGGAGAAGAACAGTCAGCTGTGTTTACAACAGCTGACCGTTCTTCCCTCTCAGCGGGGAGCGATCGCGGGTGTCAGGCAGCAATCGGAGTAGCCTGACCTGCGCATCGGCTTTCCCGCTGCCGCGCTTGCCCCCTAGCTTCTCGCATGCGATCGATGTAGGTCTATGTCGGTTTGTGCAGCAGAGCCACCCTGCCGCAGTAAAAAGGCGGTGGGTAGTCGGGAAGCGGTTAATTAAGCCAAAGGTGGGACTGATCTTCAATGCTAACAGGCACTTCTCCCACTGTCACCAATAGAAAAATAGTACACTTCTCCCACTGCCACCAATGTAAGAGGGCCCATCTACCACTGATACCGATGTAAAAGGGCCCATCAACCACTGTTACCAATGTAGGGGGGCCTTCTACCACTAACACCAATATAAGAGGACTTTTTCTTTTCCATTGCCTTCACTGAAAGGGAGTCATTCTACCACTGACATCTATGTAAGACAGCACTTCTCTCCCTACCACCTAATCTGTACTATTTGTGACAGCTGAGTGAATGCTTGAGACATTCACACAGAAATGTTTCATAAATAGACCCTTAGTGTGTTGGGAGGGGGAATAAAGCATAATTTTTGCACAAGGGCTTCTTGTTGACTTTGTCTGTTATGATTTCAAGTATACCTATTGCTAGTGTTGGGAAAATGGTGATTTTGGGCTGAACATTGGCTGTTTGACCATTTGGCGAATAACCAAATTGTCGGGGCATTCAACTGTTTGTTCATGCCCACCCGGATGTCCCATAATGCACTAGATGCAGCAGAGTGAACCGGAAGCCCTAATTGGCTGAAGCAATTAAGGCTTTGCCCAATCATGACTCATTGCTTATAGTCCCACACCACACTATAAAAGATTCCTTCCCAGAGCAGCCATTTGCTGTGTAATATTGGAGTGGTGATAGATAGAACAGGGCTCTGTTGATTTCTACTAGTGAGTTAGTGTGCTATAGTGTGTTATTGTGATTCTATTTTCAGTGTAGAGTATCAGTGTAGTGTGAATCTAGTGATAGTGCAGTGAGAATGCAGTGTGACCGTTCATTTTTTACTTTAGTGTCAGTTTCGTGTGAATATAGTTATAGTGCAGCGTGAGTGTAGTGTGACCATTCATTTTTACTGTGGTGTCAGTTTAGTGTGTCAGGGCAGGTTTACTGCAGTATATTGAAGTGTGTCAGTGTAGAGTGTCAGGGCAGTTTTACTGCAGTGTATTGTTGTACGTCAGGGCAGTTTTACTGCTGTATAATAGTATGTCAGGCCACTTTTACTGTAGTATATTGAAGTGCGTTAGTGCACCTATACTGCAGTATATTGAAGAGTGTTAGTGCACGTTTACTGCAGTATATTAAAGTACATTTGTGCATGTTTACTGCAGTAGATTGAAGTACGTTAGTGCACATTTACTGCAGTACATTGAAGTGTGTTACTGCACTTTTACTGCTGTATATTGAAGTGTGTTAGTGCATGTTTACTGCAGTACATTTAAGTGCGTTAGTGCACGTTTACTGCAGTATATTGAAGTGTGCGTCAGAGTACTTTTACTGTAGTATATAAAAGTGCGTCAGTGCAGTTATACTGCAGTATATTGAAGTGCGTTAGTACACTCTTACTGCAGTATATTGAAGTGCATTAGTGCATGTTTACTGCAGTTTATTTAAGTGTGTCAGGGTACTTTTATGGCAGTATATTGAAGTGTGACAGTGCAGTTTTACTGCAGTTAATTGTAGTGTGTTAGTGGAGTGTTTGTGTAGGGAGTACTCAAGTTAAAGTGCAGCAAACACCACTTTCCTTTGAATAAAGTGCATCCAAGTACACATTTCACCGTCTCTTTTACATTTCAGGAATAAGCCCCCCATCATGTCTGGGAGGCCAACAATGAGAGGCAAATGTTCCCATGGCACTGGTAGGGGGACCAGCAGCATATATGTCCACAGTGAAATGAGGAGGTGCTCTGTCCTTAGGCAGGGCACCATTTCCTGTTTAGTAATGTTGCCCATGCTATCCAGTCACAGCATGCAGAGGAGATGGTGGAATGTCTTACTAAATCATTCTCATCTTCTATCACCCAAGCATATAGTGTACAATCCACTGCAGCTGCCAGAGTGGTTTACTCTGCCTCCTTCTCCACAGCTACTCCAGCCATAGCCCCAGCATCATGCATGGAGGAATCAGCTGAGTGTTTTGAACACAGCATCAGCCACTTTCTCCTTGTCGATGCACAGCCATTACTTGATTCATTAGCAATACCTCTATGGGGTTACTGTGTGAAGGCAATACCAACACCAGCACCTGTTACTTCTATCCAAAGTCTGCGCAACAGACACCATAATTTAACCAGAAAATCTCTAATCTTGTTCTGAGTGCACTCAATTGTGGCCTCATCATACAGACTGGCTCCCAAAGCCGTTTAAAAAAATAAAGAAAGCTTTCAGGGAAAAAGTATTTTTTTTGCTTTGTAAATGTAATTTTTGCTGCAGCAGGTTCTATACATGGTACAGATGTGCCACTTTACAAGCAGACTAGGACTCCCCAGGCACTATATTTAAAGGAATTTTTAATTTTTATTGTTTCACTTTAGGCATCAGTAAATCATTGCTTAAAAATTATGTTTTTTTACATATTTTTTTTTATTGATACATGTCCCCCAGGGCAGTGCCTGGACCCCATACCCTTTGCCCAATAATTTGCATCTAAGCCCTCAAAATAGGCAATTTAGATTTTTCCAGTTTGGGTGCTATAGACTTCAAGGGTTTCTTTATTCATTTTGGAACTTTTGCGATGTTCAAGAGTTCTGGCGCGAACCGAACTTGTGGTGTTTGGCCCATCTCTACCTATTGCTATAGTTGGGTACCCACATACAGTTTTTTTTCATTCAGTCAGTGTGTTGAACGAAAATAAAACCTGACGGATCCCTGCATCAATATAAGCAATGTTGATGCAGGGATCTCTCTCATTGAGACTTCGTATTCTGGCAGGAGGACTCACCCCCACTAGAATTCACTGCAGCCATTGGCTGCGAGCGCTGATCAAATGCTGGTTTTCCAACATGACTGTCAACAGAAGCTGGTCATTAAGTTAAGCAGACAGCTGTGTACATAGGCTAAAAGTTATTCGGTTTCTGCTGAACTGCTCAATTTACAGCATAAATAAAACTAGTCACTTTGGCACCAAAACATTGGGGGGGCGGATAATTAAAACAGGAGCGTGCAAAATCTGGTGCAGCTCAGCATATAAACCAACCAGCTTCTAGGTTGTATTTTCAAATATTAATTGAACACGCGGAAGTTAGAAGCTGATTGGCTTCTGTGCACAGTTGCACCAGTTTCTGAGTGTTTCAGTTTTAGAAAGTCTCCCCCATGGTGTATAGAGACTGTAGCACCACCCCCAAAGGTGATGTTTGGTAAATTTGGGTTCTATGTTCTGTGCCTTAAAACTAGGAACAACCTCAGACCCCTGACACACTTGGTTAAATGCAAATAACTGCAAACACGTATAAGGACAAAAGTGGAAAATATCTTTATCCTGGCTGTGAATTTTTCTCAGACAATAGACACACACCCAGTTGAAAATAAATGTACTTACAGCATGTTATTGGCTAAAGCTTAGTATAAACAGCAGTAGAACATAAATTCACACATAGCAGATAAAGTTGAACGTAACCTACTAAGCAGAGTAGTAACTATGCTAGGATTACTGAGGTTCACTTTCTATATCACTAACTGGATTTTGTACTGGTATTAGCAGTTCAGAAATAAATAGTGCAAATAAACAGTTTGCAAATACAGTATAAATGACAATAATGCTACAGTGGTTTAGTGTGCATTCTAGGGGTTGAACAAGGTGTAGCACAGCATCTCCTAAGAGGTACCTCTTTAACTGGCAATGGGGCAAAGGTTGTGGGGCAGCAACCGTTGGGAGGCAGTTTTTAGTCCTGACTCTTCAGTTGGCTAAAATGTTGGAGCTCTTTAACCGTTGGTGTGCTTTGAGGCAGTCAATTATTGATTTATTATTCAGGTGAATTATTGAATCAGCCTCATGCTCCTACCTTTGTTGCCTCTGATCTGCCACTCAGTATCACTCTCGAGGTCATTTCTGTGCATTAACGACAGCACTCACTATGTACCCATTGTCAAGCAGAGTCAGGCCTGCGCTGGGAATATTTGTTGGTAGGCAGCAGATCACTCTGTCTGCTAGCCTCTCTCCCCTCCCATTAGCCAGTGGTTACATACGCCTGCCCTTTAGTTGCCCTGACCTTTAGCTGCCCTGCCCTACTTAACCCAATGCTCCTGGTGCTGTATCTAGCTCCCTTCCTGTCCTGCCCTACCTGCTAATTTCTGATGACCCTGGCCTGGTATCCAGATTACTCTTTCGTGCTGCTGTCTGAACTTAACCTTAGACTGTTTTCTGGATTATGCTTGCTTGCTACTTGTCTTGACCTTAAATTGTCTTGCTACCTGCCCTAACCTTGGAACTGTCATTTGAAATACACTTGTCCATTTCCTGCCCTGACTTAGGACTGTCCCAGAATTCTGCTACCAAACTCTGTCTTCTGCCTAACCCAACCATGAGACAACAGGTATATCCTTCCTTGTCTCTTTCGTTCAGTCCTATTGACATCTGGCCAGGATCTGTAGAATCATATTCTTAGACCTGGGGGCAACCAACTACTGCCACTAATAGCTGATGTGTCTTTTTCTACATAGAAAAGTTAAAAAACCTTCACTAAAGGTGCACTGTCAGTCAAAGTTGGAAAAGGACTACTGTGGTCTTGGGGACATATGAGTCCTTTGATAGAATTCGGATGTTTTCCACTCTGTGATTCTTTAAACATAATATTTAGGATATGTTGTGTACTAATATACTTTTGACATCATATGCCATGGTAGTATGGACAGTAGTTTGATAAATCTGTGGACTGAATAGGAACTTCATATAAGCAGCAAAATGCAGAGTTCAAATACACATGTTAATTATTTTTGCTTCCAAAGGATTTGTAATTTTGTCCAGCCAATTTTTGTGAATAATATGCCCTTGCTAAAGGGCACAGCTAGGAGGCAACACCTCTTTCTTTGCAAGAGTTACAGAATACTTTGGTATCATCATGTCAGCCACCTCCTGCAGACTGGGCAACAAAGGAAGTCATCAACTATGCTCATGATTTGCATTCCTTTGTATGTTTGTACTATGCCAGTAAATGTGCATGCATAAGAACTGGATTAGCCTTCTATTTCGCCCCTCCCTTTTACATTCTGAGTGGTGTTGTATAGAGAATGAGACTGGCATTAGAGAGGCAGGTTCAAGTAATTATGCCATTTGTACACTTGAAAAATACAACTGCCCAATGGTCTACAGAAGACCACAGTATCTATATATGTTTTAAACAAAGCTCTTAATATTCAGTTAGATACATGTGCATTTATAAATACAATTTATGCTTTCATAGAGATTTCATTGTACTTGTGGGATGTTCAAATTCAATCAATTTTCCGCAATCTGAGAAGTGGTTTTAGTTTTTGCCATTGTCTCCATTTTATTGTCTGTCTTCTACATTGAATTTTTACAGCATCCTAGAAATACATTTCAGTAATTCTGGGATTCATATAATGAAACCACTTCAGATTTCAAGGCCAAGGGTTCCCACATCATAAAATCCTTTTGATATTCACAAATGCATTTTATACCATTGCACTGAAATCAATCAAATCTTCAAATCTTTTATATCTTTCTTTCATTCTATAGTGTACCTATTCTGCATTACATGTCAAGCAGTCACTCCTTCCACCTAAACTTCATTTGAGAATGGCTTCTAGAAGGTTCTTCTGTGCAGACTCTTAAAAGCAGAATAATGTCTGACCCTAAGCCAAATTTAAAATATTATGATCAAGCCCACTATTATGAAAGTGAAAAGCACTGAACGACATTAGTCATTTCTCACCGGATAACAGAATTATTTCTAGTTCACTCCCATTGCCTTTATACACGATCTGTTGACTTCAGATTGTCAATTATATATTCCTAGTCCTGATTTAGAGCTCTTTGAAGTAAAAAAAAAATGACCCAATGTTCCCCGTTTCAATGCACTATAACCGGGACCCACAATAATTCATTTTATGCACTTTCATTTAAGCCGTTAAATCGGTTTGAAAGGGAAAAATCTTAAAGGGCACCCATCATTTTGTAGTAGTTATAGAGACTGCTGTCAGGGGAAAATGAACTACAGATCTCATAAAACTGGAACATTATCTCATATGTTTTGTTTACTTTCATTTTTTTTCCAATTTCACAGATTTCCCTCTCTTCTTACTTACTTAGTCGCGCCGTACAGATATAGCCCTTCTTGAAGCAAACCAAATCACACTACCTAGTGCAGTGAAAAAAATTGGACTGCAGTATACTTTAAAGTGGAACTAAACACTTTCAATCAAAATTAACTATTTTTATTCCTTATGCTGTTAGCATTAGTAAGTAGATAGAAAGGCTCACTATATATTGACTTGTTTTCATTTTTTTTGTTTTACATTTTTTCAGTTGCTTCCTGGTTTCTGGCCAAAATGATCTGTTTGATTGCTTCTGGTGCCACTCAAAGTAGAGGTTAAAGCATATATATGTGTCCCAGAACATGGAGGTGCAGGCTTGTCCTATTACCAACCAGGGAGTAAAGACCCTCTGACTAAGCCCCGATGGGTGGGGCTAAATCCATTAGGGTGTGTGGTTTTGGGAGGAGACATGTAGGCAGAGGTCACTCTTTATTGTTTATTCACTAGGACTGGTCGGGAGTAGTGGCCACCCTTTCCTTTTATCTTTACAAATCCCCTTGGCCAAAATGATGCCATACATCCCAGGAGTCATTAAGTTCATTTATTTCTTTCATTTGGAGAACATGAGAAGGGGCTTTCTCAGCTAAACACACCCTTCTGCCTTGTGCCTGAGCTAGGGGCAGATGGAATCCATAAGGTAAATGTTACATGAATCATTTGCCCTTACTCAACAAAATAAGGCACAGTAACACAGATGCATGGATGACTTTGCTTTGCATATTGAAATTAATTAAATAGAGTTTTCAGTTTGGGTTGCTCAGATACTGTACATTTTATTTCTGCTTTAAATCTATGCACTGAAAACAAATAGTGAAATTGCAGGCCAGTGTCTGCATGTACCTGCCAGTGTTAGCAATATACACCTCATGCACATCCTTCCATATACTTTTAAACCCTCCACTGAACTATCAAAATATTTTTATAAAAGAAAGAGAGGAAAACTCACCCTTAGGCCCCTTTCACATTAGCAGACCGATCACGCCTGCCTGTCAGTTTTCCAGGCGGATCCGATCGGACCCTCCAGTCTCTATCCAATCCAATCCTATTCATTAAAAAAAAGATGGATGGAGATCATTCCCCATCCATCTGCCAGTTTAGATCGGGTGACAGTTGGTTGTAAACAGACAGGCCCATTTACATGCAATTGCATATAGAGGTGAGCGGGCTGTGTCTGTGTCCGCTTAAGCTGACCGTACATGTTATAATCTGATTATACAATCTCTTTTAGAACTACCACCAACTATGGTTATATTTTGATACTAATTAATTGGATAGTCCAGTTCAGGGGTGTCAAACTCAATGTAATCGCGGGCCGCATCAGCATTATTATTGCCCTCAAAAGGGCCGGTTGTATCTGTAAGACTAGATGTCCAGAGCATCCCCTACTCTTACATAAGATGTCAAGAGCCTCCCCACCATCAGAAATTGAGTCCCCCACCCTCCCTTACATCACAGTGCATTTCCTTATCTTGTGCTGTTGCTGGGAAGAAGCTGTAGGCATTGCTGAAAAGCAAAACGTACTGTGTCTGGAGGGGGACCAGAAGAGGGCTGGAGCTCACCTGCAGCAGCAAGAGAGGTGCAAGGGCCACATGAAACGGCCTTGAGGGCTGGATTCGGCCCGCGGGCCTTGTCTTTGACACCTTTGGTCTAGGTAGATCCTCATATTGCATAGGTTTGGTAACTTGAAAGTTTTCCATCTGTTGTGCGCTCAAAACAGTTATAGACCTTGACAAAGGTTTTAAGTGTCCACAACTCTATTATAATCAAAAATGATAATTTACTTTGGATGATATTTTGTTTTTTTGGCACACAGTGTGAGAGTCTTCCATAGCTGGTGGTCTGGTATTGAGCTGACATATCTTAGTGGTGGGCAAACAGTTATGCTGTGTTAGTGATTTTAATGGCTTTTGCTTTTAACTTCAACTACAGCGACATAAATGAAGTGTACTATTGTATACTTTAAAAAAAGTTTGAACAAAAATTGCACACCATACTGACCTCTACCGCAGTCGGCAACAGACAGCTGACAGAAAGGTAAAGCGCTCCGGCAGCTTGTCTTTTCGAGTGGAAATTTGCCCTTGATAAATTATTTGTACTATGATGGTCTCCTTCTTGCTCGCTTATCTATTTATGAGTGTTATCCTGAGACCCTTAGAGGAGTGGTTCCAGTATTGACAGTAATATAGCTACGAATATGATATAAAAGTCTTCTGAAACCCACTTCTTGGTTTAAGAGGTAATTTTGGATTGATGAGTTTCTGTCTTTTGTTTCTGTGGTGGAGAAGTTAACATCTTCTTTGATGTGCAGCACTGATTTGAAATGGACACTTTATGAGCTTTTCTGAATTGCTTACTGCTAATGCTACACAGGAACTTCACTTTGAATTGAATTGCTGTATGAGTTTTTTTATGGATGTTTTCCACCTAATGTCCACGCGCTTTATGATTTGGGGTATTTTTAGCACAGATTTATTTATCACACATATTTTTCACTAAGATTCTATTGCTAGATTATTTTTAAACTCTGTATCAAAAATAATCTGTTGATATGATGTTAGCAAATTTCTGCCTTTACCAAGAAGACGTCCACAAAAAGATACAAGAGTTGATTTACTAAAAGCAAATCGACTGTTCACATTGGAACGGAATTTTTCTCAGAGCTTATTGAAATAGGTGCAGCTCTGCTGACTTCCATCATCCAATCTTTTGATGATTGTATCAAAAATAATCTGTTGATATGATGTAAGCAAATGTATGCCTTTACCAAGAAGACGTCCACAAAAAGATACAGGAGTTGATTTACTAAAGGCAAATCGACTGTTCATGTTGCAAGAGAATTTTTCCCAGAGCTTATTGAAATAGGTGAAGCTCTGCTGACTTTCATCATCCAATCGTTTGCAAGAAAAAAAATGTTTCTTTTTTTTAATTTCCTTGCATATATTTGAGTATTCTTTGTAAAGTGAAATATCACAAAAAAATCAATAAGCCCTGGGGAAAATTCCCTTTAAATGTGAACAGTCTGTTTGCTTTTACTAAATCAACCCCACAATGTGGAACAAGGCATGGCTTATTCCACAATGTGGGGTTGATTTACTAAAGGTGTTCATTTTGCAAGTGCATTTGCACTCTGCAAGCAAGTTATTCCCAGAGCTTAGTTAATGAAATAAGGTTCTGCTGACTTCAATCAGCAATTCAATAGCAAGCAAAATTGCATTTTTTTTTTTTTTTTTAACAAACATGTTTTATTGAGAATTTTCAGAAAATGACACAGTACAGAAAGAAGAAAATTGTGTGTAGTACATTGACAAACATTGCAATACTAGACCAAGTTATCATAATGTGCAGAGGGATCCATAGCCCAGCAGTGAATCTGAGCATGCCACCCATGACCCGGACAATCCACTGGGTGTTTGTTTTTTTCCTTGCAAGTGTTTGGATATTCTTTGCAAAATACAAATTTACCACATCCACTAAGCTTTGGGGATATATTTCTTGCAAAGTGAACAGTCTCTCTTCCTTTAGTAAACCAACCCTACATTGTGTAATAAGGCATGCTGAGTTAGTAATGAGTAAATGATCAGTTGCAGGTAGCCTACAGGCATGCTGGTGACTAGTCTTTTGTCATCTGCAGTCTTTTTCCAGCACAGCTTCCAGAGTTCAGGTCCTCTTAAACACTTGCCGACAGCTCACTCGAGCTCTACTGCGGCAAAGTGGTTAGTTCCCGTCCAGCGACGTAGACCTACGTCGCTGGACTCCTCCCCTTGTGGGTGGCGCACGCGCGCTGCCAGAGGCTCGCTCCCCCTGTATTCAGTCACAGCGGGAGTCGGGCCAGAGGAGGAGCGGCGGTGATCACCACCGCTCTTCCCTGATCGTCGGGGAATCGAGTTTGGAGATCTGCCCGCTTTTGTAAACAAAGCGGGCGGATCTCCTAAGTGACAGATAGCGACAGATTGCAGGGTTCAGCATAGTTGAACCTGCGATCTGTCCCTGTGTCACTCAGTCACCTCCCCCCACACACGTCAGTAAGCACCAGGCATACATTAACCCCTCCCTCTCCAATAAAATTAACCCCTTCCCTGCCAGTGTAATTCTTACAGTAACAGTGCATATTTATAGCACTGATAACTGTAGTAATGTCACTGGTACCCCCAAAAGTGTCAAAAATGTCAGTCAAGGGTCCGATCTGTCCGCCGCAATGTCGCAGTCCCGCAAAAAAAATCGCAGATCGCCACCATTACTCGATAAAAAAAAAAAAACACCAAAAATGACAGAAATCTTTCCCTTAGTTAGTATACGCAATAACTTTTGCACAAACCAATCAAAATACGCTTATTGTGATTTTTTCACCGAACATAGGTAGCAGAAAACAAATTGGCCAAAAATGTAAAAAAAAATTGATTTTTACATTCTTTTTGGGGGGGGGGGGGAAATTTCATATAAAAAAATATGAAAAATATTGTTATTTTTTCAAAATTTACGCTCTTTTTTTGTTTATAGCACAAAAAGTAAAAATCGCACAGGTGATCAAATACCACCAAAAGAAAGCTCTGTTTGTTGGAAAAAAAGTACGTAAATTTCGTTTGGGTATGGTGTCGCACGACCGCGCAATTGTCAGTTAAAGTCGCACAGTGCCGAATCGCAAAAAGTGGCCTGGACGTAAAACAGCAAAATCCTCCGGTGGTAAAGTAGTTAAAGTGGTTTTAAAAGTCAGACATGAATTGAAAAGCACATCCTATTGTGTATTTGTCTCTCTCCAAAGCTCTGAGTGTCATCTCTCATTTCTCTCTGCTGCCTGGTTCTTCTATTATTAGCATGACTCAGTTCTGGCAGCTTTTCCCAACACCAGCAGTTAAAATGGTGACAGGGGAGGAAGCTACAGTACTCAGCCTGTGACTGTTGTCCACAGCTGTGCTTGCTCTGTATTGGGTCTCTTCCATCCAGAGTTCAGAGTTTTTTTCCGGCTGTGTGAAGACTTCAGATCCGCACCCCCTGCTCCTAAAACTACAAATAAATTCTTTCTTCTGTGTGTTTTCAGAGGGATCTACACAAAAAAGATACACTGCAGATACACAGCTGCAACTTATGTAGGAGGATTTGTTACATCTCTTTGAATCGTCTAGTCACTTCACTTGGTACACATGAGAGTTAATAATAATAACCACTTTAAAGATCATACTATTACCAATGCAACAGTTACTTAGTACAAGAAAATGCTGTCTACTTACCTGTAGATTTCCAAACTATTCACTCCATATTTACTTTCAATTCTGTACTTTCCTGGTTCACTTGCTGGGCTAATCAAAGATTCATTCTTATACCTAATCAAAATAAAAGAAGTGGTAATTTTATCCCCATAAAGGAAATTGTTTTATTAAAAAAAACAAGCACATTATAGTTACACAGTCCTGAAGTGCCCCGACACTGCAATGTAAAGAGGAAGTTATTTTGTGCATTGCAAATGCAACACACCACTTAATTATAGCTAATGGCAAGCTTAAGCTGGGCATTCACCTTTTAGAGCTTTTCAAAATTGGATTGAAGTGTTTGCTGTGCAGCTATAGGGCATGTGAACCATTCAAAGTTTTAAAATGTGCAAGAAAGACATTAAACAGGGAATAAAATTGAAAAATGAATACTGAAATTACGTTCAAGACTAATTTGTTATAAGATGTGTGTAATAAAAACAAGTTGGTGAAAAAAAAAACAGCTTGTGAACTGAATGATATGACATGCATGGTAGTGACATGCAGGAAATTATTACTAAATATAATATCATTTGCATAGGAGGAAATACAGTAGAAACCTCAACTAGATCTAACACAAAGATCCCAAATACAAAGATGCTAGAATTTTCAGTTTAGGAAAATACATTTCTGAGATAAAATATTTTTCAGCGGTTTGAGTATGCACGATTTATGCTATCATGAATGAGCTAATCATTTCTGTAATATATTTTTAGAGGATTATGTTGACACAATGAAATTCACCTTTATAAGCTGTATTTTCTACATTTGCAGCCATGTTGTTAGGTACTGTATAAAACACTAAAAATCAGATCTGAGAATTTATTTTTCTGCTATTGAACTTACCTATGGCTAGTTATGTCTATTGATAAGTGCAAGCATCAAGCTCAAGAATAATAATATACAAAAGTGTATGCTGAGTATAAATTTAGTTTAGGACAAGGCTTAAATTTTACAGAAAAAACGAATCTAACCACTTGCCAACTTCCAACAGTAATCCTACTGCGGCAGTGTGGCTCCCTCTGGGTCCAGAGACGTAGACCTATGGCGCTGGACTCCTAGTAGTCTCGGCGGCGCGCACGCGCCCCCGGAGGTTCGCTCCCGCTGTGTTTAGACACAGCGGGAGTCAGGCCGGAGGAGGAGAGGCAGCAATCGCCGCCTCTCTTCCCTGATTGTCAGGGAAAGTGTGAGAAGATCCGCCTGCTTATGTAAACAAAGCAGGCGGATCTTCTCAGTGACAGACAGGGAGAGATCACAGGATTCAGCATAGCTGAACCTTTAATCTCACAGAACCCCCACACACACACACACATCAGTAAGCATGAGGCATACATTTAACCCTTTGATCACCCATAGGGTTAACCCCTTCCCTGCCATTGTCATTATTACAGCAACAATGCATATTTATAGCACTGATTACTGTAGTAATATCACTGGTCCCCCCAAAATTGCCAAAAATGTCAGTTAGGGGTCCGATCTGTCCGCCGCAATGTTGCAGTCCCGCAAAAAAATCGCCATTACTAGTAAAAAAAAAATTATAAAAATTACATAAATCTTTCCCGTAGTTAGTAAACGCAATAACTTTTGCGCAAACCAATCAAAATACACTTATTGCAATTTTTTTTACCAAAAATATGTAGCAGATAACAAATTGGCCTAAAATGTTAAAAAATGTTGATTTTTACATTTTTTTGGGAATGTTATATAGCAGAATGTGAAAAATATAATTTTTTTTCACAATTGTCACGCTTTTTTTGTTTATAGTGCAAAAAATAAAAATCGCAGAGGTGATCAAATACCACCAAAAGAAAGCTCTGTTTGTGGGAAAAAAAGGACAACAATTTTATTTGGGTACAGTATTGCACGTCCGCGCAATTGTTTGTTAAAGTACTGCAGTGCGGAATTGCAAAATAGGGCCTGGTCAGGAAGGGGGTCAAATCTTCCGGTCTTAAAGTCGTTAAAGTGATACTAAAGCCTCTTCTTTTTTTTCCTTAAAAGGCGGTGAGCTGTGATTTTTAGTGGGACTGCAACATTGTGGTGGACAGATCAAACACTTTTGACACTTTTGGGGGAACCAGCGACATTACTACAATAATCAGTGCTAAAAATATGCACTGTTACTGTACTAATGACACTGGCAGGGAAGGGATTAACATCAGGGGCAATCAAAGGGTTAGGTATGTCCCTAGGGGGGGCTTTCTAACTGTGTGGGGGATGGACTTGCTAGATGAACACAGAGACCTGTGTTCCTAAATAGAAGGAACACAGAATCCCTGTGTTCATCACTGACAGAACAGCGGTAACATCGGCAAACTGCTCTTCTGTCTCCATGGAGAGTGATTGTGGGTTGCCGGTGAACATTGCATCTGCCGGACCCGCTGGCTCCCCCTGAGGCCAATTGGTGCGTGCCCCCACTTGCTGTCTCACGAAGCAACATACAGGTACGTCATTTTACGGGACAGAGCCAACCTGCCGCAGTAAAAGTATGGCAGCCTGTGGCAAGTGGTTAAACATGCATTTATGTGTGTGTTCATATATGTGTATTTTTTAAATCATATTTCATGCACTTCTTCCACCTGCAGTACCTGGTTTATCCCGCCTCTTTTCTTCCTTGTTCTAAACTAACTACACAAAGCACAGAGGCTGATCTGTATTGGCGTGATCAGTTTTCATTTGGCTGTCAAATCAGAGGTACAGAACACTGTGCAAACACACAGCATGCCTGTATTGGGGAGTTTGTTCATCTACCACACCCCCTGACCAATCACAGCTTGTTTATAGCACACACCCCCTTCCAATCACAGCCTGCCTCTTGAAAATGCCTCTGGCTGAAGTATATCTTGCCCGTTGCCCCATGCTGAACAGACTATGAAATATAGGCATTCTGTGTGTCTGCACAGTGTCCTGTAACCCCACTCCCAGTATCAGATAAAAAATATGCAAGGTCACACGACAGAAGATAAGAACGATCATTTCTGAAACTAAGCATGTTATGGTGCCTGCATAGTTATAACTGTCACACTACTTTAAACGAGGTGAAGGTAAAACCAATAAGAAAACCTGTTTTGATGCAAACTGTCTAATAATGGAGCCTTCCTCACTGTGTAAAGCTTTCCCCTCACTTTCTGTTGTATCTGTAGGACATGAGGAGAAGAGAAATCTACCCAGGGAACACAAAAAATAAACTGACAGGGATTTTAACTAATCCCTCTCTTAACCAAAAATGTTTCAGCTATACATACTGACAGCCCTGACAGAGGTGACACAGTTTTTTTTTTTCAGCACTGTCCATATTTGCAGAGGGAAAGGTGACAATTCTAGGTCATGAACTTTTTTTCACCTTGCCACATGGCAGGCAATGTCTTGTATGAAAGCTGCTGGAGTTTCTACTCACCACTGCACAAGAGGTGTAGGATATCCTTGTACTGTGAAGAAAAGCTTTACAGGCATGCCTTCCCAAACAGTGTGGGATCTAAGTCGTACTAAGATATCTGGAGCACGAATCATACATTCTTCATGGATCTGTCTCTGCAATGCCATTTTTTCTTCTACCTGCCAAATAGAAATATGCATACGTTTAGTTAGTAATATGTATGCAGCAGGGGCCAAAGGGCTGATTCCCAAACCCCGTATGTGTAGCTGGGCCCTTGGATACCAACATTTCCCCCGCATTATCATATGTACTGTTCCTGCTGAATTTGTTTCTTTAACATGTTATTTAGTCATTATAGAAGGGTTTATAGGACAAGTATTGCACAAGAGAAAAAGTACAGAAAACGGGCCTAGAGTTTAAGAACAATGCTGCAACCCCATGGGTTTGTGCTTTTTCAATGCCATTATTATAATGTTTAACTACTATGTTTTAACACCTATTGTTCATCACTTCAGTAAAGGCACACATTAAAATACCATGTGTTATTATGGAAATTATATATTATTTGCCTATGCAACAAATAGCCCTTGATCAAATTACAGTAATTCTCTATAAGAATTAGCAACCCACTGCACAATGTAGCAAAAGGTTGAGCCTTGTGTGTGATATTTGTGTAGGGAATGTGTAACGAATGAGACATAATAGGGTTGATTTGGAAAATAGACTGTTCACCTTGCAAGTTCAGTTGCACTCTGTAAAGAAATGTCTGCAGACCTTGGAAAACGAGATGGAGTTCTGCTGACTTCCATCATCCAGTCATTTGCAAGCAGAAGTGCTGTTTATTTAATTTATCTTAGATGTGCTTGGGTATTCTTTGCAAAATGAAGTTCCACCACATTCACTAAGCTATGGGGAAAATTACCTTGAAAAACGAAGTGCATTTGCCTTTGGTAAATCAACCCTGATGTGTTTTTAACTCATTAGTCTTCCAATATTGCAGAGCATTTCCATCGTTGAAATAGAATGCCCCGTACACATGCATCGATAGTTGGCCGAGAATTTTCGGCCAACGTCCGATCGGCAGATTTTCGGCTTGTTAGTATGATGCTTCCGACAACCGACTCCGACTTTTCGGCCGAATAAAATCTGGTGTGCAAGCTATAAAATTTTTGTTGGCCGTCAACAGAATGGCCGATTGTTCGTCAGTCAGTGCAGATTTCGGCAGACAAAAATCTGATGAGCAAGACTGGGCATGCTCAGAGAAGAAAAAACACACGGAAAGTAAACCAGCACATGACATCACTTCTGAAGTTGGTTGTTGTTGGCCGAGAACATTCGTGTAGCAGTCTAGAGCACATTTCAACCAACACAAAAACACTGGACAAAAGACGGCCGATCGGTCGGCCGATAATCGTTGCGTGTGTACGAGGCTTAAGTCCAAATTAATAGATCTTAGCCAAGGCAAAGGGAACAATCCCTTGTGAATGCTCATTTTGTTATTTAAAATCTCTTGCAAGAAAGATTCCTATATAATGCTGAGACACGGTAATCATTTTGAAACAGGTAATCATCAGAACTATAAATGCTGGAAGGGCTCAATTTGCCTGTATATAGACACTTTTATTATTATTACTATTACTATTATAGCTGGCATGAATCAATTCTCTTTTGTAGCACTATACACATTAAGGACATACAGGATCAACAATAATGGGTATTAGATTATTAAAAAAAAAAAATTATATTATCTGAATAAGAGTCACCCCCAAAGAAGCTTAAAATTAAAAAAATGGTTATAGACCTCAGAGGACTGTTAGGAATGCAGACACAAAACACTTGTTAATGAGAACTTTTTTAACAGCTTCATACATTCTATAAGTATGTTTTCTCTCCTGGGGAGAGCTATGGTGTCTTCTGGTGCATAAAATAGCCCCCTGAAGTAGTCTAAATTTGAGAAATCTTGTTAGTACCCCCACATGTCTATGGCCAGATTACAAGGAATGGTATTATTACAGCTAGGGTTGGTGAAAACAGTTGTATAGGAAGTCTAGAAATAATATGTGTTGGAGGAGAATGGTGGGATGGGGCAACCTGGATATAAGGTGCCTGCAGAGATCAGATGATACATTTTCAGATGATGTCTGTAGGCATCCACTGCTATTGCTGGAAAGTTTGGTATGCAAACATAGCTGTATAAAACAACAGGAAGGATTTCATTAAAATGTAATTTAAAATAAATCTATTTAGTCAGTGAAAGAACTCCACTTGATAAACCCCATTATCCTTCCTGCAATCCCTTACAGACAAGTCACGGGAGTCATGTGTTGTCTGTCTAATTAGCGCCCTTTCATGTCTTATGGCATCACTGGCATATCTGGTTACATTCGTCTTCCATGCCCAGTCCTTTCTACTTGAAATGCTAAGTATGGAAGCTGGCAATAGAGTGAATGTAGATATGCGACGATAGATAGATATGAACAGTAAGAACAACACATGTATTGTCAAAGGGATAACTTTTATTAGCTAACATAAAAAAGGGTAGTATTCAAGGACGCACTAGACTTTCTACTATTCAGTGGTGTTTATCATTACTTAATAGGGTTTGAATAGTGTAGTATAACATTGTTTTGTGGCAGCAAGAAAGGCAATCATTGCATTACCAATCTGTGAATATACACTTTATCAATCTGTTCTCTTGCTAAAGCACGTGCGATGCGAACATCTTCTTCCAAATGGGCCAGCTCCGTGGCATAATGCACACTTCTGTCATAGCTTCTGTGTTGCTGGGTATGCTGCTCACTGTATTGCTGCATTTGTTGTTCAGCATGTTGCTCCTGGGTCCTGCAAAACAAATATACAGCTATAAAAGGATAGTGATGCAGTGAATGATAACAAACAATAAATGAACATAAGGCCCCAAAAACCAAACTGCTGAACTATGAAGTCTTTTTAAAGCTAAGATGCACATTTATTTTAACAAGTCACTATGGTGTACATAGCAGACAGCATTATTGGACCAATTATATAAAGCTGTTACCACAAACATACACACTCATAAAAGCATAAGTAAAATTAGAAAAAATTATAAAATCCATATGGCAGAAATGTCTATATATTGTGTTGCAAGTTAGAATTTACTAAAACTAATATTGTAAAATGTATAACATTACTTTAGGTTATGTAGTCTAACAAAAAATGTTCTAGTGTTTTTAATACTTCCTACCAGATTAACACGCTTAATCTTGCTCTATTGGTACTTTAAGAGCCGGTTCACACTGAGGCGACATGACTCTGTACTACTTCAGGGGCGACTTGTGCATTACATTGCACCACGACTTTCGGAGCGACTTGCAGGGACTTCACATAATGGAAGTCTATGCAAGTCGCTCCAAGGTCGCCCCGAAATAGTACAGGACCCTTTTTCTAAGTCGGAGCGACTTGTGTCGCTCCTATTAGAACGGTTCCTGTAGCGGTCAATGGAAAGCGAGGGAGCGCGACTTGTCAGGCTGACAAGTTGCCTGAAAAGTGGCGCTAATGTGAACCAGCTCTGAATGTTTTTCAGGCCTAACTGATATAGGAAAGTCATAAAATGTCTGAAAATAAAAACGCGCAATATTGGCAGGCATGTTGTTTCACAGAATCCAACAAATAGATTTATTTTTATAGGTTTATCACTCCAGTGACTTTTTATTGAAATGCAAATTAATCTGATAGACCTGCCCCTCCCACTCCAAAACGCAAAACAGCTATCTTTTTCAACAAGTGTTCCTCATTGTAAATGACTAAACTGCGATATGTGAAAGGGGAAACAGATGGAGCTAAGTTGTTTCAGCTAAATAGCACACTTCAATGCTACGTTGACCTTCTGCATTCACATAAACTTTCATGTGAGTGTGGTGGAAAGAGGCACCTATCCAGCTTAGTAATGACCAATGCCATATGCCTCTGAAATTATAGTGAGGCACTGTAAATCAGACAGAGATAAAAAGGAACACAGCTTCTAAAAGAATGTGTACAACCTAAAGAACACTTTCTTTGCAACGTCAACCAATCAAACCATACATCCTCAACTCTATTATCTTTTTTTTACACACACACAAACATGAATATTCATTAATCATACTCATCCCAAACCTCATTATCACAAAATGAAATGCATCACTGCATACATTGGGAACCTTACCTGTGAACTATAAAAGTATTGAAGATATCAATATTTGGTGACTGGGCTGCAGAATTTAGATAAATTAAAAAAAAAAAAAAAAAACAGCTACACAAAGAATTCATACTTGAGAAAGTGGAAATTTAGTTTGGACCCTTGAAGTTATCCTATTGGTGTTGCTAACCTGCTACCCCTTAGTATTGCAAAGCTGTTAATATGAGTGATCTTGTTACCAGACAGGCAGATTCAACACAACAGAGGATCTCCCAGTTTCCTTGGTTTGTAGTACAATACAGCAAAAATCAGAATTAAGGTGCCACACCACTGTCCAATAATCCAGATATAATTTTATGCCAGTAAAGGATAGAAGGACAGTCAAAAGAGTGGCCAATGTTCTTTGGAGGCCCAAGAATACCCTCTTCATCAGGGCTTGCAATAGGAAACAATGTACAAAGACTGAATACTGACTTGAACATGAATAATACTTTTATTCAGTGTGATAATCTGCTCATCAGATGTTTTGGCTACTCCTTTGATTATCCACTTGACTCTAAGGCCCCTTTCACACACGCTGTCAGTTTGTCAGTTTTTCATCCATCCGTTGACGGATGAAAAACGGACATCAATGCATCTCTATGTAAAAACTGATAACAACGGATGAAAGACGGATAACAACTGACGAAAAACTGATAACAACTGACGAAAAATGGATGACAACTGACGTAGTGTGAAAGGGGCCTTACTGAAATAAAATTGTATCTAGATTATTGAACAGCAGGTGTTGCGCTTCAGCACTAGGAAATCAGTCAACCTATGTAGAAGACAGAAAATCTTGCACTATATGAAAGATAACATAAAATAACACTCGTGTAAAGTAAATGAAGAAATAATGCTGTGAAAACTATATTAAACTATTATATATACAGCATTTGTCAAGCAAATTTTACATACTAATTTTTAACTGTTACATCTTTGTTAGAAGAAACCAATGTAAGTGTTAAAAATAATAAAGTCCTATAAATATTGGCTAGATGGACCTCTGCATTCCTAGATCTGTAATCAGTTTCGAAGTAAGGTATGAATGTAAGAAAGCACTGAATTTTACTTTTTGTCTAATGTGTTAAGAAAAGTTAAATACTGTGAAATGAAGCTGTGTTGACTTCCAAACATCCAATCATGTAAAGGGGAATTAAAAAAGATCACAGATGAACTTTTCTTGAATTCACTGACTGTAAACTTTTATAAGTACAGGTAATGCAATATACACAATGTACACTGCCGACTGTGGTCATGGAACTGACACCTCATCCTTGCTCAAAGTTGTTTTTTAGCAGGTTGTTTTAACTTGCTATAACCTAGGTACAAAACATTTATAGAAAAGCAAAAATGCATGGGACTTTAAATGTACATTCTAGGGTATAGTAGACACAAACTCAGAGAGTATATAAAAATGTAACAATTTTATTAGATATCACATATGTTAAAAAACTGGCTTTAAAAACAAATTCACAAGTTAAGCAGCCACATATATAGCTATTTTGGCCTTGGGATCCAGTTGATTGGCCAACGCATTCTGTGGGCAAACCCGCTTCATCAGGGCCTCATATCATCTAATAAGTACTGTAATTATATACAAAAATATATATAAGACATTTATTTGTTAAATGGCATAGTGTCATAAAACATTTCACATACATCTTTTTAGCTCAACATACAAATTAACCACTTAAGCCCCGGAAGATTTTACCCCCTTCCTGACCAGGGCCTATTTTGCGATTCGGCACTGCGTGACTTTAACGGACAATTGCGCGGTCTTGCGACGCTGTATCTAAACAAATTTGATGTCCTTTTTTTCCCACAAACAGAGCTTTCTTTTGGTGGTATTAGATCACCTGTGCGATTTTTTGATCATGCGCTATAAACAAAAAAAAAGCATTAATTTTGCAAAAATAACAATATTTTTCACATTTTTTCATATGAAATTCCCCAAAAAAATGTAAAAATCTAAATTTTTTAACATTTTAGGCCAATTTGTTTTATGCTACATATTTTTGGTAAAAAAAAAATCGCAAAAAGCGTATTTTGATTGGTTTGCGCAAAAGTTATTGCGTTTACTAACTAAGGGAAAGATTTTTGTCATTTTTGTTGTTTTTTTTAACCCGTAATGGCGGCGATCTGCGATTTTTTTTGCGGGACTGCGACATTGCAGCAGACAGATCAGACCCTTGACTGACATTTTTGACACTTTTGGGGTTACCAGTGACATTACTACAGTAATCAGTGCTATACATATGCACTGTTACTGTAAAAATGACACTGGCAGTGAAGGGGTTAACTTTTTTGAGAGGGAGGGGTTAAGTGTGTCCCTATGGGCGTGATTCTAACTGTGATTGGTTGTGGCTTGAGGTGTAAGAACAGTGATCAACGGTCCTACATAGCAGAACTGTATGATCACTATTCTTACACAGGGGAGAATGACAGGCGGCTTTGTTTACATTAGCCGCCTGCCTTTCTCCCGGTGTAACGGACGATCGCGAGTGCCCGGCGGACATCGGGTCCGCCGGGCACACGCGAGGGGGGGTCCGTGACCGAGCGGGAGCGCGCATCCGGCGGCGCGTGCTCGCTCCCCAGAGCCTCACAGGCTAGTGACGTACCCCTACGTCACTTTGCCTGTGAGGGGCTGACCGCTGCAGTATAAGTACTTGCGGCAGTCGGCAAGTGGTTTAGAACATATTAAATACACCATGAATATGACAAGGAAGGGATGGATTACAGCTTCATAGTATAACCAATAACTTAATATCCATCATAACTGTGTAGTGCAATCCATTACTTAATATGGGTCGACAGTACATCAACCAGACATAGAAAATATTTGAACCCGATATTCTAACATTTAGACTTCCATTTCTGGCAACCTTTTTGGATATGAGGTAGCGTTGGAGATTTGGTTTTGTTCCCCACGGGCCTGGCAGGCTACCTATTTTCAGCACTTCATATATTCCTTTTATGGGTAACTATGTTCGATGTACTGTCGATCCAAATTAAGTAATGGATTACACTACACAGTTATGATGGATATCAAGTTATTGATTACACTATGAAGCTTTAATCTATCCCTTCCCTCTTCATAGTCATGGTGGATATAATACTTTCTTACATTGTATGTTGAGCTAAGAAGATATATGTGAAATGTTTTATGGCACAATGTGATTTAACAAATAAATATCTTATATATATTTTTGTATATAATTACAGTACTTTTTAGAGGATCTGAGGCCCTAATGAAGCATGTTCACTGGCCAAACATGTTGGGAAATCAACCGGATCCCAAGGCTGAGACACAGTACCTCACAAAAGTGACAGTACTCCCCTCACATTTTTGTAAATATTTTATAATATCTTTTCAGTTGGCAACACTGAAGAAATTACACTTTGCTACAATGTAAAGTAGTGAGTGTACAGCTTGTATAACAGTGTACATTTTCTGTCCCCTTAAAATAACTCAACACACAGCCATTAATGTCTAAACCGCTGGCAACAAAAGTAAGTACACCCCTAAGTAAAAATGTCCAAATTGGGCTTCACAGGTTGCCACTGGAGTCCTCTGGTGGATGTTAGAGACCTTGCGCTTCTCCACCTTCTGTTTGAGGATGCCCCACAGATGCTCAATAGGGTTTTGGTCTGGAGTCATGCTTGGCCAGTCCCTCACCTTTACCCTCAGCTTCTTTAGCAAGGCAGTGGTCTTCTTGGAGGTGTGTTTTGGGTCGTTATCATGTTGGAATACTGTCCTGCAGCCCAGTCTCCAAAGGGAAGGGATCATGCTCTGCTTCAGTATGTCACAGTACATGTTGGCATTCATGGTTCCCTCAATGAACTGTAGCTCCCCAGTGCCGGCAGCACTCATGCAGCCCCAGACCATGACACTCCCACCACCATGCTTGACTGTAGGCAAGACACACTTGTCTTTATACTTCTCACCTGGTTGCCGCCACACACTTGACACCTTCTGAACCAAATAAGTTTATCTCATCAGACAACAGGACATGGTTTCAGTAATCCATGTCCTTAGTCTTCTTGTCTTCAGCAAACTGTTTGCGGGCTTTCTTGTGCATCATCTTTAGAAGAGGCTTCCTTCTGGGACGACAGCCATGCAGACCAATTTGATACAGTGTGCAGCATATGGTCTGAGCACTGACAGGCTGACCCCCCACCCCTTCAACCTCAGCAGCAATGCTGGTAGCACTCATATGTCTATTACCCAAAGACAACCTCTGGGTATAACGGTGAGCATGTGCACTTAACTTCTTTGGTCGACCATGGCGAGGCCTGTTCTAAGTGGAACCTGTCCTGTTAAGCCACTGTATAGTCTTGGCCACCATGCTGCAGCTCAGTTTCAGGGTCTTGGCAATCTTCTTATAGCCAAGGCCATCTTTATGTAGAGAAACAATTCTTTTTTTCAGATCCTCAGAGAGTTCTTTGCCATGAGATGCTATGTTGAACTTCCAGTGACCAGTATGAGAGAGTAAGGAGTGAGATCGATAACACCAAATTTAACACACCTGCTCCCCATTCACACCTGAGACCTTGTAACACTAACGAGTCACATGACACCATGGAGGTAAAATGGCTAATTGGGCCCAATTTGGACATTTTCACTTAGGGGTGTACTCACTTTTGTTGCCAGCAGTTTAGACATTAATGGTGGTCTGTTGAGTTATTTTGAGGGGACAGCAAATGTACACTGTTATACAAGCTGTACACTCACTACTTTACATTGTAGCAAAGTGTAATTTCTTCAGTGTTGTCACATGAAAACATATAATAAAATATTTACAAAAATGTGAGGGGTGTACTCTCACTTTTGTGAGATACTGTTGATATCTATGTGGCTATTTAACTTGTGAATATGTTTTTTTTAACAAACTGTATGGGATATACAATAAAATTGTTATATTTTCATATATTCTCTGAGTTTGTTTCTAATATACCCTAGAATGTTCACTTAAAGTTCCATACACGTTTTGGTTTTCTATAATAATTTTTGGCTATGGTACCTTTTAATGGTAGACTCTGTATGACACTCCATCCCCACACACTGAGTCTTAGGTATAAAAACAGTTGTTCTAGGCTGTTAAAGTATATGACATCGCCCCTTTTTTTTTTTAATGTTTCTGTGTAATTTTTGTGACACTTGATCCAATACATAATTTAACAATGAAAGTACTTCATACTCCTATACACCGAATCCACCAAATATTAACATTTTACTTTTAATTCATGCTATTAACACTTTTTTAGTATTTAGGTTTTCAGTATTTTTGCCATTTTTTCTCCTCTTCGTCATTTGTAATTCTTGTGATGATAGCAATAGTTCTTCTAGACTTAATAGTCTTTACCATTCCTTTTCTTTTTCATTACTATCTGTCTTTTAATTGCGCATGAGGCTCATATTGCTTTACTCTTTTTCTATCCTGACTTTTCTGATCTTTCTTTCTTGCCTTTCTTCTTGCAATACCATCTTTATTTTCTTTCTTGCTTTATTTCCTGCTGTTTATTCTTGCTCCTCACAATCTCCTTTATTCTCTATCTCCCGCTTGCTACTTTATATTCTTAAACTGCTTACGGATTCTTTCTTTTTTTAAATTCTTCCTTCAAAATTGCTCCTATTTTCTTGTCAGCTTTTTGTCCTCTTATGGCATATTTGCCCATTTTGCTTGAAAATGTAACATTCATAGTACTATCCTATTCCCAAAGTGTCTCAGTGCTGCCCATCTCTCTATTAGTAGTGGGTAGATTGTAGTATTAATAAAGAAGAATTTGATAGGCAATCTAGTATAAAGGAACAATTGTACAATTGCCATCATCATTAAAAATGCAAATTGTGCGAAGGTAAAATGTCTAAATAGTGTGAAATAAGTGTTATACAATATTTTCTATCTAGTGGGTTAGGATATGGAGTGCATCAATTTCCATTTTCTTTCTTAATCAGAGAAAAGTACAGCAAAATCTTCCTTGGCTAATAAAGCTAAGAATATGAACCTTGTAGAATCTGCTCTTGACATGGACATTTACATTTAGAAGTTTAAACTTCTGGAGTATGTGTTTGCTTTAACTCTTTTTTCATAACATTGTTCTCGAAGACGGTTCCAGATTATACATTAGCAATGCCCTTTGCTACCTTTGATGATACAACTTTTGCTTGAATAGAAACAGATCAAATATTTTTATTACACATAAACAGCCTTTGTCTTCCTAAAGATGAACAGCCATCTTCTTCCTAACTGATCCAAAGCACAAATATCAGGATGCATGTGCCAAAGAAAAAATAAATCTCATTATTTGTTACGGCATATTATGGCTTATAGAGGTGAGGGAATTGAGTTACCCATATCAAGATATCACCCATAAAACGTCATTCACACACTTACATACACTGTTGGCAGGGCAGGTGTTGAAAATAGAATAAACAGAAGTAATTACTGACCTTATCTTGAAGAATTTAAGTCGGGATTTAGCATACACTTGCATATGATCATCAGAGCTAATTTGCTGATATCTAACATTTTTCATACAAAAAATTCTAGCAAGCTGAAAGAGCTACCCAGGATGCATGTATGAGTTGCATACAGCATGCATATGCACTAAGCATTCTTAGCAACATTTTACAGTGATGATTTTTATGGCAATTAGTCAAACAAAGCTTAGTGTAGTAGGCTGTAAACTCCACATTCCCGCCAAGCTGTAAAGCTAATGTTTGTTTGAATATATTTTGAGTAGGGCACAAGATAAAAGAATAAAAAAATGCCTTACCTGGATGCCTGGGTCATTCAGGCTGTAAACACTAGTAGCACTCATCTTCTTAACACAGTTAAAAACATTAGGCTGATAAGTCTACATTTTGTAAAGTTTTGTTTTACCAATATAACTTTTTGGTGGGTGGTACTTTAAAGGTAAAAAAAGGGAAAGGAATTTTAGGCTACATCCACACATTTTACTAAGTGTGACATAATGGTCCAGGGGATCCTTAATTTGAAAATATTGAAAGTGCACCTGTTTTTTTTTTCATTCTAAGAGCATTTTTTTCAGCTGCCTGTGTCCCCATGGGCACAATTTATTTACTGTCCTAGAAGTGCACCATAAAATGAAAGGAAATCTTTAAAATGTGACGGTAATTCCTCTTGCAATGGGAACACTTATTCCATTTTTTACCAAAATAAGTGTTCTTATTGGAAGGTCTACCGTCATGTCTTGCTCTGGCGACAACTTAACAGTATTGTCTCTTATGTAGACCACAACAAACTGCTTCTATGTATGGTATGAGAATGTGGGCCTAATATACTAAATAGAATTGTGCATGTGGATGTAACCTAGAAGCAAAATATCATGCTTTAATAGGGATGCCTACTTTTTCACTTTAAGTTCATTTAAATCTCTGAAAACTACACATATTCATTAAAATGTTTATTAATAGATGTTAAGAATTTCCATCACCCCAAAAACATTATGTTTAATTGGTTGCTATGTATTATTAATGCTAACTACATGTTTAAAAGTTTAAACATATTCTAAATGCAATTTAGTTAATGAATGCATTCTCAAAGGACACTGAGAAGTTAAGCTGTATGAAAAAAACCAATACCTGCTTTCAGTAATTTAGTATAAATGTTTTGTATTCTCTATTTCTTATCTTTTGCAAACTCTACTGTATATTTATAATAAATCAAATAAAAAAGAACAAACAAGAACATTTTGTGCAATCTTCTTTGATCACTGGGTGGCATTTAATTTTATATTTATGTACAGTATGTCATTTAAGCATTAAATTCATTTTTTTTCCCAGTTAAATTAATAGTAGATTATATAAAATATTATGTAAAATATTTATGTCAAATATTCAAATATTTACATTTAATAACAGGTAACAATCAAAACGAACATATTATTACTGACAGTATAGGAATAAAGTATAAAACAAATTTTGGTTGTTAGACTTGCTGATGCTGATGGCCATCATGACATTGTCTCTATTGCATGTAAAAATGCAACTTAATATTGTTTCTATAAAGTCTAAAGATTAGTTCACCATGACTTTGAAGAAAGTATCAAAATATATACAGTACAGCTTTAATAGTTAAAGCTGATCAAAATCTATCCCAATAAAGGTATATTTATATTTTTTAATGTCCACACATCTTGTGAAATGTATTTATTACTTGTGAAACATGAAGCTTTGTATAATTTATATCTTTAGCATTTTTCTCTAATGGTAGGACAAGCAGTGTAGCAATAAAAAGTCTGTTACCCCTTGTTACAGAGCAATAGAAGTTTTAGGAGTCATTGCCACACCCACACATTGAGTGGAAAGAGCAAGGCCAGTTTATATTGCCATTTTGCAGCCAAACAGCTCAGCAGGAGTCAGTTCATGAACAAAAAAAAAATACCATCTCCCATGAATTACATGGTATTTTATAGATGGCTACAGTTAAGTTTTAAACCAATTAATTGTGTCAGGGTTTTTTAAAGACTGAACATTTTCATCTGAATAAAAAGCCATAAATTAACAATAATATTACCCAAGAGAAAGATATGTTTAAATGAATCAGTATAATTGGTATACCTTTATTCCCACTAATGCCATTGAATTTAGTTCCTGTACTTGTAAATTGTATTCACAATGACATCAAAGAGTCTCAAGGTTGCTCAGTGCATCATTGTTTGACGTATATGTTCATCTTGTTAGTTAGTTGTAGTACCTTGTTGTAATATAAATAAGATATAGGAACCATGATAAAAAGTTGAAATTACTTTTATGTTTTCAATACCAAGCTGCAAAAGTAAGCTTTTAAAGTAGAGCTAAAAGCAAAACTTTTTTTTCCTTTTGGATAGAGCAAGAGAGGGTTATAACTTGAATCATTTTTTTTTCCTATCTGTGTACCATTGGTGAGATTTCCACTCATTTCCTGTCCCATAGCTAAAGCAGGAAGTAAAAGGATATCCCTCCAAAGTGAGGGAATGTCTGATTGTCACTGGATTCACATGAATTAATGTGGAAGATTTCAGCTCTCTTCCTGTTCTAGAGACAATTCAATATTTTGGATTTTCTTTTTCTTTCAATTTTGGGGTTATTGGTAAATAGGACAAATAGAGAGGGTGAATCTCCCCAACAGGTGGCACAGACAGTAAAGATCTATCCACAGCAATAAAGATCTATCCAAAAAAAAAAAAGGTCGCTATTAGTTAATTTAAGGTTAATGTAAGCTGTTCTACTACAATGTACTACTACTACTGCTACTACTACTACGACTACTACAGCTACTAGTTTGTTAATGATCCAAAGCATATCAAAAGTAAAAAGTATGTCATGATTTTAGTTTGCCTCTAACCATCCATGCATGGTACACAGTTGCATGTACCTTTTTTTAAATGCAGGGATATAGTATTCTTGAACATCTCTATCAGACCCACAAACGCATTTTATTCTTGAACCGGAGAAGGAAGCTGCTGAACTTCTTACAGCAGAAGCTGAGGTGCTTCTTCTGTAGTGACAGAGAGATGATGTCCAATCAATCTATTGCAGCACTTTCATTAGACAAACATTCCACCTTCTTGAATAAACCATTTTAGTGTTATTCTTGTTTTATTTTTTTTTTTCCTATTTAGGAATATAATGTCATGTTATTAAAATTCATTGAATTGAAAACATTTTTATTTGATTTTTTTTGTTTGTGTTTGAAGTTGCCCCAGAACTGTAGGTTATCTTCCTGAAGCCCCAGAATATTAGCTGTTTTTCCACCCAACCAAAAAGTCTGTTTGATTCATTCAGAAATGTATTTATTAAGTGATTATTACTTCATTAAGAAGACACCCAAAATGCTCATTAAAGTGGAACTTAAAGTGTATGTTACTCCACAAAGTAAGATTTAATAAATGTGTGGTAAACATGTTTTTTATTTGGCCTTCTAACTTTTTATTTACCCTACCTTTTTTAAATCCCTTGTGATCCTGACAGTTCCCTTGGGTCCTTTCCTCAAACAGACCGAGGTAAACACGGAAGAAAATCCATGCTGCCATGATAAGTCTGTGTCCCTGTGATGACTGTCAGGATGGCATGCTTACACACGGTGTGCCTGAATCTCCCAAAATCAGCTGCAGGGACTTCTTAGGCAATGAACTGCTAGTCCTTTGCCCTCTGCCTGCCTATTTTGAGAAAAGCTTCCAGACTTCAATTCCTCTTTAAATGGAGGGAGCTCTTTATTCCAAATAGGCCATGCAGGTCTAACCATTTGACCCAACTATCACTGTCAAAATTATATTGCTAAATATTAAAACTACAGTAGCCATTTGGCTACTAAACATAATTATAATCTATAAAAACGTATTGAGTAGTCATCATGTATTGAGAACTGTATATACTGGTCCAGTAATAATCTTCTGTAAGAGGTGAAAAAAAGCCTCAGTCTGATAAGGAAAGACCAAATTGTAAGATAATAGATCCAGTAAAATAGTGGACACCTATATTTCCACTGTTATTCAATTTCTATAATTATTTCTTTACAATCAAAGTTTGGATCCATCTATAACAGTAAATTCTATCAGAAACCTGTGTAGAGGTGGGCCCAAAAGACAGACTTTAACATACACTATATTGTTAAAAGTATTGGGGTGCCTGCCTTTACACGCACATTAACGTTTAATGGCATCCCAGTCTTAGTTAGTCAGTAGTGTTCAATTACTGACTAAACTGACTGTTAAGGCAGGTGTCCCAATACATTTGGCAAAATAGTGTATAATACAGTGTTGCAAATTATATTTTTCTGAGCACTACTTACCTTTGTGCTGAATATTCCTTAACTACATATCTGGTGTCAATGTTTCTGTATGATTGGTCATAATGCCTGTGCCTCTTCTGATAGAAAGGGACAACCTTCGAAGACATGGCACCAGCCTGTCCTTATAACTAGAATAAAAGATATTTAAAATTAGATTATGGTTAAAGCACATATAGCCATATTAACAGGTATATCCAGTTTACTAATTCATTCTCACAAACCATGTAAAACCACACAGCAACATTATAATAGGCAAAAAATATATATGAAAATATTGATAGGTTAGGTAACAAAAAGTCCAAAATGACAGATAAAATAAATAAATATGGATTGGGCACAAATAAAATAAATTATTAATTTGATTATGTAGTATAAAGCAGAGGGACACATCCTAATTAAGTGTAATAATTCAAATAGATAAAATAGATAGTCCAGTGCAAATCACTCTGATCTGTTCTGGAAGCCCTGCAGAAAGAAGGAGAAAAAGAGCAGGGATTTCAAATCGTCAGATCACTATTCTGGCTGCATGGGCACTGCCAACTCATCATCCACGACAGCAGGAACTGGGCCATTGGTTATGGTGTATGATGTTAGGTCACTATTCCCTTTTTTCTGGGAAAAAAAGACACCCAAAGTTGTCATTAGGTGATGCTTTATAAGACTTTACAGGTCATCATTTTAGGGTAAACCATGAATGATGACCCTAGAATTATTGACCTTACTCTGCGTGATGATATGTATGATGTAATTATCATTTTCCTACGTAAACATTTGTGCTTTTACTTTCATATGTGTGTAAATGCAAGGGGGTTAAAACATGTATTTTTAAATTTATTTCATGCAACTTTATTTTTTAAACCTTTTTCTTTTTTTCACTTAACTTTATTCCAATATGTGACATCATATATGGAGTGACAGGTTCTCTCTAATGAGACATTGAGTGTATATTAGACCCCTAATATCACCTCTGCACTTCATTGAAGCTAATCAAGCCCAGATTGTATTAAGTAGCTTCTTCCTCGGCCACAGTGGCTGAGGAATGACAGCACTGAAACCAGATGCAAAGAAATGCTGGAAGAATGATAAGAAAATGGATATTTATTGATCTAGTTTCATTCTACTTGCTGACACCCACAATGGATGTCCCAGGCCAGTCCAGCAAATTCAGCCCAAGAGCTGACCAACTGATGCTTAAAGAAGTCTCCAAGAACCCCAAAATGTAATTGTGGGATTTTCAGGTAACTCTTACCACATTTGGGGTCAAAGTGCATGCATCTACGACCAGAAAGAGATTACATTATCCAACTAGCATGAAAGGTATGTTAAATAAAATGCATTTATTATCCAAAAAGTACATTAGAGCAAGAATACAGTTTGTCATTGAACATATACACAAAGACTTGGCCTTCTGGTACAATGTGCTGAAGACTGATCAATCTAAGTAAGAGTTGTTTAGTCACAGTAACAGTAGACATGTGACATGTAAAAATGAAGACAGTATTTCAGAAAAAGAAACTCATAACAACTCTAAAGCATGGTGATAGAAATGTTGTGGTTTGGAGTTGCTTCACTGCTTCAGGACCTGGGTAGTTCACAGTCATAAAGTCAACGATGCATTCTGTACCATGTCAAAAAGTGTTTGATGAGAATGTGAGGCCATCTGTTGAACCGGAAATTTGTCTTTAAACACGATTCGAAGCACACTAGAAAATGGCTCAAAAGAAAAGAATAGAAGGTTATAGACTGCCCTTGTCAAGGCCCCTTGATTCTTATTGAAATATTTTAGGGGGGCTTTTTTAAATGAGTAGTTAACGTAAGAAAAACCACAAACAGTTTCCAACTGAAGAATTTTTGCATTGAATAGAGTTAAAAATGTCACTTAGTCAATGTCGGAGACTGGTGGGCAGTTATACAAAATGCCTAGAAAAAGTCATTTCTGCTATAGGGGGAAATATAATCTTTTGATGCCAAGGATATGCTTCCTTTTATCTCAGTTTACCATTACATCTATTGCCATTTTTGTTGAATAAATGATTGAAAAGGCCAAGTTTTCTTGTATTCTTATTCAAGTGTATCATCTTCATCTGCAGACAATGTTTGAACAAAGATCCAATGTCTGCTTGTTTATATACAGTAAGTTGAAAATATTGAATATAACAACAAATTCAATGAAGTGTACTTAATTTTTCTGCTGTATATACTACTGTATATAAAACCCACTGTCCGCTGACATCACAGAGCTGGTCCAGGCTCGGTAAAGATTGCATCCATAGGGTCAGGATCCGCCCACATGTCTGGACTGGCACTCAGCTCAGCCTCTGAGCTGCTCCCACCCCCTCCACAGCCCAGCACTCCAGTGAGCGCAGGGGGGCAGAGCAGACAGTGGTGACTAACAGTCACCAGCTCTAAGCTGAGGGAGCTCTGAGAACTGAGCGATTGGTGGTGTTTGATTACTCAGTTCTCAGCTTTAGAGTCGGCGAGGGACAGATGCAGCATTGGACCGATGCTGCATCCACCTAGTTAAGTATGATTCTAAAACTTTCAAACTTTCAAAAATTCCATATTTCTCTTTTAATAGCTTTATTTTGTTTTATTATGGGCCCCATTACACATAGTTATGACTATGACAGTGAAGCTTCCAGGGCACCACAATCTGCAAAATAATACTGCTAATTCTGTTATGTGGAGTGACTAGGTACTCTTGGGTATCCTGCATATCCTGTAAATCCTGTAAATTTGCAATGTGAAATTAGGATACTGTTGCCACTGACTGCTAGATGGGGAGAGATATTTGGCACTACTTTGTTGCTCACTGCTGTTCTTTCTGGAGGTTTTGACACGAACAAGCAAAAAAGCTGTCTTTAGCAAGCTGACTGCCTCCACACAGAGACACAGTGCAAAACAAGGCATGGTAAGTCATTAATGGGGAAAGATCATCTTCAGGGAGACCACAGGTAAAACATGACTTGTCTTTCACCCTCTTTTTGTTTTGACACAGCTTCCAGAGTTCACTTCCCTGTTAAATCTTAAAGAGCTAGGACAACTAATGCTGGGGTGAGGGGACCATCCTGCCTTGAGTCCCTTTGGAGATCAAATGGATTAGAAAGTACGTTATTTCATGCATGCTGGTAATAAGACTCTAAAGACCCTAAAAATTTGAAATCTTGTGAAAAGATGCTCCTGCACATTGCTAGAGAGTTTTTTCTTGAGATTTGTTTAGAGCACAATCTCGTATTAAATTGTCAAGCAGAGATCAATCACTAGGGCAAGTGATATTGCTAGGCCTTGGCAAACAGGACACATGCCCCCAGTCTCAGGCAACTGACCTTCAAATTCGCACCTAGTCCTTTATCCAGACATTTTTGTAAACAGCTTTTCATTAATGCAAAGCATTCCCTTCATCACACTTTTGAACAGACACTTCTGGGCAGGGCCGGGTGGTTGATACCCAAGTTGGAAGAATGGCACATGGGGGAAATATACCAAAACTGGGTGCACACAGAATCTAGTGCAGCTGTGCATAGTAACCAATCAGCTTCTAGGTTTTATTGTCAAAGCTTTAAGTGTTTTGAAAAGGCTTAAGGTTTTTTACCTTCATGCTTTCTATGAATGAAGGTAAAAAACCTTCTGCCCCCCCCCCCCAATAACTCACCTGAGACCCCTCTCAATTCAACGATATGCACGAGGGCTGAGCTTCTCCCAGGTCCCTCATTCCTCATTGGCTGAGACAGCAGCGGGAGCCAGGAGCGCCAGCAGGGGACCTAAAAAGAGGAGGATCAGGTTGCTCTGTGCAAAACCAATGTACAGAGCAGGTAAGTATAGCATGTTCAAAAAATAAAAAATAACAAACATTTAATTTAATTGAGCAAGCTAAAGTTAGAAGCTGATTGGTTACTATGCACAACTGCACCAATTCTGTGTGCGTCAGTTTTAGTAAATCTCCCCCATAGAGTCCAAAGGTAGATTTTATTTAGTTGAGATAAAGGTAAACAGATAATACGTGGAGCAGCAATTGTAATCACCAGTATTAGTAATGTGTGTGCAATAACTGCAGCAAAGTACTTAGCATAACAGTACCAAACAGTATGGTATCAGCGACACCATCACAGGTGCAGAAGTTGTCAGCACTGTTAACAGTACAATGGAAAGTTTCCAGCAGCAAAGTTGTTAACTTAGGGGGTGGTTGTTAGGCAGGGTAGCAGTGCAAGTGGCAGTTACTAAATTGGTGCAAGCCCTATATCATAGCACTTGAGACCAGAGAATAACAGCGCACACCAGGCTTATCTTTATTTGTCCCTCCTCACTCAGAAACCTTTCCCTGAGCTAATTCCCTGTCCCTAGTGCAAATGCAGCAGGGCACTGGTATATATTACCAACTGCCTATACTAAAGATGGCCACCAAAGGTCACTCAGTTTTGCAGTGTCCAATTGCACTACAGCTTTTCTGGTGACCCCTATGTAGTTTGCAGAGGAACAATGTTCCATCCAGCCTCTGCTCCAGCTGCACAACGGCACAGTAACACAGTGCATCCTACAGGATGGAGGAAAAACTGCACTTGTCTACTTGCGCACAAAATGTGAATACCTGACTAATTAATTAAAGACAAACACAGCATGGATAATCCAGGATCCAAGATGAAGCACAGCCCTCCATTTGTCTGTGCATAATATCACTCCAGAGCCTCGGACGGATGCATGGATTGTAACCCCAAGAAAGAAAATGCTTCATATAGTGTAGTATAATAATATTCAAATATTTATTAAAAAAGAATTATACTCAAAAATACTTAGAAACAATGCTAGTTTGTTAGCCATAAAATCTGCCGGCCACTCAGCTCCAAGCCACTCAAAAGCCCCACAAATCGCACAATACTTGCCTGCCTACAGCGTCAAACTCTGAAACCTTAATCTATATGAAAAATAGATATAACATTTCTTTGGGTAGAATGTTGCATGACTGAGTATTCCTCATTCAAAGTGTGACAATGCTGAAATCTGAAAAACGGCTTGGGCAGGGAGAGGATGAAACAGTCCAGTCTTGAAGTTCTTAACATGATCACTAACAAACAAAATAACTTTATTTGATTGCAGTCTGATTGCAAGCTGCACTTTCTGGCTACAAGGGCAATGTGCAGCTATACAGTAAGTGTTACTATAGTTACTCAACTAAGTGTTTTAATAATTGTAAATTGAGACACAATGAAAAGGAGGACAACTGAAAACTATACAGGATGAGCATCAATACTTTAAGTATGTCATATGTAAAAAAAAAAACAAAAAAACAAACAGAACGGCAAATTTATCTAATAAGGACAAGGTAGCAAAGAGATAAATACCCAACACTTTTAGTTTGTAGCTGAATTCACACATGGTGCGGTGACAGAACTTTCCTGTATTGTAAAACACCTGTCACCACAAGGAGGCAGAAAACAGTTGTTTCCTGTGTGTCCCATTCACACTGTAATGCAGCCTGGAGTATACTGTAGACATACTGAATTTTATCGCAGTGCACCATACCAAATCACATGGAATTGTACAGCAACACAGAGCATTGTGCTGTGCCATGAATGAAGAAAAGAAAGAAAGGGTGCCATGTGATGTGCTGAACCTTGCAACTAGGGATGGGCTTCGTGTTCGAGTCGAACCTGGCGAACAAATGGGCTTCTTCACGGGAACTTTGAGTCCCCTGCACTGCGCACTGGCAGTGCATTATGTGATTGGCCAAAGCATGGACTCTAACCTCCATGCTTTGGCCAATCAAATCATCTGTGCCATGATTGGCAAAAGGCAGGTGCCTTTAGCCAATCATGGCTTAGGGACAGCTGCCATGCACTGTGTGTAAGGTGAGATAGAACTTAGTTAGTTAGGCAGGGAGAGTGTGTTCAGCCTTAAGCAGGGTTGATGGTGGTAGAATACCAGGCTTGCAATTGAGAGGTTTTGGGTTCGGTTCCCTTGGCCAGCAGGTGATTTATGAGTGGAATTCCTTCAGGGAGAGTGTAGTGAGTTTAAAAGATAGTGTAGTATAGTTAATAATACATTGCTGGCAGGGAGAGAGATTTTTGCTTTTTACAGTTTGTTGAGATCAGAGATGCAGTGTATATGACAAAGTTTATATATATATATATATATATATATATATATATATATATATATATATATATATTAAAACTTTGTGGTGTACATCTATATATATATAGGCACATTAGGTTAAAACAGTTTATGTCAGTATTGCTGAAAAAAATGGCGTCCCCCCCCGTCCATACCAGGCCCCTCAGGCCCAACCGTGCCAAAATGTAAAAAATGGCGTGGTGTTCCCCCTAAAATCCATACCAGACCATTATCCGAGCACACAGCCTCTCACAGATTGATGCCCACTGAGCAAAACTGAGTCTTTTGGGCGGAAAGCCCATGTGAAACACCCAAAGACATGTTATGAACTGCTCTATAATAATATATAGGTATACCAGTCAGCATGCACACTGTTACCATCTCATATACCAACTGGTACAATAAATATATATAAACTTTTATCCTCCTTTTCATAATCTTAAAAGAAAATATAGCTTAAATAGAAAAAAATGGAAAAAAATATTGTCAATTTCACAGTCAGCTCCTGGTTGGATCTGATCCAAAAAAATTCAGCACAGGAGAGCCCTGTCCTAAGTATAGCACTGACCAGCTGATCCTCCAAACTGCACACAAGTGGTTCCACTTCTTACGCACTCTAGTCTTAACCTAGTTGTGTTATATGTCAAGATAATAATAAGATAATCTTCCCTTACGCTGAAACCTGAGGCCAATACTTAACTGCCTGAATTCGCTACCTGACTCTAGCATTTGAATCTGATACTTAATCTGATTCTGAAACACATAACCCTGAAGTTTTATTCTGCCATGTAACTTTGACGTTTCACTCAGACTCCTGATTTAGACCTTCAACCCGAGAGCAATATTAACAACAAATATTTATTATAAACAGCTTACGAATTTTTAAATGTGGGGGCTTTATTCATTTTCTTTTTTTCAGTTTTTTTCTTCTTTATTTTCACCTGGTGATCAAGCCATTAAATCTGTTATTTTTCAACTTCCAAGACCAAGCTGTCCAGTGAAAGTGCTGCTATGCATGGTAGCCAATCAGCTTCTAACTTCAGCTTGTTCAGTTAGGCTTTGACAATAAAACCTGAAAGCTGACTTCTATGCACAGCTGCACCAGATTTTGCACTCTCCAGTTTTATTAAATCAACCCCAATGTGTGTTACTGGCCCGATTACCAGGTCTAAAAAGAAAACAAATGCAGCCACCACATTTAGGTATCGTTAAGCAGCAATATTACATTTTTGTATTTGGGTTTGATATAATTTTATGGTTGGGCTATGGTGCTTAAATTTTTTGTCTGAGACTAACTGAGTCTGCAGTGATAAGTATTGGCTAATTTTTGTGGGAGGATCAGATTTGGGGCTAACATAAATAATCATTGCCAACTAGCTATATAACTGTTCTGGGGGACAGAGATGAGCTTGTACGTTGCTTTAGGCATCTCCAATGGGCATAAGTACTGTTGCAAAGGTGTGCAGTGACCTCACAAAATAGGAATTAAAGCTTGGGCTCTAATAAACAACACTTTCATTATTGGCACCTATACTTGACCAGCTATTTTTAATTGTTGCATGTATGCTGTAAGTTTTTTTTTTCTAAGAGGTGACCAAAAGTGCCATTTAGTTTTTTCAGTACCCTCAACAATGCTCCTAGCAGAGCTAAAATAAACATATGTTTAATTTCTGAACCATCTATCCACAATTTAAAAGGATCTGCTGCAGTATATGTTGGAAAAAGCTGTATGTGGCTCAATCGAGTCCAACCAGAACTTTCAACCTGCAATTTGGAGGATTAGTAACAGTAAAGCCCGTGGTTCTATGGATCCAAGTGTTCCTCCTTCTCCTCCCAAATTGTAGTAGAAGGTTCATAATCCAAACTACCCATAATGTGTGTGGTGGAGACATTAGAATCTAACCCCTTTTTGGCAAGTTTTGATTTTAGAAGGTCCATGTCCTCTATAATGAATACATTTTTAGAAAATTGTAAGAAATGCTAAACCTTCCTCCATTTACCTTGCCTTCCCATAATGAATAATCATGGTTTCCCAGCATTCTTCAAACCGTAGTCACCTTAGGTAAGTAAAATGAAATCATAGCTGCATTAATTTGCTACTGATAGCCTTCCTGTAAACTTCTTCATCACAGCAAAGTCCTGATATTTACCTATTCTCCAACCAAAGAGAGCCACATAGATCCAATGTCATACTCCTGTTGACAATTTTATATCACATGGTCTGTGGCTTAGACCCTTTTGAGTTTTGGGGGCTGATTAAGATATGATATTATACATATTGTAAATTCACTTATTATTAGGCATAATTAAAGTCCTTCAAGGTCTAAACTTTTTAGCAGCGTAACCAATGTCCGTTTACACAAATCAATGTAAGCTAATAGACATTTTTCAAAGTGTTTGCCATTTTTGATGTTGTGATTCACAATGCTAGATATGGTAAGCTTAAAATTCCTTACAGTTGTTAATAGGAAATTAGGAAAATAAGATCCCCAGTGACCCTTGCACATTGGTATATCCAGTGACCCCCAACATGTCCAGTGACTACTGCACTCCTGCATCATCTTGTGACCTTACAACACTCTGTGATTCCATTACATCCTCTGTCTCCCTGTGATCCTAGAGCATCCTCACCCAGTGACACCAAAGGATCCTGAGTCAACCTGTGACTCCATTGTCACGGCCACTAAGCCTCAATGCTCAACCCCAGGTTACTTTCTGTATTTCCTGAACAGTTGAGCTCCCCTTGTAGATGAGAACCCCTGTCTATGACATTAATATTTATTTTTTTTCTCTCACATTTTTCAAAGATTATGTTGTAAGCCCACTAAGTAATACTTTTTTTTTACAAACAATCAGCTAAGAGCAATTGGTTGCTTGGGTGCTAAACAATTTGATATTTCATAATGTAATACATTTGTAGAATAAGACTACTTTTATCAGTTAAGGGGTCATGCACACAGACATTGTTCAATTTTATCTTGTAATCTTAGCTTGTAAATACTAGTCTCAAGTACATTAAATTCATCAAGCATTTAAAAGGCCTTGGGCAGCTTTTATGAAACCCTTCGAGTACTTTTCAGCTCCAGGCTTGGAATGCTGAATACAGATCATAATGAGTGTGCCTTCTGTAGTGCTGATGTGTCTAACTGATATTGCTCTAAAGCTTCTTTGCTAAGTATCTGTTCAACCTGTGCTTGTTACAAAAAAAAACAAAAAAAACAACTTTATACATTCAACATAGCAGACAATGCCAATCAGAGTTAAAAAGAACTAAACTGTGGAAGCTCTGGCTAATAAAAGGCAGACAGAGGACAAAGGACAAGTAACCAGAGTTTTCCCTGCAGCTGATCTTTTCCTTACTACGGACCTACCATGGCTTGTTCTGCACTGTGTCTCTGTATGGAGCCATTTTTTTTTTTAGAAGCAGGACTTTTTTATTTTGCCTCCAGCAAGGAGAATAGTAAATAGCACAGTAATGTCCTTACCAAATCTCACTCCATATCTGCTAAGACAACAGTCAGAGGCAGTTGTGTCTTAGTTCCCACACTGCATATATGTAGCTATGAAGCCATAGGCAAATGATGCATAGGCAAACCCTTGCATACAAGGAAGGGCACAGCTTTTTTCCAGAAGAATTTAAGAAAAAAAATATATAAATGTATATTCAGGCTACTGCATGGGCCAATTAAAATCTCTAAATGTTACCTATAATGTTGTAAATCTTTACTTTTTGATTTCAGTTTCATTAAACTAAAGTATAAAACTATCTACAACTAGGAAAAATGTTTCAGCTTTGACTAGGCTTTTTCTATTATACCTGACCTGACCTCTTGGTGTCCATAAAATTATCACATGTTTAAAGAAATAGATAAAATCCTACACTGGAATATCCCAACAAAAAATATTGTTCATGGCTCATAAGACCATTTCTTCAATATATAAATGGATGAACCCATTCCCCCAGTGTATTCCAGTGAAAACTGTTAACAAACGGTTAACAAAAACTATAAACAAAAAAGAGAGGCAATTCCGAAACAAAAAACAGTGTTTTTTTTTTCACTTTCTGCTTTATAACATTCCCCCCAAAAAATGTAAAAATCAAATGTTTTCATCATTTTAGGCCAATTTGTATTCTGCTACATATTTTTGGTTAAAAAAAAAAAATCCCAATAAGCATATTTTGATTGGTTTGCACAAAAGTTATTTATTATTATTATTATTATACAGGATTTATATAGCGCCAACAGTTTGCGCAGCGCTTTACAATGTGAAGGAAGACAATACAGTTACAATACAGTTCAAAACAGGAGGAACTAGAGGGCCCTGCTCGTTAGAGCTTACAATCTAGAAGGGAGGGTCAAGTGAAACAAAAGGCAATAACCATGGGGGATGGGTTGATGGAGAAAATGGAGGTATATTTGTTAGGTGTGGGTAGGATAGGCTTCTCTGAAAAGGAGGGTTTTCAGAGATCACCTAAAAGCTAATAGAGTGGGAGATAATCGGACAGATAAGGGTAAGGAGTTCCATAGGATTGGAGAGGCTCTGGGAAAGTCCTGGAGGCGAGCATGGGAGGAGGTGATGAGTGAGCTAGAGAACAGGAGGTTTTGAGAGGAACGAAGAGAGCGATTAGGTTGGTATTTTGAGATGAGGCTGGTGATGTAGCTGGGGGCTAGGCTGTGGATTGCTTTGTAAGATGTTGTAAGTATTTTGAATTTAATTCGTTGGGTGAGCGGAAGCCAGTGGAGGGCTTGACAGAGAGGAGCAGCGGACACTGAGCGATTGATGAGGTGGATGAGTCTGGCGGCAGCATTCATGATGGATTGAAGGGGGGATAACCTGTGTAGAGGTAAGCCAATGAGAAGGGAATTGCAGTAGTCGAGGCGCGAGATGACCAGGGAGTGAACTAGGAGTCCAGGACAACACCTAAGACCTTGCATGTGGGGATGGGTTGATGGTTATGCCATTGATATTGACGGAGAAATCAGGGGAAGGGGCACGCAGTGGAGGAAAAATTATAAGCTCGGTTTTGGATGGATTGAGTTTGAGGAAGTGGTGAGACATCCAGACCGATATATCTGATAGTAAATTAGTGATGCGTGAGGAGACTGAAGGAGAGAGCTGAGGAGTGGATAGATAGATTTGGGTATCGTCAGCGTAGAGATGGTATTGGAAGCCGTGGGAGGCTATCAACTGACCTAGAGAGGAGGTGTAGATTGAAAATAGGAGGGGTCCAAGAACAGAGCCTTGGGGGAGTCCAACAGAGAAGGGAAGAGGAGAGGAGGAAGTAGAATTGTAGGTAACGCTAAAGGTGCGGTTACATAAGTAGGAAGATAACCATTGAACAGTACGGTCACGGAGACCAAAGGCATGGAGTTTTTTGAGGAGGAGGGGATGGTCAACCGTATCAAAGGCAGCAGAAAGGTCCAGAAGTAGACTAGTGCATGTTTTAGAGAGTTGGGGAAGATGCCAGAAGAGAGGGAGAGATTGAAGATGTGGGTTAGAGAGTGTAGAATAGGGCCAGAAGGTGACCGTAGCATTTGCGAGGGAACAGGATCCAGAGGGCAGGTTGATAAGTGGACGTTAGCAAGTAGTTTAGCAACCTCGTCTGTAGTGGCGGGGTTGAATGAGGGAAGTAATGATTGCACTTGTGGGCGTGAAGCATAAGGCATGGAGGAAGGTATCTGAACAGCAACGATCTCCTTACGAATTGTGCGCGTCTACAAACTGTAATAATGACACTGGCAGGGAATGTGTTAACCCAGGGGCGATAAAAGGGTTAAATGTGAGAATAGGGAGTTTTTTCTAACTGTGAGGGTGATGGGCTTATTGGATCAACACAGGGATCTGTGTTCCTAAATAGGAGGAACACAGAAGCCCTGCGGTGATAACTGACCGAACAACGGTCTGCCGTGTTTACAACGGCAGACCACAGTTCTGTCTTCCTGGGGAGTAATCGCGGATGCCCGGCAGCAATTGCCCGTGCCAGCCCCACAGATCAGCTTCCCCTCTCATGAATCGCCCTCCATATTTGCTCCCGAGGAGCGACCTATGGGTACGGCGATTCGCACAGCCGAGCCAGCCTGCCACAGTATATTTGCAGCGGGCGGTCGGCAAGTGGTAATATGGATTGGACCCTGGGCAAACATTTTCTTTGGCCCCCAATGCAATTTTGCTCTCCACCCCAACATCACAAAAAACAAACAAACACACACATAGACTAAGGTCCCTTTCCCGCCATGGGACCCGAATTGATCCGCCTGTCCTTTTTTCAGGCAGATCCAATTGGGCCACCCATTTTCCTGGCAATGGGTGGCCATCCGGCCAGCTGGTCAGATCTGATGACAATCAGATGGAGACGGATATGCAGTCCGCTTCCATCTGACCGCCCCATAGAGGACAGCGGGCTCTGTCCTTGTCCGCTCTGCATAGCATAGTGGACACAGACCTGACATCCGCCTGCTCAGCGGGGATCGGCGGAGAGAACCCCCCGCTGAGCAGGTGGATTTCGCTCAGACGGATCCACCCCATAAACATAAAGAACTGGTCCACAAACAAGTCCTTAGCTTGATCTGTAACAGTACGTACTCGCCAACTGTAGTAACACTTATATGTTAATATCTAAATAACTTTCAGTTATAAAGTGAAAATCAATATTATATTGCATGTGTAAAACAATTAGCTATGTTGTCTAGTAACACAAAATAAATAATAATAAATAAAACAACAATTTACAACAACACATAGCAGTTAACCACTTGCCAACCGTGCTATAGCCGAATGATAGCTACAGCGCAACCGGCTACTTCTGGGAGGCCATCATATGACGGCTTCCCGTGATCGCACCTGCCGCATGACTGCAGCAGGGCGCAAGTGGCATGCTCTGTGATCGCAGTGTCCTCAGGACACTGCTGATCACAGATTGAGGTAAAGAGCCAATCAGTGGCTCTTTACCATGTGATTAGCTGTGTCCAATCACAGCTGATCACGGATGTAAATAGAAGCCGTGTTATCGGCATTCTTTTTGTCACACTGACAGAATGAGGAGAGAAGAAGAGAGCCAATAACCGGCTTGTGTAAAAGGTACCTCAACACTGATTATCAGTGCAGTCCCAATAGTGCCCATCAGTGCCCACCAGTGCCTCCTCATCAGTGCCACCTGTCAGTGCCGCCTACCAGTGCCCATCAGTGCCACCATTCAGTGCCACCTCATAAGTGCCACCTATCAATGCCACCTACCAGTGCCCATTAGTGCTGCCTATCAGTGCCCATCAGTGACCACCAGTGCCGCCTCATCAGTGCCCATCAGTGCAGCCTCACCAGCGCACATCAGTGAAGGGGAAAAATTACCCGTTTGCAAAATGTTATAACAGAAATGAATAAAAACGATTTTATTTTTCAAAATGTTCAGTCTTTTTTGTTTATTTAGCACTAAAAATTAGAAAAACTCAGCGGTGATTTAATACTACTGAAATAAATTTCTATTTGTTTGTCCAAAATGATAAAAATTATCATAGTGTGACAGTGCTGAAAATTTGCCTGGGCAGGTAGGAGGTAAAAGTGTCCGGCACTGAAGTGGTTATAAAAGAAGGGACCCTAGTGGCCTCTTCGGTTATAAATGCACCCCCTGCTTGCCAGTAGTAATGTGATTTGAGCTGCCCATGCACAGCTCACATCACATATAGAGTCTACCCTGTGTGCTGCAGTAATGTGTCGCTGCAGCCTTTCCATGCAAGCGGTCAAAGGCTGAGAACCCAGAAAAGAAGACTGGGAGAGGAGGCATGGGCCAAGGGCCAAGGGAAGCCATGAAGGGCTCATTTTCCAGGTAAGTGTGTCATTATGTGCTAGTATGCAAAGCATACTAGTGGATTAAGACTTAAACCTGCTTTTTAAAAATGACTTTACTACTACTTTTGATCTGGTTCACATGCATGCTCAAGCACAACAGCCCATTCATTTGAGTGGGCTGCCATACTTGCCATGCTTGCATTTACCGCAGAAAAAAAGGTGTGTGCAGCATTTTAAAAACTCAGTGGCCTTGAAATCGCATCATGCTTTTGTACCTGCAGTTTCCACACCCGCAAACGTGCTCTGTTTTTAGATGTGTGGCCTACGCATCTAAAAACGCAGCACGTTTGCAAGTGCAGGAATGGCAGGGAAATTGCATAGTGCAAAAGCATGGTGTGATTTCAAGGTCACTGTGTTGTTAAAATGCTGCACACACCTTTTTTCTGTGGGAATATCAGGCAAACTGTTTGCCTGCACAAACCCACATACATGTGAACCAGGTCTAAAAGAAGCCCATCAAGCAGTGCTGCATTTCATTGTGTGGAAGATGTCAGCACAGTGCCACCACTGGCCTTGTGGGCCATGCTGCATGCTTTCTAAATAAAAGCCACAACCATGTCAGAAAATGGAGAGCCAGGAGAGACGAAGGACCTACCTGGTTCTGGTTGGCCAAGCTCCGCTGATTCCGCTCACCATTCGTGGGCTCACACTCCGGCTGACACTAGCACAGCACTCTGACATCGGCTCCCACCCTAGGCCTCCCGGGGTGGGTACTGTTGTACAGGCATGACATGGGGCGGTGTCAGAGCATCATTGGTGCTCATGGCCCCACCCGCTCCTTGTTCAAGATTTACAGCACGCTTATGCTGGCTGTTGCCCGTGCGTAGTGAACTAGAGCGGTTGTTTTGTGGCACCGATGGGGCTCCCAATTTGTGGGCAGTGTGGGCAGCTGCTTTGGGTCCTAAAACAATGACAGGGCCCTGGACAGCTGCCCCATTTACCCCGCCTTAAAGACGGCCTTGACATCTTTCCCATTGTGTACAGCAAATATGTTGTGCTATGCTGCCAGACAGAAATGTCCCATAGATTTGAATCGGACATACGGATACTGTTATATTATACTTAACGCAGTAGTAAATCGCAGTTGGTGGAAAAAAAATAATAAATTCCCTGCAAGACAATGTCATAATGTGCTAGTAGGCATCACATACTAGCACTCTATGCGAAACTTACCTTAGAATGAAGCCCCTTAGCGCTGCCCTGTCACAGCTGAGAGGGCTGGCATTCCCTGGTCTTTCTTCCGGGTTTGCGGCCTCCAGGGTACATGAATGGCTGGCGGCACGATGGCGTCATTCCCACGCATGCACATGGGAGTTGCTGTTTACGACACGGGCTCTGAAGGTCCGGCACTGTATGTCGGACCTTGGCATGCATTTGTGACATCACCGGCTGCATGCACTCTGAATATCTACTAAACAATGCAAGTTTAGGAGTTGTTCAAAGTACCTACAGGTAAGCCTTATTATAGGCTTACCTGTAGGTAAAAGTAGTTTAACAGAGTCTATTACCACTTTAAGTAATGCATTTTGTAATTAATGTTATTCAATTATCTCTCTACTTCAGTCTGCTACAGTTTTTTTTTTTTTATAAAGGTGACCCTTTAAGTGCCACTGTGTCAATGCCCATTTCTCTGACTACATATGTATTATCCATAAGCCAAAATCACTAACACATCCTGATCTTATTATAAAAGCTGACTTTATTAGAATAGATGAGAGAATCAATGCTTACATGTTTCAAACAAACTCATCTTTAGTCATAGCGCAAGCCTTTTTTAGCATTCTAAGATGAATTGAGCTGTCATACTCATAACGAGCAGTTGATTGCTACAACAGAAACAGGCTAGCACAAGGGGACATTTCTGTGTGTTATTGACTACCAATGTTTCATACAACATCAAGCTCATGGAGATGACTTATGGCTGTTATACAAATAGTGAGACATGAACATAGGGGGTATTGAACTGTACGTGACATGCTTGATTTCTCTTGTGAATACAGCAGAGAAGAAGATTGCCAGACATACGCTGGATAATAGATGTTCATGTTGAGTGACCATTTATTTTATTTGTAACCACTGATTAAATTTTCTATATGCCATAGATTTGTTATTAGCTTATACACACATAAAAAGTAGACTCACTTTACAAAACATTGATAGTATGTACCTAATTATTACAATAACAAAAAAGTCAATTTATAGAACAGATGGAAAGCATCGGACATTGGATTTAAGGCTGTGCAAAAATAATGGTTTAAAAGTTATACGAAAGAGCTGCAAATTTGCTAAATCGCCAATTAATAAAATTGTGAAACAATCCAGTCTCTGGACAGACTCAGAATTCATGCCTACTCCAACATGGCAGGCTCTTCTGATGAAAGGTTTGGTAAGTAACTTACCAAAACAAGCTGTGAAAACCTATTCAGGATGTATAGATTAATAAAGCTGTAAAAGACTTCTGTAAATTGGGATCACACTCAGAAGCAAATGGAAAGAAACCACAAGAAAGCAGTCCAATTCAGAACACTTAAAGACTGGGTTGTAGATAGAGTTGAGCGGACACCTGGAAGTCTGTGTTCGGTGGGTCCGGCCGAACTTGAAAAAAAAGTCCGGGTCCGTGACCCGGACTTTTTCCGAACTTGACCCGGACACCGAACCCCATTGAAGTCAATGGGGACCCGAACTTTCAGGCACTAAAATGGCTCTAAAAAACCAATGGAAAGGGCTAGAGTGCTGCAAATGGCAGCAAAATGTAGTTACGAGCATGGCAAGTGCTCTGCAAACAAATGTGGATAGGGAAATAACTTAAAACAACAAAAAAAACTGAAAAATAAAACAATTTTCTTCATCTGTGAAGGACGAGGCCCATATGGAGTAGGAGGGAGGTTGAGGTGGCGGTGGATGTGGCGGTGTAGGTGGAAGCGGCGGTGGAGGGGAACGAGGTAGCCAACACTGCTTTTTTTTAGTCATTTTCAATTAGGGTACACCCCAAAAGAGTGAGAAAGATCAAAAATATAACAATGACTGGGTAAGGCCGGTATCCATCTCAATTCTGCACAAGGTACGGAAAAGTCCTGTGGGATCCATGCCTGGTTCATTTTAATGAATGTGAGCTTGTTCATCGGCGCCCCGGAACAGTGTATCACGGATCTTTTTCTGCAACGCAGCCCCTCTATATCCCTACCACCTCTAGAGATGGCCAAAAAGATAAAAGACACTGGCCAGCCGCGGCAATTACAGCACTTCTTCATGGCCCAGGAAAAGCAGCAACGGCAAGATGGCGCCGGAGGCTGCTCGCCGGCCTCCTCCAGCGAGACGTCTCACTCCCCACACAGTCCTCCGCTTCCTCCCTCACAAAAAGCAGGGCAGCCACGGTCACCTACCGCCTCGACTGCACTCTCCAGGAGCCCTGTGAAAAGCAAACCCAGGCTGTCTGTGGACGTCCACCCCGAGGAGGTAAGCAATGGGGATTCCTCCTCCATGAACTCCACCAGGGAATTAACAGCCAATATCAATGCCTTTCCTGCCTTTAATCAGTCAGTCTCTGAGACTAAGCTAAAGGACATGATGGTGTCCCTGCGTGCTTCTTTACATGCAGATACGATGGAATGTGTCAGCTCCTTTAAGGTGGAAGTGCAGGCCTTGGGGGGACGCATGGATAGAGTGGAAACTAAGATGGGGGAGTTTGCTGCAACTCATAATGAACTGATAGACTCTCACTATACCCATGAAGATGAAATAGATAAGCTTAAAAATAAAATAGCTGACATGGAGGACCGCTCTAGGCGGAACAACGTAAAGATTAGGGGTGTCCCTGAGTCTATACAGCCTAGTGACCTGGATCAATATGCCCGTGACCTCATTATGGCGGTTCTCCCCTCCACCCCCAAGTCTGAGCCTGTGATAGACAGGATCCATCGCCTCCCCAAGCCATCTTATCTCTCGGATGATGTCCCCCGGGATGTCATCATGCGGGTCCACTTCTATCATGTCAAGAATCACTTAATGACTGCATTCAGGAAGATGACCCCGGTTCCGGAGGGGTATGCCAGGATTCAGCTCTTTGCAGATTTATCGCAACACACCTTGCAGAAGAGAAGGAACCTCCAACCACTTACCATAGTGCTCAGGATTCAGGAACCATACTATCACTTACAGATGGGGGTTCCCGGGTAAACTCACCATCACTTATAACAACCGAGCGCATGTCATCACTTCACTGCAAGAGGGCCTGGATTTGCTGCAGTCCTGGGGTATTCTCCCGGCTCAGGGCCCCACTCCTTCAGGATCCTCTGATCGCATCTCACCATTCCCTAAAGACTGGCACACAGTCTCTTACAAAAAGAAGGGGAAAAAGGCCCCCAAGGGATCGCCGTCCCACGGCACCAACAACTAAGCCTCTCCCTGAGTCTGGCTACCAAGACCACCTTTCTAACCCCCACCAATATGTGCAGTACGACTGCTTACAAGTTTGTTCTCTATTTTTTACTCGTTGTTTGTGTTTCTCACCACTTTTGTTCTTTCTTTTTTTTTTCATTTTTTCTAATTTTTTGCTGGTCAGCTTATTTTCTTCAGGAACTCTGTGCCTTGCTGAATTCTACCCCGAGACTCCGGTTGACCACTGGACCAGGTAACATTATCATTACTTTTAAACCTCCTACATGACCATTAAGTTCACCTCCTTGAATGTCCATGGTCTTAACCACCCCACCAAGAGGGCATCCATGTGGCGAGAGGCCATTAAACTCAAGAGTGACTTACTGTGCATTCAGGAAACCCACCTCCAAGTATCATCTTCACCAACTATATCCCACAAGAACTTTCCACACATTTTCATGGCCTCAGCCCCGCAGAAACGCAAAGGAGTAGTAATAACAGTTAAGGACTCGGTAGCCTTTTCTTTAATTGACCTCATCACAGACCGAATGGTCGTTACATTATCTTGCTGGGCGAGATCAACAACCTACCTTTTACGGTGGTCAACGCATATACCCCCAACATGCACCAACTGCGTTTTTGGAGAAAAATGTTCCAACTAGTGGCCAAACACAGGAGGGGCTCTACGATAATATGTGGAGATTTCAACCTCACAGCTGACCCCACGCTGGACATTTAATCTACTCCCAAACGCTCTCCCCCTGCCTTACACCATGTGTTCCATGCAGCGGAGGTCTACGACACCTGGAGATGCCTCCACCCGGGAGAATGGGACTACTCCTTCCACTGGCAATGTCATAACTCTTACTCCCGCATTGACATGATTTTAGTTGACAATCACCTACTACAACTTATCCATACCTCTGAAATACACAACATCACCTGGTCGGATCATGCTCCAGTATCTGTCACCCTGCAGTAGTCACGCTCTCCGGGTCCTGCCTTCTTGTGGAGAGCAAATAGCCAAGTCTTGGACTCTCCTCAATATGCCTCCCAAATTGAGGCCTGTCTTGAGGAGTACTTCAAGAATAAGGAAGGATCAGTGTCTGACCCGACCGTTGTTTGGTGTAACCACAAGGCATACATACGTGGGATTATTAATAAAATATGTGCACGTCTCAAAAAGCAGAGGACTCTGCGGTTTGAACAACTCCTGGGCGAGATCAAATGATTGGAACCCCTGAATAAATCCTCCCCATCTCCATCTTTGGCCCAACAATTGTCCAAACTTAGGTCTGATCTTAGGGAGCTTTTGGTAGAACAGCAGGATACATTTTTTAGAGCTCTCAAGCTATCCCATTATTTAGCTGGTAACAAAGCTGGCAAATTGTTAGCCAACAAATTGAAAGCAAAGTGAGTGAAAAGGTAGATAGATGGAGCCAAATACAAGGCAATCTTAGAAGAAAACCTGTTAGAGTCTGCAAAAGACTTGAGACTGGGGCGGAAGTTCATCTTCTAGCAGGAAAACAACCCTAAACAAACAGCCAGAGCTACAATGGAATGGTTTAGATCAAAGCATTTTCATGTGTTAGAATGGCCCAGTCAAAGTCCAGACCCAATTGAGAATAGTCTTGAAAATTGCTGTTCACAGACGCTCTCCATCCAATCTGACAGAGCTAGAGCTATTTTGCAGAGATGAATGGGCAAAGATTTCACTCTCTAGATGTGCAAAGCTGGTAGAGACATCCCCAAAATGACTTGCAGCTGTAATTGCAGCGAAAGGTGGTTCTACAAAGTATTTTCAGATATGTATTTGTAAAAAAAAAATTCCTTCCAATTTACAATTATGTGCCACTTTGTGTTGGTCTATCACATAAAATCCTAATAACACACATTTACATTTTTGGTTGTAAAATGACAAAATGTGAAAAATGTCAAGGGGTATGAATACTTTTTTCAAGGCACTGTAAGATCTGTGGCAAAAGTGGCACAACTGTCTAAAGCTAACAGTCAGGTATTGTCTTTCAAATAACATTGGAATGTGTTTGTTATGAGTATCTCTTTCAGTTTTACTCCATTCATTTTTTTGTAAATTAGCACCCCAGTAATAGGTCATTGAGAAAACCAGCAGAAAAAGAGGGTTAGCAAAGAAATTCTACTTGAAATTAGAACATTTTACTTCCACTCAATTTCCTTATCCCAGTTTCTAAATTGATAGTGCTATGGGAGGGTCCAAACCGAGGCCAAACCAAAGCCTTTATTATCCAACATTTTAGGCAAAATTTAGAATTTGTTTCTAACTCTAAGAGGTTGGTTCTATGGAAGCCAGATCAACCAGTTCCTCTTAGTCAGACTCCGTTTTTCTGCTTCATCGGAGTAGGGTCTAGAAAGCCTCAATAGATTGGTCTTTGAGCTGTAGAATAGTCCTTAGCTGCCCGTCAAGACTTTCTACTTAGAAATTTGCATCCATAGGCAGATATAGAGGATGCAGACACTTTACATATTTATGGACTTTTTTAAAAAATAGGGAGAAGGTACTACGGGTATTACTAAGGTAGTATACCACAGTAACCAATTCAATATCAGTTTATTGAAGTCAGGACAGGATTGGATTCTAATTGGTCGATAGGAATATACTGCACTTTGCTCTTGGTGCTTTAACCCCTGCACTGTTTTAAGTCCAATAAACTTACCATTTCCAAAACTATACACATTACCAAGTTCAGTACATATAGACACAGCACAGTAAAGCCTTCTTAAAATAAAATATATTCATGTCCCACATGACATATCTTAAAAAAAAAAAAGGGTTATTCCTCATTTCAAGACAGTGGGACACAAAAATCATTGCTTTACGCCCCATTGACCAGATGTACATCCGGAGCTGGTGGTTGACCTAACAATGAAAGTATCCTATGCCTAATATTACAAAATGATTAATTCCAGACTGTATTCAGATATTTCAAGCTATTTGAGCATCATCAGTGTAGTGTATGGAGACCATGGCTTCTATGAAGTAAGATTTGGGACCCAACAACTGTATAATCCTCTTAGTTTTTAGATATGTGATATAATGAATCATTTCTGTTTTAAGAAGACTTTACTGTGCTGCACATTGAATGAGTGAGTGTCTTGTACTGTCCCAAATAAACATAGGAAAAGATGTTTATAATACATGCAAGCATAAGCATTAAATATGACCCATACACTGCACATACAGTGTAGGCAATTCAAACATCAATGAACCTGGAATAAACTATGTATGCCCAATGAGAAATCTCAAGATCAAAAGTGAAATTCTAACAGTTTGTTTTTGCAGCACTGGGTAAAAAAAATGACTTCTAATTGACTGCTATGGACAAGGGCAAATCTTTTAATCCTTCCGTTTTATTTAAATACCCTCCATTGTGAACCTTATCCAACTATTCATAACATCAGCAAGCCACTGGATTATAGTATTTGATACCCTTGAGTCACTGGGGAAACCCTGCTACATAAAATAACAAGAAGAACCAATAACATGTTGATCCTTATAATCCATTTGTGTCCTTATAATCCCTAGTTTCAGATATACTTAGGAGCAGTGCATTGCTTGAATACGATCCAAAGTTATCACAAATGGACCTCAAATCTTTAACAGAGGAACTCCTAATAGGAGCTGCCTGTAAAAGATTATATGTATGCAATTGCTTCTAAATTAGATTAATATTACTTTTTAATAATATTGTGGTCAAACAAATTTCATATATGCAAATCTGTCTGTAGTGAAGTGCGATTTACTTAGTGTGAAGTATACAAAGTGACACTTCATTTTTGTCACTGCAGTTGCTGTGCAGTGAAATGCAGGGCCATCCAGAGAGGTGTGATGCAATGCAAACATGTTGCATAATATCACTCAGTTCTGGAACGCAGTGAAACACCATGTTATAGTTTATCCATGAGAAAAAACACTGGTAAGGTAACTGCACATATTGTGAACTGGCCCTAAAGTGTTGTGAGTGCTCCCTGTCTGCTGGATATCTCTTTCCCCAACATAAGGCAGGCTCTGTGAAATACTTATAGGGCATAGTAAATATATGTCACAGAATTCAAGGAATGATTGGGGTTCTTCACAAAGTAAGTTTACAAACTTCAAGATCAATTAGATTAATAGGAGTAGGCTAGAAATAATTGAAATACAATAAGGAAATTAATATATGATTATACATTTTGACCATAGATATGTTTTAACCTCCCTGGCGGTATGATTCTTTCGCATTTTAGGTGCTGAAAGAAGTACCATTATTTTGCATGTAATTCTTCAGAATGAGCAGCCCAAACCAACTATTTACATATTTTTTATTTTACTGTGCGTTATTCTTTATAACATCTTGGGTATGATAAAGTTTGAAACACAAAATCATAAATTATAATATAATAAAAAACTATAAATAAGTTAAAGTATGTATGTATGTATATATATATATATATATATATATATATATATATACTGTGTATATATATATGTATATATATGTATATATATATATATATATATATATATATATATATATATATATGTATATATATATATATATATATATATATATATATATATATATATATATACGTATATACATATATATACATAAAAAGTACAGTAAAACTGCAGGAAAGGGCACTGGGGGGCAATGTAATGTGAATTTATTTTATTTTGAATGGTATCAGTGTGTTTGGTATGTTTTACATTTGAATTTGCTGCCGGTTCCACCCCCATGCGAACGTCACGTCGCAGGAGATGGAAGCCGGGGCACGGAGACGATCGGGAGGAAGATCCGCCGCCGCATACCGCTCGCATACATCGCTGGATCCAGGTGACAAGGTAAGTAACCTCTTTTACAGGATCCAGCGATGCTTCTGGCAGTACCCGGAGTGTGTTTCGGGGTTACCACTTTTGGCTCTGAAATTTAACCCCGAGCCACGCTCGGGAATACCGCTAAGAAGGTTAACTGACATTTAGCTAAAGTAGAACTATAGGAAAAAATGTTTTTTCCATTTTGGATAGAGTAAGAGAGGGTTATAACCCCTGTCCCTTTTTGTTGCCATCTTTATCCCATTGGGGAGATTTACCTTAATTTCCTATCCCAATTCCAAAACTGGAAATGAGAGGAAATCCCTGTAAATCATGGGAATCCAATTGTAATTGGAAGATTTACCCAATATTACTTTTTTACTTTTCTGGGGACTAACGGGGGCACAGACAGCAATGAAAACCTGACAGGGATTCTACTCCTTCTCCATTCTATTCAAAAAACATTTAAAAAAGTTTGCCTTTAGTTATACTTTAACTTGCGCTAGTCTGGATTTTCTGTGCAAGAGAGTGTCCTGACAAAATAATCGTAATGTCATTACTGTACCTAGCAAAGAAAGAAAAATTTGGACAGTCATTACAGGACCTAAATCCACAATGGCTTGACTGTGCCACACATGTTACCCTGGAAGAAAAACAACTCTTAATCAAAGAATGCATTGCTTTTCTGAGAGAATATCAATTGTATATCACCTCTAGAGCTATTTTATGCATTGTGTGCAAATGATGTACAATTTTAATGGTGTGTATAATAAATAGTAATATGTAGGGCCATATTTCCCACTAGGCACAGTATGCACATGCCTACAGTATAAGCAGCAAAGGCAACGAGGCAACCTTTACCTGTTTAATTATTGGCCACATTATAAGCCACATATTTTTATCCATTATCAGTAAGAATATTTATCTCATATATGGGTTTTTACACATTATCACATTATTCTAAACCACAATAGGAACAAGAAAACAAGCATATTTTTTTAATAAAGTAAGTGACTCTAGCTTGGGAGTATTGCTTAGGACTCCAAATATTGCATGCCTATAGGCTCTAGTGATGAAACCCATATGAACACATTTTGCTTCTCATTCAGAAATCTTCCCTTGTGTATGTGTATATTGCTTGCCTAAAGCTGAACTCAGTTAAATACATCTATGGGAGCTATTGCTGACCTCACCTTTATTTACTGCAGATAAGCAGTATAGCCAGCATACCTCCATGCCCATGCCAACATGTTTCTTGCTACTAGAGATAGAAACATAGAAAAGTGACGGCAGAAAAAGACTGAGTAGTCCATCCATTTTTTTTCTTGTTAACTTTATTGTTTGAGTATAGATTTTATAGATATAGATGTTTGTCCCAAGCATGTTTGAAGCCATTTATTGTCTCACTACCTCTGCTGGTAGTTTATTCCAAGCATCAACTACCCTTTCAGTAAAATAATACTTTCTAAGATAAGTTTTGAACTTTCCCCCAGTTATTTTGAGGTCATGTCTCCTTGTTTTTGATTTTGGTTTCATATTGAAAAAACGGTTCCTGAACCTTATTCACCCCCTTGATGTATTTAAAGGTTTCAATCAGATCTCCCCTTTCCCTTCTTCCCTCCAGACTCTACATGTTAGGCTCCTAAAGTCGCTTTCGTTATGTTTTATCCCCCAAACCTTTAACCATTTCTGTTTACATCTCTGGACTCGTTCTATCTTATCAATATTGTTCTGTTAAGGAGGTCTCCAGAACTGGACACAGTCTTCTAAATGAGGTCTCACTAAAGATCTGTATTGAGGAATCAGAACCTCCTTACACCTGCTGGTGATCCTTCTAGTGATGCATCCTAGAATTATATTTGCTTTTCCCACTGCCTAGTCACAATGTTTGCTCATTTTGCAATCATCTGAAAAAAGGAACCCTGAATATTTTTCCTTTCTACCAGCAATGCCAAATCATGTTCCATGTTACAGACACCTCCAGGGATATCAACCCTATTACACACCTTTGTATCATCAGCAAAAAGACATACCTTGCCCAACAAACCTTTAGTTATATCACTTACAAATAGATTCAAAAGAACAGGACCTGGTATAGAGCTTTGTGGTAACCCATTAGTGGATGGTCTTTGTTCTGTGTGAACCCCATTTACAATCACACTCTGGTATTTATCCTTTAGCCAACTGCAAATCCACTCAACCACACAAGGGTTAAGTCCTAGCTTGTACAACTTGGTAAAACATTGGTAATACAGCCAAAAAATTCAGTCAGATTAGTCTGACATGATGTTTCCTCAGTAAGGACATGCTGCTTTGGGTCAATGATCCTTCTTTTCAGGTGTGATTTTATTAAATTTACTACAACTGATGCTAAACTCACTGGCCAGCAATTGCCAGCTTCTACCTGGCTGCCCTTCTTGTGAATAGGTACAATATTAGCTGTATGCCAGTCATGGGGAACTTCTCCTGTTGAAGTGATTGCTTAAAAAGATCCATTATTGGTCAAACAAATATATCTCAAAGTTCTCTTAGAACTCTGGGATGAATATAATCAGGGCCCGTTGCTTTATTAAGCTTTAACCGAGCCAGTTCCTCTGCTACCTCTATAGTCGAATTGCTCTGGGTTCAGTTCAAGCAGGGTTCAGCAAACTGTAAAGAAGTTCATAAGGCAAATTTAAACCCCGTTGAAAGCAATGGGGGCCAAATCTGTCAAATCAAAAAAAAAAAAAAAATTATTTTTGGGCTAATTGGCAAAGGGTTGTCATAAAAGTAGCATGAGGTGCACTTCCCTGAGGAATAAGTACCAGTACAAAAAAAAGCATAAACATTCCATTTGGCCAGGAGCAGTGATTTTTAAAGCACTGACATTTACAGGGGAAAATGGTTTTAAATTGCTAGAAAATTAAATTTCCCTATTAAAAAAATGGCATGCAATCCCCTCCAAAAGTTTCCCAAAAAATTTGGCGGACTTTTAGAGGGTTTAATTGAAACTGTATAATATTCTTCCTTGCAAATGTCACTTTTGCTCTAGCACATCCTACAGCAAAAAGAGAAAAAAAAAGTTTGTGTAGAACCCTCCCCCCCAAGTTTGATACCAGACCCTTTATCTGAGCATGCAGCCTGGCTTAACAGAAATGGGAGACATGAGCCTGTATCTCCCCACTCTTGAACCATACCAGGCCACATGTCCCCAACATGGGGGTTCTGCCTTGCCAGAGGACAAGGGCCTCTTCCCCACAGCATGGCCCAGTGGTTGTGGGGATCTGTAGAGTTTGGGATAATCGTATCTTGATTCATTTGTGTTTGGAGGTCTGGAGGGTGTTTCATAGTGCTCAACATTTTTATTCAAGTCTATGAATCTATCATTGTTTATGAACATTTATTTATTTTCATTACTGTGTAGTTTCTATTTGTTTGGGGCAGCACAGCACTTTTTAATTAATAGTTGGTTTATTTTTGATGTGGAAGCACATTTTTGGTGCTTGCAGCAGCTCATGGTTTAAGTAAATATTCTCAGTTAGATCCTGTGGCAGTGGGTGAGGTTTTTCAATCTATCTGGCCCATCATCAATGCCAGCAGACCTTAATTTGTAAATTAAACATTTATGGGGTACTGTATCAAACGCTTTGACAAAATCCAGGTACACCACTTCCATAGCCCTTTCTCTATCCAGATTACAGCTCACTCCCTCATAGAATATTTACTGGTTGGTCTGGCAAGAATGATATTTTAGAAATCCATGCTGTTTACTACTAATGATACTACTTTCATTAGCAAATTATTGGATATGGTCCCTTATCATCCCCTCCAATAGTTCACTTACTATTGATGTTAGGCTGACTGGTCTGTTTTTTCCAGGAATATATCACAGCCCTTTTTTTTTTTATATTGTTACTACGTTAGCTTTTGGCTTTTATTGAGAGCTGGAAAGAGGGATGGCGCATAGTGGTGTGATGAAAAAATAATACTCCTTGATGAAGACAGGTGGTAAGCAATGATCACAGGAAAGTTTATTAAAATAATAATGTTAAAAAAGCCACAAACCGGTCCTGGTGTCTTCGGTGTCACAGAGGACATTGTGGGGGTCCCGCTCTGTGTGGGGAGAAGCAATATATCGAATCCGGGGGGAGATGGAGAAGGGATCCGGATGGTCTAGGGAACAGTTAAAGGAGATCACTAGGCGTGTGTGTCTGCCGTACACACAGGCTGGGCGCCGGACCTCACGCTTCCGGGATCCTCACCACACAGCGTCACAGAGAACGAACTGCTGAAGACAGGAAGAAGGACGGGCCGGCGTGAAACTCAAACATCGGGTTACCATGCGCTTTGTCAAGTTACGGCAAAGCGGCAACCCAAAGCTATTTGAAGCCAAGGAGGGGGGCAAAGAGTGGGCAGAACAACAACAACAAAACTATTGAAGGACAAAAACAGTGGCGGCCGGTGCATAGGGGCGCCAGGGCGCCGCCCCCCCTAAAAAAAGAAAAATAAAAGATTAAAAAAAAAAAAAAAGATTACAAAACGAGCAATAAAGTTTGGAAAAAAAAAATTGCGTTCGCCGCCGCCGCCGGCCGATGTGGAGGGGGTGGGGGGTGGGGTTACCACCCAGAAGAGGCGCCGATTGGCTGCCTTCTGGGGGGCGTGGGGGCGTAACCTGGGCGCAAGGCAGATTGTTTGGAAACCCCCACTTCGTGGATTCCTGGCTGTGATTGGTCCAGCCTCCAGCCTGGACCAATCACAGCATCCAGGACATCCAACGCTGACCCCGCTGACGTCACTCGCAGCAGTGGACCGGACCCGGACGGACGATGGAGTCGGGTGGACACCGGACGGGAGTGACGGCGGCACCGGAGAGGAGACCAGACCACCAGCATCTGATCCAGACGACCGGACCGGTCACCTCACCAGGCCGCAGCTCGAGGAGCGGAGGTCATCTGCTGGAAGAAGACATCACCACCGGTAAGTGAGTCCTCGTGGTCCCCCTGTCCTGTCAGTCCTATATGACCATCCATCCATCCATCCATCCAGCCTTTCCACCGCCATCCCCCTCTGCTCTGCCTCATCCCATGACCATTCATCCATCCATCCATCCAGCCTTTCCACTGCCATCCCCCTCTGCTCTGCCTCATCCCATGACCATCCATCCATCCATCCATCCAGCCTTTCCACCGCCATCCCTCTCTGCTCTGCCTCATCCCATGACCATCCATCCATCCATCCAGCCTTTCCACCGCCATCCCCCTCTGCTCTGCCTCATCCCATGACCATCCATCCATCCATCCAGCCTTTCCACCGCCATCCCCCTCTGCTCTGCCTCATCCCATGACCATCCATCCAGCCTTTCCACCGCCATCCCCCTCTGCTCTGCCTCATCCCATGACCATCCATCCATCCAGTTTCCACTGCCATCCCCCTCTGCTCTGCCTCATCCCATGACCATCCATCCATCCAGCCTTTCCACCGCCACCCCCCTCTGCTCTGCCTCATCCCATGACCATCCATCCATCCAGCCTTTCCACCGCCATCCCCCTCTGCTCTGCCTCATCCCATGACCATCCATCCATCCATCCATCCAGCCTTTCCACCGCCATCCCCCTCTGCTCTGCCTCATCCCATGACCATCCATCCATCCAGCCTTTCCACCGCCGTCCCCCTCTGCTCTGCCTCATCCCATGACCATCCATCCATCCAGCCTTTCCACCGCCATCCCTCTCTGCTCTGCCTCATCCCATGACCATCCAGCCATTCCACCGCCATCCCCCTCTGCTCTGCCTCATCCCATGACCATCCATCCATCCAGCCTTTCCACCGCCATCCCCCTCTGCTCTGCCTCATCCCATGACCATCCATCCATCCAGCCTTTCCACCGCCATCCCTCTCTGCTCTGCCTCATCCCATGACCATCCAGCCTTTCCACCGCCGTCCCCCTCTGCTCTGCCTCATCCCATGACCATCCATCCATCCAGCCTTTCCACCGCCGTCCCCCTCTGCTCTGCCTCATCCCATGACCATCCATCCATCCAGCCTTTCCACCGCCATCCCCCTCTGCTCTGCCTCATCCCATGATCATCCAAACATCCAGCCTTTCCACTGCCATCCCCCTCTGCTCTGCCTCATCCCATGACCATCCTTCCCACTGCCATCCCTCTCTGCCTCATGCCCTCATCTCTCCCACCGCCATCCCTCTGCCTGATCCCATCTCTCTCACCTCCATCCCTCTGCCTGATCTCATCCCGCCCACCGCCTGATCCAATTTCTCCCACCTCCATCCCTCTGCCTGATCCCATCTCTCCCACCTCCATCCCTCTGCCTGATCCCATCTCTCCCACCTCCATCCCTCTGCCTGATCCCATCTCTCCCACCTCCATCCCTCTGCCTGATCCCATCTCTCCCACCACCATCCTTCTGCCTGATCCCATCTCTCCCACTGCCATACCTCTGCAGGGGGCATGTACGCTTGTCACTGCATTGGAAGGGGGCCTGTACGCTGGTCACTACATTGAAAGGGGGCATGTATGCTGGTCACTACATTGAAAGGGGGCATGTACGCTGGTCACTACATTGAAAGGGGGCATGTACGCTGGTCACTACATTGAAAGGGGGCATGTATGCTGGTCACTACATTGAAAGGGGGCATGTACGCTGGTCACTACATTGAAAGGGGGCCTGTATACTGGTCACTACATTGAAAGGGGGCATGTACGCTGGTCACTACATTGAAAGGGGGCCTGTACGCTTGTCACTACATTGAAAGGGGGCATGTATGCTGGTCACTACATTGAAAGGGGGCATGTATGCTGGTCACTACATTGAAAGGGGGCATGTACGCTGGTCACTACATTGAAAGGGGGCCTGTATACTGGTCACTACATTGAAAGGGGGCATGTATGCTGGTCACTACATTGAAAGGGGGCATGTACGCTGGTCACTACATTGAAAGGGGGCATGTATGCTGGTCACTACATTGAAATGGGGCATGTACGCTGGTCACTACATTGAAAGGGGGCCTGTATACTGGTCACTACATTGAAAGGGGGCATGTACGCTGGTCACTACATTGAAAGGGGGCATGTACGCTGGTCACTACATTTAAAGGGGGCCTGTATACTGGTCACTACATTGAAAGGGGGCATGTACGCTGGTCACTACATTGAAAGGGGGCATGTATGCTGGTCACTACATTGAAAGGGGGCATGTACGCTGGTCACTACATTGAAAGGGGGCCTGTATACTGGTCACTACATTGAAAGGGGGCATGTACGCTGGTCACTACATTTAAAGGGGGCCTGTATACTGGTCACTACATTGAAAGGGGGCATGTACGCTGGTCACTACATTGAAAGGGGGCCTGTATACTGGTCACTACATTGAAAGGGGGCATGTACGCTGGTCACTACATTGAAAGGGGGCCTGTATACTGGTCACTACATTGAAAGGGGGCATGTACGCTGGTCACTACATTGAAAGGGGGCATGTACGCTGGTCACTACATTGAAAGGGGGCATGTACTGTGTGGTCTGTGCTAGGGGGTCTGTACTGTGGGGTTTGTGCTAGGGGGGTCTGTACTGTGGGGTTTGTGCTAGGGAGTCTGTACTGTGGGGTTTGTGCTAGGGAGTCTGTACTGTGGGGTTTGTGCTAGGGAGTCTGTACTGTGGGGTTTGTGCTAGGGGGTCTGTACTGTGGGGTTTGTGCTAGGGGGTCTGTACTGTGGGGTTTGTGCCACTCTCAGTCAGTGTATCCCATAATAGGGCCCCTGCTCCCTTTTATGGGATATACTAGTACTGATGGTCACTACATTGAAAGGGGGCCTGTACGCTTGTCACTACATTGAAAGGGGGCATGTATGCTGGTCACTACATTGAAAGGGGGCATGTATGCTGGTCACTACATTGAAAGGGGGCATGTACGCTGGTCACTACATTGAAAGGGGGCCTGTATACTGGTCACTACATTGAAAGGGGGCATGTACGCTGGTCACTACATTGAAAGGGGGCATGTACGCTGGTCACTACATTGAAAGGGGGCATGTATGCTGGTCACTACATTGAAAGGGGGCATGTACGCTGGTCACTACATTGAAAGGGGGCCTGTATACTGGTCACTACATTGAAAGGGGGCATGTACGCTGGTCACTACATTGAAAGGGGGCATGTACGCTGGTCACTACATTTAAAGGGGGCCTGTATACTGGTCACTACATTGAAAGGGGGCATGTACGCTGGTCACTACATTGAAAGGGGGCATGTATGCTGGTCACTACATTGAAAGGGGGCATGTACGCTGGTCACTACATTGAAAGGGGGCCTGTATACTGGTCACTACATTGAAAGGGGGCATGTACGCTGGTCACTACATTTAAAGGGGGCCTGTATACTGGTCACTACATTGAAAGGGGGCATGTACGCTGGTCACTACATTGAAAGGGGGCCTGTATACTGGTCACTACATTGAAAGGGGGCATGTACGCTGGTCACTACATTGAAAGGGGGCCTGTATACTGGTCACTACATTGAAAGGGGGCATGTACGCTGGTCACTACATTGAAAGGGGGCATGTACGCTGGTTACTACATTGAAAGGGGGCATGTACTGTGTGGTCTGTGCTAGGGGGTCTGTACTGTGGGGTTTGTGCTAGGGGGGTCTGTACTGTGGGGTTTGTGCTAGGGAGTCTGTACTGTGGGGTTTGTGCTAGGGAGTCTGTACTGTGGGGTTTGTGCTAGGGGGTCTGTACTGTGGGGTTTGTGCTAGTGGGTCTGTACTGTGGGGTTTGTGCTAGGGAGTCTGTACTGTGGGGTTTGTGCTAGGGGGTCTGTACTGTGGGGTTTGTGCTAGGGGGTCTGTACTGTGGGGTTTGTGCCACTCTCAGTCAGTGTATCCCATAATAGGGCCCCTGCTCCCTTTTATGGGATATACTAGTACTGATGGAGCCCTTAATATGTGATATATTGGGAGAATTGGTTCACGCAAGCAAAATACAGGGGACAAAATGGGTGGGGTCTATAAGGGGTATGGCTTCTGAGAAATGGGAGGGGCCAAAATAGAAGGGCGGGGTCTTGCGCCCCCCCATCTTAAAACTTCACCAGCCGCCACTGGACAAAAAAGAAAAAAGGGGAAAACAAGGAGAGGGAACCCCATGGTGACCCCATGGATCACCTACAGTCACATGAGCAATAACAAACACAATTTAAGTTTAGAACTAAAAGCATATTACAATGTTTAAATACTTATGTGCATACATGAAGTGCCATCTGTTAAATATTTATGTGCATACATGAAGTGCCATCTGTGAGTACTCATATATGAATAAATATGCGTGAGGTCCAGCGCCCAGCCTGTATGTACGGCCGACACACTCGCCTAGTGATCTCCCTTAACTTTTCCCCAGACCATCCGGATCCCTTCTCCATCTCCCCGCGGATTCGGTATATTGCTTCTCCCCCACAGTGTCCTCTGTGACACCGAAGACACCAGGACCGGTTTGTGGCTTTTTTAACATCATTGTTTAAATAAACTTTCCTGTGATCATTGCTTACCACCTGTCTTCATCAAGGAGTATTAGTTTTTCATCACACCACTATGTGCCATCCCTCTTTTCAGCTCTCCCATTCATACACACTGGCAGCACTGTGTGTATATTTCAACTTATTGTTTTCATTCACACAATTTTGTGAACAATGATTCCCACAATTTAATTAGAGGTTGTCCGGAAGAACAGCGCCTGGACTTTTTTGGTTACTTTTTGGCTTTTAGTGACAGCTCTAAATTGCATTTTTTATATCAGCCAAGAGTTTTGTTTATTTCTACCAGCTATAAACCACTATATGAATGTGTAGCATTTTTATGGAAATTTGAAAGTGATTAAAAAAAATACACACACTGCATATTGTAGTCACCACTCTTTGAACAAGCTACATAATGACCAAAAGAACCAGGCAAATGTGTACCTACCCTTACCGATCCACCTTGAGAAAATATTAAACCTTAAGGGCTCTTTCACATGGGCGTTCCGATCAGATCCGCCTGTCAGTTTTTTAGGCGGATCTGATCGGATGACCCATTCAGCCCTATGGAGCAGTGGGTGTCACCGCTGACACCCGCTGCCATCCGCATCCGATCCTGTCCTTGAAATCCAGACGGATGGAAACCCTATTTTCCATCCATCCTGGGGATCTGATCGGATCGGATGAGAGCGGACAGGCGGTCCGCTTTCATCCGATTCCCCATAGAGAGGCAGCTGAGCGGGGCTCTAACACCTCCCTCTCCGCACACGGTGCGGAGACGGAGCTGTCATCTGCCGGCTCAGCGGGGATCGGCAGATCGATCCCCGCTGAGCAGAGAACGGTCCGCAGCGGAATGCGGACCGTGTGAAGGGGTCCTAAGACTAAGCAATATAAAAACAGGTGCACAACTATGCATACATATTATATATATTTATATATATATATATATATTTATATATAACCTATTTTATATATATATATATATATATATATATATATATATATAGATATATATATATCTATATATATATATATATATACATATATATATATATATATAAAATAGGTTATACTGGTCTGATCTTTTTTAACATGAAAATTCTTTTTGGTTTTGCTGAATGATTACTTTTTTTATTCTGTTAAGGCACCACATTCAGAATGTATGCTTGCTAGATTTACACAAGGACAAAATTATTTTCTTCTCCAGAGTCTCTTCCACTTATGACAGGTGTTAGGCATGATAATATCCAAAGCAGCCTTTGCAGCTGTTCCAAACATTCAGCATGGTTGCTAAGACTTCCATCCACATAAGCGCTTACACAAAATCTTTCTACATCGACTTAGACATGCACTCCTAAGATTGCAAGACAAGCGTCTGCTACTATGCCACTTTAAAACTATTTTGTTTCACAAACTCAAAGCCAATAACACATGTGCAATGTTACTTGAGTTATACAGATCCTTGAGGATTATGCTATAATCTTAAGTTATTTGCTATATCTTCCTTATAGGACATCAAGATAAAATTAGATGTGTTTAAATTAAAGTTGTAAAATATAGAAGACCTTAAATTTTTTTGGTTTTAGTCTTCATTTGTTTTCAGGCATAAAGTGAATATTCTCAGAATGACAGAGAAAACAGAAGTGTATCACATTTTGGAACATTCTATTTAAATCTACAATTCCACCCATAGCAGAAATTTCAAAGGAGTCATGAGTGCTCAATAATGCAATGGGCCAGGAAACAGCAGGTTGATATGCAAAATGCTGTAGTAGTAGTAGAGTCTGGTTTTATTTAGTATAATATAATCAAACTTTTTATATTTGTATTGGCAAATATATCAGACATTCAATATTGTGTTATTCTATAATATTTTAAAGAATTAATTCCAAAGTTAATAAATGTTATACATGTTGAAAAAAAAAAATCCTTAAATATACAACTGTGTCTTTCTACATAAACGAATAATAATTCAAACACTGAAAATTAAGTATAACTTTATTATTCAATAGGTTAAACATGGAACTTAAGAAATGAAGAGATTTCTAATGGCAGCCATATATCAAACATACAGCACCTTATTTACTAAAGAAGTCACTCTAGAAGGTGTTTGTTGGGGTTCAGGGGAAACTATTTTTTACTTTAAAATTGATGTGAACATGACTGGGTATATAAACTGAACACATGATAAAATAAAAATGACTTACTTAGTGAATTTGGCTCCTTTTGTTTACAGGAATTTTGTTATATATAGAAACTTATTTGAGCTATTGTGTCTGTCCTGTTCACTCATCACTTATCTGCATCCTGAAATGTCATGCAATACCATGCCCATAAGTCACTAAGATCAGCTGGTTTTAAAGTCAACATCAAGATTCTATTACACTCACATCTATCATATGGGCCTAGGTCCAACTTTAGATATACTGTAGTTAGAGCATTATAATAGCACATTTTCTGAAGCGCTCAATAATTTCTTTTTTCACATATCATAGCATAGCTTTCTTCATAGCACATTTTAAGGGGTCGAAGAACCTTCACAGAACACAAGACTCTTGCTACTCTTTCTGGGAACCCTTCACTTCCCGAAGTAAAGCTTCGGAGGAAGAATTTATTTCCTCCAGCTTTTCCTCACTCTTAGAAACAGAGACACCTTCTCAGGTCACTGGGCCTTTTCACAGAGATTGTGAGAACTATCAAATCAAGAAGCTCTAGTGCAGTGGTCCTCAACTCCGGTCCTCAGGACCCACTAACAGGCCAGATTTTAAGTATTACCTTGGGGAGATGCAGACTACAATACTGCAATCACTGAGCAGCAAATGAGATCACCTGTGATGTAATTTAGTTATCTTGCAAACCTGGCCTGTTAGTGGGCCCTGAGGACCGGAGTTGAGGACCACTGCTCTAGTGGACACAAAGGATACATTTAATCTCATCGCAAATCTCTTGTAAGAGCCTCATTTAAAACAAAAAACCTCCAAGAATGAGTGTAGTTTTTTTCTCCTAGTGAAAATGTAAGGAAAGCGTTCATGAGAAAGTACATGTAAGATTCCTAAGATCAAACTGTCACTCTCTGACTCCCAGTCTGTATACTACAGCAGTGAAACTGAACCTATTCGGCTTCACTCCAAGTCCCTGCCCCAGAACAGCAGCTTTAAATCAGAATCAGAAAACTGATGCTTGCTCATTAGCTATAATATCCTTTTATGTCCAGCAACACAAACCACCCATTTTAAATGGCAATGTATTTATTAGCCCACAAGTTACAGTGACACAAAAATGTCAGTCCAGGCAAACAACTTTGCTTCCAGTTTTACTGCTTTAGATTATCTAGTGTAATCATTTGGACCTCATTTATGGTCCAGTATCAAACAGGTAAGCCAAGATCTCCAGTACTGGACAACAGTCCAAGCATACAATTTTACACTATCCCAGGGAAAAGTCTATTTCAAACATACAACAAAGTTTGTTGCAAATTTAAGTTTTTTTTAATTTTCCTTTAGAACTCATTTGCACCATAATGCATGCATTAACATGTGTTGCATTGATGTATGCTGACGTGTATTTCACTTTGTTCTGGGTCCTTTTTTTAAAGAATGGTATTGACTTAAAATAAAGGGTGAATGCATTCAAAGTACTGCAGACAGGCCTTTTTTAGGCACTACAATACAATTCACTGGTCCCTTTAAAAATCATTGTAATTCATATGTCCACACATTTTTCCTGCATTGAAAATTGTAGCAAAATTATTTACAACTCTTTTGAAGCTAATAAACTCCAAGGTGATGGGCTATAAAAACAATCTTATTCAATAAATAAACCATTTAGTATTGATTGGCAATGTAACAAAAACAAGTTTTACCCACACTGTTGCAGTTGTGCATATAGTGATGACTTAGGAACCATTTGTGCTGGAATTGTAGTTTTTATAAACCCTTATCCACCAGAATCGCTTTAGGACCTGAGTGCTGACAGCTGAATATTTCAGATTTGGCTATGCATTAGTAAGTTTTAATCTTGACACAGAACTGGATGTCCTGTTTGGTTATTGGCAACATATTCTCTCATAGTTGCCAACATTTGAAAATATATAGGAGGGACACCAATACGCTAAAAGAAAAATGCAGCATGCAAAGCATGCCACCCATAAAGTACATAGGATTGTGGCCAATACTGTGGATGTGGTCAATAAAGTGGGTGTGGTTTTACAGCATATATCTTGTAGCGTCGTACCTTTCTCCCTAGTTTGCCATGTTTAAGGCAGGCAATAGATTATGCAACCCTGGGCTGCAGGAAAGAAAGTCATTTGGTTCCCCCATCAACACAGTCAGTGTTTATGGGGGAATCCCTCCCGCAGCGCTATTGTTTTCTCCCAGGGGGGGCAGGGTGCCATCCCTTCCAGGAGTACACAGTGATTACTGCTAGTGGCTATAGCGCCTGGCGATATTCACGCTAGAAATCCAACATGTTGGTTGCACCCAAGCCAAGATGAATCAACTTTGGTACAATCAGCCTGCCCATACATGACTTGAATCTCAATCGGCCTACAGTGCAGAATCAGCTGGGGTGGAATAGGGAATATAAAATATCAATTTTTCTGCTATATATATAAGGGCTGATTCACAGTAAAACACAGGCACTAACTCTTGTGAGTTGAGACAGCACATTCTTATTGAATGGGCTATAAACACATTTGAATGCGCAGATAAGTCACACCTGTAGAATGCCATGTAACTTTCTTGTAAACTGATATATAATGTTTTAACACCAGATGAAGAATCTGCCCCACCAAGTTGCTAGTGTTACCACTGATTATCACTTCTAAACTCCATGCATGCAGGGGCAGGTCTAAGCAGTGGGAAGATGTGAAGCCCAAGTGTATCCTAGACAAGTCTTTTCCTTTGGGGAACCCCAAAATACAGAAAATACAGAAGAGTGAATTAAAATATATGTAACCCCCCCCCCCTTATAAAAGAACCTATTCAGTTTAAATTGACATGAAAGGCAAAACATTTGTATACAAAAAAATATATATAAATAACTTGTTTTCCCTTTTTTATAAGTGATCACATACCCTTTGTTCCCAGCTGCAAAAAAAGTTATGGGAGAAGAAACAGCAGCACACTCGTCTCCCCAGTGAATGGCTGTGCGGGGGGGGACATGCCATGACAAGTCTAATCATTGGAGGAGAGCAGGCTCAGTTCCCAGAACAGCTAGAGAACTGACCACGCTGTGCTCTACCACCTAGTGCAGTCAGTTTTAATAAGGAAAGCAGATGGAATGGCAGGAACACCGGGTATTTTACACAAAGGAAGCAATACAAAGAGAACAGGAAACATCATCATACAAGTACATGCTACAGCAGGCACATACCAGGAATATGAAATGGGTTTACATATTTCTTTTAAAAAAGTAGTGCGTACCCATGCTATTAAGGACCTTGCCCTTAATAGAAAAGTATTCTGGAGATGGACAGATGGACAGAGTTTGCACTTTTTTATGGTCCTAACTAAGAACCTGTGACACTATAAACACCTAAGTACTAGCAAGATGTTTGTTCTATTAAAATGTGCCTTAAAGTGGATCTTCACTTACTTTTACAAATTTCATATATCCTTTTTCCCCCCTCAGCTTCATCTGCATTGCTTTAAGGATGGGGTACCCTTTTTTGAGGTGTGCAGCTGTGATCCTGCTTTTCTCACCTTGGCAAAAATGATGCCCCCTTCCCGTTTCAACCCTCCTGGGATACCTACATTACACATCCAAAGAGGCTTTGAAGTTATGTAGAACACACTGATCAGGCACATTGGAGCATTATCAGGTGGCTAGCTGCATGGACCCAAACCACCTTCTAATGATGTCATCAGAAACAAAATCAGAGATCAAAATTAACCCAAGGAAGTTAAGTTCATCTTAAAGCCATCAAGTTGTAAAGGCCTCTTCGTAAAACAAGGCTGTTTGCTAACAAATTGTTTTAAAGTAAATCTACTAAAATGCAATCTGAACCTGACTGGACATTCCGAGGTCGATTTACTAAAGTGAAATAGACTGTGCACTTTTAGTAAATGAGCTAAATATTTACTTTGCAAAGAATACCCAATCACATGTAAGGAAAATTTTAAAAAGCAGCATATTTGCTTGCAATTGATTGGATGATGGAAGTCAGCAGAGCTTCTGCTCATTTACTAAGCTCTGGAGCAACTGCTCTTGCAGGAGTGCAACTGTGCTTTGCTAAGTGCACAGTCTATTTGCCTTTGGCAAATCAATACCTCTGTGTCTGTAATAGGCTGAGATAGGGTGTGAGCGCAACTGGGAGTAGAAAAGGTCCTTGGCGCCATCACAAGCTCTGGTTCAGATTTGATTTATTTGGTTTTTGGTGGTGGGATGCAAGAGTTCCTGATGTTCTAAAATGTACCATGTACCTTGTGCAAATACTTCTAGCTACCAGTGTTAAGAGAGGCCTTTTGAATTAAATGTTACTGTGACAGCACAGAAGCTGTTAATAAAGAAAGTGATTTGGTTTCTAACCTCTTTTAACTGTCTTATAAGGAAGATGGCCCTCCAGCAGGAAATGGCTTATGAACCTGCTGGAAGGACTGCTAACATGCTAGCGTAGCCATATCCCAGCCACTAGGGGTAGCTGCCTTTACCGTGCAAGCTACACACAGCTGTAGTCATTTTAGCACAGCTTATTCTTGCCACTGTAATGGCACGTTTCCACTGCAAGTACCGGCTCGGCTCTACTCGGCCCTGCTTAGCCCTGCTTGGCCCTGCTTGGCCCTGCTTGGCCCTGCTTGGCCCGGTTTGCTTTTCCACTGCTGGTACCGCATGGTACGGTGTTGGAACGGTTCGGTACAGTACGGTATGGTTTGCTTTTCCACTAAAGTAGTACTAAAGTTAAGTGGGTGGGATAACAACGGGGTGGGTGGGATTCTCTGACCAATCAGTGGCTAGTAGTGACTGCATGCAAAGGATTGTGGGATATGGTACCGGGTATGGTACCTCTTGGAACCACAATTGAGTAGGTACTGTTTTTGAGAGCCGTACCGTTCGGTTCCATGCAGTGGAAAAGCGCCACCATACCGTACCTTCCCGAACCGTTCCTACACCATACCATGTGGTACCAGCAGTGGAAAAGCACAAAAGCCAGCCGAACCGTTCGGTTCCATGCAGTGGAAAAGCGCCATTAATCAGCAGAAACAGCCTCATATACTATGGTAGCATCAGTCTATCCTTGAGTTTACTGCTAGTATTCCAACTCATGTTGGACAGGCCACGAAACACAGACACTGCAGAACAGTGCCAACATTTCTGGAACTAACCTGCAGACTTCAAGACACTTGGTAACTATGGTTGCTAAGAGTTTCTGCACAAACCAGCTGTTTATACTAAGCAACAAAATAACACTACACAGTGTAAATACAACCAATCTCTTTCCCAAGTTACTTAGAAATAAAAAGGGATGAGCTGAAGCATGGCTTTTGCTAATATATACCAGCCAACTATTTATCAGATTATAGATGCTTTGCACAGCTTATAAATAATAGCATAATAAAAGCTAATTCTTGATTGGTTATTTAGATCACTGATTGCTTTACTCTGTTCAAGATCAGGAACCGGTTATGGAATATTGGAGCTGGCTTGAGACTTGTTTTTGAAGACACGACTTCTCAAGTTTTAATGTTTACCCCACCTTCTCTACGTGGAACATCTCTGACCTCTAACAAGCACCAGAGTACCAGGATACCTGATATATACATGATTGTTCCAGACCTTGTGAAGCAGCTAAGCAATTATGAGCTCACCAACCCAGCAGCATGTACCTTCACAATTAAGCCAGACAGCTACCTCCTCTATCCTATCATTCTAAAAAGATTTGTTTGTTTTACTTAATATTTTTTCATTAAAGTAATTTAAATCCAAACTATATTATTTTTTTAAGTTTGGAGTGGGCATTTTTTAAACCCCTTTTAGTTTTTCCCCCATTGTGGAACTTTCCATTCACTTTCTGTCCTGTAGGCAGAACATAAATTAAGGAGCCTTTACAAAGTAGAAATTGCAATTTCCCTTTTACAAAGTTGTCACTGAAACAAGTGTCCTCATAGAAACATTTTCCTTCTATTCCTTTTCTATTGACTCGAATGTTGAATTTTCCCTTCTCAGTCCTGGTAGTACTAGTCTTTAGCATAAAAAGAGACAAAAAAAAAAAAATGACGGGACCCAGCTTTCCGTTATTCTATTTAAAACTCAAGGAAAAAAGTTTTGACTTTAGATACACTCTAAGAAGGCAATGCAAACAGTTTGCAAAGTCCTGAAACCCACAGTAGCAAGATGTTATCATAGTCCTCTATGTGTTTTGAAAATAAAAATATTCTTGCTATATTGCTTGCTGTAGGTTTAATGCACATTCTTCTTTTATTTTCCAAATGGTTCCTTTTAAGCCACATTTACCCACATAAAAAGAACTTCCAACACACCTATGTTATTTTATGGGTTTACACTGATATTTCTGCAAACATAATAGATAGCATATGGAAGTAAATATATAATGTGGTGAAACAACCAGTTGTAAATGCCTTTAATAATGTATTTATTATAAAGCATAGAAAATATTTCTATGTTTTTCATCCCACAGATCTTACTTGGTTGTTCTGCAGTGAAATATCAGAATACGTAGTTGAAATGCATGGCATTTGCCTAATAATCCCATATTGCAAGCAATTGCCATGTAATGCCTTTAATACCACTCTGGAAGTGTTAGTTTATTAGCTATCTGGCTTGTATTCAAGGTGCTGAAGTACACAGATTTTTATAGTAGAATCTAGAGCTAAGAGAGCTCATTAGGTGATTCAGAGGCTTACAATAAATGCTTTTGAAAAGCTGCCATTCATTTTCTTCAGTCTATATAGTTCACATCTCACTTTTACTCTCTAAAAAAAACCTCAAAGACGTAAGCAAAAAAATAATTAGTTAATTAAATGCATTGACCTTGACATCATTAATTACCTAGATGCTGACTATTCACCTGTGAGCTAAATACACAGCACAACGGAAGGACACAGTTAACTTCAGAGCAAAGTGACATAACCTCTGTTAAGTAATTAGGTGCAATAGACTTTTCCACACTAATATATGTTTTACAGATGAAAACTAACTTACCAGTGATGAGAGGAGAACTAAAACCTTCCAAGCAGGGTATTGCAGAGTCTGTGTTAACCTACTAACCAGACCCAGGGTGATGAAAACAAAAATAATATCTATCTGTAAAGGAATGCTGCAGCCCTTCCATCCCATGTATGGCAAAGCATGATGCTATATATAGCTGCCATGGAGTTGGACTACCACACTTTTAGGTCATCCTGATAAAGTATATCTTAACTCTAAGCATATTAGTTCACATTTTGGTGGTTTAATCATGCATTGGTGAATACAGGATTTATTTTGTAAGATGCTATCTCAAAAATAATTTTAATCTTATCCTTTTATCTGATACTTACATTTCTAACACAACAATTTGGCATGTTAATATCTATCTATCTATCTATCTATCTATCTATCTATCTATCTATCTATCTATCTATCTATCTATCTATCTATCTATCTATCTATCTATCTATCTATCTATCTATCTATCTATCTATCTATCTATCTATCTATCTATCTATCTATCTATCTATCTATCTATCTATCTATCTATCTATCTATCTATCATCCTTATTGCTAGATATAACATATATTGTTATTTTTATCTTATTATCTAATGTACATTGCTGAAAAAAAAAATGATTGCAAACCAGTTACCAGTTACAAACCAGTTACCCTATTCCATAATACAAGGACAAATTTGTTGCTGCTTGTCTGTATATATAGACATGTAGTCATGTAATATGTTCCATTAATTTTAAGGATAGTCATAAACAATGTATTATGTTATGATATGATTTTTTTAAAGGCAGTGACATGCTTTTGAAATCTTATATCTATGATAAATATAGTTCTCTGAATATCTGTCTGTGTGTCTGTCTGTGTGTCTGTCTGTGTGTCTGTCTATCTATCTATCTATCTATCTATCTATCTATCTATCTATCTATCTATCTATCTATCTATCTATCTATCTATCTATCTATCTATCTATCTATCTATCTATCTATCTATCTATCTATCTATCTATCTATCTATCTATCTATCTATCTATCTATCTATCTATCTATCTATCTATCTATCTATCTATCTATCTATCTATCTATCTATCTATCTATCTATCTATCTATCTATCTATCTATCTATCTATCTATCTATCTATCTATCTATCTATCTATCTATCTATCTATCTATCTATCTATCTATCTATCTCTCTATCTATCCAGTGAGCTTGATAGACTAAAAGTCAATGCAGAAAAGCAGGGAGATATCATTAGGATGAAAGTTGGTATGCTTGTAATGCAGATTCTCTCAGTGAATGGTTTAAATGATCTTTGCTGCTCTGTTACAGAGAACTGGTACTCTGGAATGCAATGCAGAACTGAGACTTCTAGGATTGCCCATCTCCTGGGGTTGCTGCAAATTTTGCTGATTTTGCTGATTCCCCCCTTTGATCGCACGTCACTACCGTATTATACAAAGATGTAAGGTCAGAGAGAGCAATCAGCGTGGTAGAGTCAGAGTAAGGTCAGAGTGTTAATTAGGACCCAAAAGATCGACACTCCCAGAAGTGTCAGTAACTCTGTGGACTTTAGGAGAAATAGACAGATGAATGAAAGGTCCTCCTTTCCCATTCATAGAATGCTTTTTATTGTTTATAGCTATAGTACAGCTTCTATGAATGGAACAGAAGGAGGAAAAGGTGGGCATAGTCATCACTTTTGACGAGTGCCTATGACAGGTCCACTAGTTTGTATTAACCTCTACAGCACTGAAATATTACTGCTGGGGGTAAAGGGGAGGGACAAAGGACTTCAGAACTCAGGGCAGCCACCTGCACAAGGGACATTTCTCATTCAATGTAAGTACCCTACGTGCTCTGATTTAAATTACTTTAATGAAAAAAAAAAAAAAAGATGAAGTAAGCCTAGGCTTTAAGGCATTCCTTAAGCATTATATTTAAAGTATGTGTGTATTTTCAATGTTGAACCTCCCCCCACTGTATGGCATTTACAATAGTTTGTCTATTAGCCATAGAAATTAGCCCTAGAATTGAAAGAGGTAAAGAGGAACTACAGTGGACTGTGTATTGGCTCTACCCTCCTCTATTCAATATTGAGTTGGCCCACCCTTTGCAGCTATAACAGCTTCAACTCTTCTGGAAAGGCTGTCCACAAGGTTTAGGAGTGTGAGTCTATGGGAATGTCTAAACATTCTTCCAGAAGAGAATTTGTGAGGTCAGGCACTGATGTTGGAGAGAAGACCTGGCTTCCAGTATCCCCTCTAATTCATCACAAAGGTGTTCTATTGGGTTGAAGTCAGGACTCTGTGCATGCCAGTCAAAATCCTCCGCCCCAAACTCGCTCATCCATAACTTTATGGATCTTGTTTGTGCACTTGTGCGCTGTCATGTTAAAACATGAAGGGGCTATCCAGAAACTGTTCCCATGAAGTGGGGAGCATGAAATTGTCCAAAATGTCTTGGTATGCTGATGCCTTAAGATTTCCCTTAACTGGAATTAGGAGGCAAAGCCCAGTTCATGGATAACAACCCCACACCATAATCCCCCTTCTCCAAAGGATTTGGACCAGTGGACAAAGCAAGGTCAATAAAGACATGGATGAGTGAGTTTGGAGTGGAGGAACTTGACTGGCCTGCACAGAGTCCTGACCTCAACCGGATAAAACACTTTTGGGATGAAATAGCGTGGAGACTGTGAGCCAGGACTTCTCATCTACATCAGTGCCTGACCTCACAAATGCGATTTTGGAAGAATGGCCAAACATTCCCATAGACACACTCCTAAACCTTGTGGACAGCTTTTACAGAAGAGTTGAAGCTGTTATAGTTGCAAAGGGTGGGCCAGCTCAACATTGAACCCTACGGACTAAAACTGGGATTCCATTAAAGTTCATGTGTGTGTGTAAAGGGAGGCATCTCAATACTTTTGGTAATATAGAGTGTGCGCACACACAGGGACAAGCCACACAAATGTCATTCTTGCCTAGGTGAAAAATAAGGGAGTACTGCTTTGCAGCACAAATAAATGTCACAAAAAATAAATTATTTAATTGTGAAAGAGGGAGGGGGGAAGAGATAGGGCAACATGGCATTTCATGTTGCCTCCATAGACTTCAAAAGGATTTATCTTTTTAAGGTTTGCCAAAGTTTGAGCAAGATTCACCAAACTTTGGCCAATTGAACCTACACAAATTTGCCCAACACTGCTGTAGTCGAGTATGATGTCCTGGCTGTAAAACCCTCTTCAGTCATAACTTGAAAATTTACATTATAAGTAAATATTAAAGAGTATACATAATATTTAGCTTCAGTAATTTACAGTGTAAGAAATAATGAAAGATGCATGAAGTTGCTTCAGTCGTTCAATTACCCAAGGTACCAAGGCATGCATTCATTTTATAAATACTATTTACAGTTCTGTAGACATCTATTATTATTTAATTGGAGAACATACATGGTAAATGGTTGACCTTGAAGACATACAAGTAACGTGCATTTCCCTTGTTTCTTTACTCTTGTAACTACTTATTATTTGGAAAAGGAGAGCTTCAAGGCTTTAAAGTAGCCATTTGCAAATACATAGAGGGGAATATAAGCATATACAAGTCCCCACTACCACTACAACTAATGTTCTAATTTATAGCTAGAAAATAAGCAATAGATGTACAAGTGCTGTTTAAGAAAGCTAGAGCTGAAGATTTATGTTGTCTGGACAGAGATCAAAAGTATGTATATAAATGTCTGTCTCAAAGACCGGTGGCATGATGTTTTGGTCAGTGCTTAAAATAAGATTCAGACAGATGAGCAGCCTCCCCTGCTGTATATCATGCCAAATGTACCTTCCAGTCAGCAGGTGACCAGTAGAAAGTGACATTCAGATTTTAAATCCATTAAACACCTTTCAAATGAAGCAGGGTGTTTAATAAAAATAGGCTACATGTGAAAATGATATGGAGTGATAGGCTGTCATTATATGCCTTGATATTTCAGCGTGATGATTTTGGTCTAGTTTCCAAAGAACATCATATGAAAAAAATATAAATAGTTTTCTATTTACTAGTTGGAATACAAAGATATTACATTGTGGGTGTATGCTACTGTGTTCAAGAGTGAGCCTCTGCAATCCTCACTAAAGAATACCTGTCAAGAATCAAACCAGAAGATAGCCATTGGTGGCTTCATTCTGAAAATCTTAGTTACCTGGTTGTCGTTCGTTGACTTCAATGGATTTAGCTTGCAGCACATGTCAGAAAAATGTTAGAATGCCTTATCTCTATTCTGGTTCTGGGTCCCTGACTCAGACAATTTAGAAGCCAAAGAATCAGCATGATAGATTGGGAACAAGCATCTTAACCACTTAAGCCCCGGAAGATTTTACCCCCTTCCTGACCAGGGGGTATTTTGCGATTCGGCACTGCGTGACTTTAATGGACAATTGCACAGTCGTGCGACGCTGTACCTAAACAAATTTGACGTCCTTTTTTTCCCACAAAAAGAGCTTTCTTTTGGTGGTATTTGATCACCTGTGCGATTTATTGATCATACGCTATAAACAAAAAAAGAGCGTCAATTTTGCAAAAATAACAATATTTTTCACATTTTTTTATATGAAATTCCCCCAAAAAAATGTAAAAATCAAAATTTTTTAACATTTTCAGCCAATTTGTTGTATGCTACATATGTTTGGTAAAAAAAAATCGCAAAAAGCGTATTTTGATTGGTTTGCGCAAAAGTTATCGCGTTTACTAACAAAGGGAAAGATTTTTGTCTTTTTTTTTTTAACGAGTAATGGCGGCGATCTGCGATTTTTTTTGCGGCACTGCGACATTGCGGCGGACAGATCGGACCCTTGACTGACATTTTTGACACTTTTGGGGTTACCAGTGACATTACTGCAGTAATCAGTGCTATACATATGCACTGTTACTGTACAAATGACACTGGCAGGGAAGGAGTTAACTGTATTGGAGAGGGAGGGGTTAAATGTGTCCTAGGGGCGTGTTTCTAACTGTGATTGGACATGGCTACTGGTGTAAGAACAGAGATCAACAGTTCTACATAGTAGAAACATCTGATCTCCATTTTTACACAGGGGAGAATGACAGGCGGCTTTGTTTACATTAGCGGCCTGCCTTTCTCCCTTCCCGGCGAACGATCGCGAGCGGACATCGGGTCCGCCGGTCACACGCACTGACTTGTTAGGGAACGACCTGGGGCGGGTGCGCGCCTCAGCGGGCGCGCGCTCGCCCGCTATTGGCTCACAAGCGAGTGACAGGCTAGTGACTTACCGGTACGTCACTTTGCCTGGCCGGGGCAAGTGGTTAAGAAAGATAAGTCAGAAATGGAAGCCTACTTCTCTCTCTCATGACCGGTGTACTTTAAAAGATAACTAGATCCCAAAATCTTAAAGGCAATACATTGCAGCTTATGACCCTAGATGTGGTGTCTGCATACATTTTTTCTATTGTTTTTTTCAAGCTAGAAGCATTTTCAGAAAATACCTATTGATTTTGCCAAAAAATGCAGTGTCCTTGTAACCTCCTGTGAACTGACCTGAAAAATATAATTCTCCTAGCTATATTCTATAAAATAACGATTCCGTATTTAAAAAGTGAAACACTCTATCATGCCCACATTTAACTACACCCCCAAACCCACACCCCCATGTTTAGTCATGCCCACAAAATCACGCCCCCATTTTTAACTAACCCTCAAATGATTTGTCACAGATTTTTTAAAGAGGGAGAAATTGAAGGAAAAAAGACAAAATGCATTGGATAGGATGAAAAAATCATGAACGCGACTAAGTTGCAGCAACAGTGGGAAGTTTTTAGAGGGTATGTTTAAAAAAAAAAAAACCTAAGCCCACTCTGTTCAAGAGTGCCTAATGTGCAGACCAAAGGGGGCAGGAGTAATGGGGTTCAGTAATGCATAAGAGAGAGCACAGGAGCGCATGGTGCAGAGTGCAAGAATCAGGAGGATGTAATACACGGAGTGCAGGGGTCAGGAGTATGTAACACATTAAGTGCAGGGGTCAGGAGCATGTAACGAACAGAGTGCAGGGGTCAGGAGTGTATAACAGACAAAGTGTAGAGGTCAGGGATGTGTAAAGCGTGAAGCGCAGGGATCAGGAGTATACAGTGAACAGAGTACAGGGTTTGGATGTATATAATGCAGCGTAGGGTACAGAAGAATGTATCATACAGGGACAAAGGATCAGAAATATTTAATGCCTGAAATGCAAAGACCAAGAGTGTGTATTGCATGAAGTGCAGGAGTCAGGAGTACATACTGCAGCACATAAGCTACAGGTTGGTTTACACATAAACCAAAATCAACCCCCTCTTCCCAGGACAAATCCCCCCAACACAGATCCAGAGTGTGTAACACAGAGAGCAAGAGGTCAATACTGTGTAAAGCATAGAGCATAGGGGCTAGGAGTGCATAACAAAGAACACTGGAGTCAGGAGTATGAGCTACAGGGATCAAGAGGCTGTAATACATGGAGTGCAGGGTCAGGCATGCCTAGTGCAGCATATAGGGGTCAGTAATACAAAACATACAGGTCTGTGTACACATAAACCAAACTCAACCCCCTCTTCCCAGTAAATATCACCACCAGTCCAGATCTCTTCCTCAAATCACCCTCATCAGTACAAATCTCTCCCACCCAAACCCCTCCCAGTACATAGCCTTCTCACCCCAAATTACTCACAGTAAGACTTCCCCACAAAATACCCCCCAATACAGACCTCTTTGCCCCAGTAGAAACTTTCTCCCACAGTAGAAATATTTCATCCCAAATAAAGACCCCTCTCCCCATTACAGACCTCCCACTCCAGTACAGACCTCTTACCCCAGTACAGACCTCTCTTCCACAGCACAAACCCTTTCTCCACAGTACAAACCTCCATCATAAATACACACTACAGACCCCCCAGTACATTTACCAGTAGCAGATACAAATACAGCGGCAGGTTACAGTGAGTGAGAATTCCTCAGTAGTGTCATGTGACATTGCATATTAGAGCCAAGGAGCAGCTTAGAGAAAGCCTTCCTCTGCTCTGTACTGCTGCAGTGTCTGCGGTCTGTAAAAGCTGGAGGCTGCAGAGCAAAGAGCACTGTAGGGCCAAAGCTTAAAAAAAGTCAGATGGTCATGACATTAGGATCCAGGACACCACGCAAGTGGTGTGGGTACCCAGGGCTAGATGCCCCTGCAAAGCATGGTCAGTCTGCTAGGGACAACTCCAAGAACGCTTGACTCCCTGGAACAGACCCCAAAAAGCAGGGACCGCCCCTGTCAAACAAATGGTACAAATGGACAAATGGTAACTATACTGTAAACTGCCTCCTGCCCTGCCCCATGTATTGAAGATGAAGATATAAAGACATGTTTGTAGTTCATATTAGGAGAGCAGCCTAGGGTGACAACCATGGCTCCCTCAGTTGGGTATTGACGTATCCACTAAGTAATAGTAAGTGTGGTGATTGCAAGATTATTAGGTGAAAATAAAACAAAAGATGTTTAAAAAAAAAAAATGAATGCACACCAAGGACTAGAAACGTGCAATATATAAAATGTTTATTTGGGGTTTTGACACACTTTAATTGTTCTTATAGCCACAGGACTTGGAGTGGTATTTCTGACTGGTGGCCTCCACCAGGATCATTTTGAGAAGTAAAATGCCTTTATATGAACTCATCAATGCCCACAAAAACTTTAGAAATATTTTTTCAGTGTCTTTTATAAAATCAAATTATTTCATTTTTTTTTTTTTTAACTACTTGCCGACCAGCCAACGCACATATACTGTGGCAGGTTGGCTCTATTATGTGTAAAGACATACCTGTATATCGTTCCCTGTAATAGTCAGTGGGGCGCACATACACCGCAGGGGCACAAGTGCATGCTGATTGGCCAGAGGGGAAGCCAATCAGCGGGTTCAGTGGACACGATAACCACCGGTCACCCACGATCACTCCCCATAGAGACAGAATGGCGGTCTGCCTATGTAAACAAGGCAGTCTGTCATTCTGTCACAGATGAACACAGGGATCCTGTGTTCCTGCTGTTCGGGAACACAGATCTCTGTGTTTATCTAGTTAGTCCCTCCCCCACACATTTAGAAAGCACTTTCTAGGGACACACTTAACCCTTTGATTACCCCTGAAGGTAATTCCTTCCCTGCTAGTGTAATTAGTACAGTAACAGTGCATATTTTTAACACTTATTACTGTAGTAATGTCACTGGTTCCCTCAAAAGTGTCAGTTAGGTGTCTGATCTGTCCGCCGCAATGTTGCAGTCCTGCTAAAAATTGCTGATCACCGCTATTACTAGTAAAAAAAAACAAAATACAAAATGCCATAAATCTATCACTTAGTTTGTAGACCCGATAACTTTTGCACAAACCAATCAATATAAGCTTATTGGGTTTTTTTTTTTTTTTACCAAAAATATGTAGCAGAATACAAATCAGCCTAAAATGATGAAAAAATTAGATTTTTTATTGGCTGTGTTTTCTGTTTCTAGTATTTTTATTGAAGAATGCAAATGAGTAACAACGTTTGACATACAGAATAATGAGAAAAAGTGCAGTCAAAGATTGGTAACAGAGTATAATAAACAACTGTAACTACAGATAAATTGTGAGGATTGGTAGACAAGGGGCGGTAAGATGGGTGTTCATGAGAGAGTGGTGACTGGCGCTGTCAACCCACAGGCACCCCATAAAGGGAGCTCGTTGTGCCTAGACGGGGAGGTGCAACCAATCAACTGTTGTACTGGAAGGGAACAGTACCCAAGTTTACAGTACCGTGTAGGAAGGGGCAGGGGGGTGAGAGGAACCCCACGGGTATCCAACCAAACAGGAGAAACATGGGTTACAGTGAGCCAGAATGAGGGAGTAGGTTGAACACAGTAACCATTAAGCTGTATTTAAAATCACAAGGCAGAACCAAACTGAGACGTTGTAGGTGCTACAACATACAGTATGTATGCAGAAGGGAGGAAATAGGGCAGGGAGGGGGGTAACAAGAGGGGCAAGGAGAAAGGGGGAGAGGGGTGGATGGAGGGGGGAAGAGGAAGGATCGCCCGGGGGGGGGGGGGGCTATTGGCTGTGTTTTATAGCAGAAAGTAAAAAATATTGTTGTTTTTTTCTTTTTTTTTTTCAAAGTTGTCACTCTTTTTTTGTTTATAAATGAAAACAGCAGAGGTGATCAAATACCACCAAAAGAAAGCTCTATTTGTGGGAAAAAAAAGAACATTGATTTTATTGGGGTACAGTGCCACATGATCGCGCAATTGTCAGTTAAAGTAACGCAGTGCTGTATCGCAGAAAATGGCCTGGTCTTTAAACCAACATACATTTCCACTATTTAACTCACCCTTCTGTAGTAGAAAGAAGCAGCCTGAAAGTGGGTTCCTATATCAGGTTATGTATCCATAAGCCTTGCACAGTGATGAGATAAACACCAGCAAGGGAGAAGCAGGGATTTTACAAGCAGTTAGATAACTGCAGTATGACAGCTATTCTATGATAATTGATTTACTCATTTACTGCCAGATACTTTCCTTCTTAGGGTTCCAGATTGCTGAACCAGTTTTGGATAGAGTAGGGACAGTGAAATGTCTGTGAGGTATTTATTGCTGTCTCTGGCAGAATCTCCTTTTATTCTGGTGATTATTACCATAAGGACAAAAAGCAATGGGAAATGCAAATGTCTTTCATTGGGGACTCTAAGGGTCCTTTCACACAGTCTGCATTCCATTGCGGACCGTGCTCTGCTCAGCGGGGATCGATCCGCCTATCCCTGCTGAGCCGGCGGATGACAGCTCAGTTTTAGCGCTGTGTGCGGAGAGGGAGATGTCACAGTCCCCGCTGTTCTCTATGGGGAATCGGTTGCTAGAGGACCGTCTGTCCACTCTCATCCGATCCCATCCGATCCGATCCCTAGGACGGATGGAAAATAGGGTTTCCATCCATCCGGATTTCATGGACAGGATCGGATGCGGATGGCAGCGGGTGTCAGCAGACATGTCTCCGCTGACATCCGCTGCCCCATAGGGATGCATGGAGGATCCGATCAAATCCGCCTAAAAAACTAACAGGCGGATCTGATCAGACCGCCCGTGTGAAAGGACTCTTATTCTAGCGACAACCTTCCTTCTCAGGAGATTTCTCTCCCTTATTCTGTGTCTCTGTGACTGAAAATGAAGAGAGACCACCAAGACAGGACAGAGACATCAAAAATAAAATTTGATACTCTTTAACCAGCCCCTATCCTGATCAAAACTGGAAAAATAAGTTTGGGTTTAGATATACTTTAAGGCCTCATGCACAACATGAGTTCAAAACTGAAAATATGATGAGCATAAAATTCATGAAATTTTACAGTTTTGCATACCTTTTTTCTTAATATTTTTCAAACATTAATGGCTTTAAGCATACACATATTTTTATTTTATTATCGTAGAAATGTCTTTATTTTTTTACTTAGTAAGAATTATTTTGACAATTTTTGCACAGTATTATAAAAATCACAGATTTTTCAAAAATGAAAAGATGAAGGTATGCAAAACTGTAAAAAAGTGATACATACTAAAACCTTTAAAGTGGTAGTAAACTTTACCTTGTTGTTGTTGTGGGTTCCTTGCAGTGTATACTATAATGTGCTAGTATGCACTGTAATGAAGACACTCATGTGCATTGGAGTCATCATGGCAGCATGGAGCTCTCTTCAGACATGATACAGTTAGTGTGCCCTGCTGGAGCCCATGTAAATAACTTCTAAATGACAAGTTTAGGAGATATTCACTTTACTTACAGGTAGGACTTATTATACGCTTACCACAGGTACAAGTTTTACAATAGCTTTTACTACCAATAATAATAATAATAATAATAAAATTAATATTTTATTCCCCTCACCTATTACCCCATGTCTATATCTCTTTGCAACGTTTATGTTCTACGATTTTTAGTGTTTACATATACCAATACTACTATGCTCTAAAACATGCTGTATGTTATTAGTATGTATGTTTTCAAATGTTTCCAATAAAAATATATGAAAAAAAAATATATATATATATATATATTATTTGTTTAACTAATTCTGAATTCATGCCCCTTAAAATCTAAAATCATGCCCCAAAACGATTCTTAAATCTATAACATGTATGGATACCAGATGTAAATAGTGCAATAAGTCTTTAGTTATACCTGTGCATCCTAAATGTGCCTATGAGTAGTATGTTATGTGTGTATGAATGTGTAGTGTGTGTCTGGGGGATTTGTAATGTACTTCACATTTTTATTTCATAAAAACTACTATTACAAAGAGGCAGAGTACGTGTAATTGGTGACAGATCTGATTTATGGAGAAATAAGTGTTCTGAACATATATTCCTAACAGGACAAGCTTTTAAAGGTCTCCTTTTACAGGGTAATCTCTCTATAACAACGCAGTCTTTAAGAAGGCACCCTATCACATGGTGGTGTCCACAGAGCAATCTCTATCTCTTTCCCTCCCGCTCCCTCTACTATTCATTTTTAATTCTCTCTCTCTCCAGCTGAGTGCCCCCCAGTAGCTTGCTATGGGGGCACCCAAGCTTGCTATGGGGGCACCCAAGCAGGCTTGCTCCCAAGCTACTGCTCTGTGCGTCCATCCACACAAGGAGCGAGGCTCAGGCCCTGCCCCCCTCTCTCCTCTTTGGCTCACTGGCTGGGATTAACAGTAGCGGCAGCCATTGGCTCCCACTGCTATCTCAGCAAATGAGGATGAAGAGACCAGGAGAGACGCTACTCTCATGCACATCGCTGGTTTGAGATGGGGCTAAGGTAAGTATTGGGGGGCTGGAGGGACTGCTGCACACAAAAGGTTTGTTACCTTCATGTATAGAATTCCTGAAGGTCAAAAACCTTGAGTCTTTACAACCACTTTAATACCCACTGGCTCTGATGAGGTGGACATTGAGGAGGGGGCACTAATGACGGGACTGCGATGAGGGGACACTGATAATGGGGCTATAATGAGGGCACACTGATAATGGGGCTGTGATGAAGTGACACTGATGACAAGGTTCTGATTAAGGAAAACTGATGGCAGGGCTGCGATGAGGGGACACTGGTGACAGGGCTGGGATGAGGGGGACACTGATGATAGGGACTGTAATGAGGGGACACTAATGAGGGGGGTCTCTGATATGGGGGATACTTATGAGGGGGGCTCTGATGAGGGGGACACTGATGAGGGGGCTCTGATAAGGGAGACACAGATGAGGGGGTTTCTGATGAGGGGACACTGATATGGGGTCCCTGATGAGAGGAACATGGATGAGGGGGACACTAATAAGAGGACTCTTATGAGAAGAACCCAGATGAGGAGATGACGATGAGGGAGTCTCTGATGGGGGGGGGGGGAACAATGATGAGGGGACACTGATGAGGGGACACTTATGAGGTGGTTTCTGATGAGGGGAATAATGATGAGGGGACACTGATGAGGGGGACACTTATGAGGGGGTCCCTGATGAGTCGAACACTGATGAGGGGGGCCCTGATGAGGGAACACTGGTAAGGGGGACACCGATGAGTGGGCACTGATGGGGGGGGGACACTGTAGAAGGGAAATTTATGAGGGGGCAGTGATGAGGGGAACACTGTAGAAGAACACTGATGAGGGGGCACTGATGAAGGGTCTCTCATGAGGGGGTGCTGATAAAGGAACATTATTAGGTACTGTAGGTTTCTGATGAGGGAACACTAATAAGGGGGGTCTCTAAAGAGGGAACACTGATGAGGGGGCTCTGGTGAGGGGTGCACTGAAGAGGAAGTGATGACAGGATGTGATTTAAATCTGTGCATAGAAAAAATGCACACCCTAAAAAACTGATGTCAAGGTTCATTAAAACTCACCGAAACTCACATGAAAACTCAAGTAAACATGTGTCTCTGCAAGGTAACTGCACATTTTTTCCCTTCGTTTTCTCTGTGCATATGGTGTGATCAAGGCCATAATATGTATTCACATATTTAAATATATGTATTTTTTATAGCAAAATACAGGATACACTTCATACATTCTTTTTCTTTTTTGTACATAAGCACACACACATTGTTTCCTTTCTCTGTTTCCGTCATTCATCCTTTTACTGGCCAAGGACATACGGAAAGTCACAGGTCATGATCTCATCACATGGAATAGTTATCACTCCCATGTTGCCTTCATAAAAAATCTTATGTAGGAGTTACATTAATAACAGCATAAATATAAATCTCAGTGTGAATGATATAATTTATGTATTGGCTACTCTCTAATTTCCTAATATATATATATACACACACTGCTCCAAAAAAATTAAAGGAACACATCAGATCTTAAATGGGAAAAATAGCATGCTGGTTATCTATACTGATATGGACTGGGTAATATGTTAGGAACGAAAGGATGCCACATTGTTTGATGGAAATGAAAATGATCAACGTACAGAGTGCTGAATTCAAAGACACCATGGAAATCAAAGTGAAAAAATGATGCAGCAGGCTAGTCCATTTTGCTGAAATTGTCATTACAGCAACTCAAAATGGTACTCACTACTCAGTAGTTTGTGTGGCCCCCACGTGCCTGTATGCATGCCTGGCAATGTCGGGACATGCTCTAATGAGACAACGGATGGTGTTCTGGGGTATTTCCTCACAGATCTGGACCAGGGCATCACTGAGCTCCTGAACAGACTGAAGTGCAACCTGGTGGCGTCCAATGGACAGAAACATAATGTCCCAGAGGTGTTCTATTGGATTTAGGTCAGGTGAGCGTGGGGATCATTTAATGGTATCATTTTCTTCATCCTCCATGAACTGGTTGCATACTCTGGCCACATGAGGCTGAGCATTGTTGTGCACTAGGAGGAACCCAGGACCCACTGCCTAGCGTAGAGTCTAACAGTGGGTCCAAGGATTTCATCCCGATATCTAATGGCAGTCAGGGTGCTATTGAGGTGAGTGGCGCTGCCAAATAATATTAAGGTCTATTTGTACTGGCAAAGATGGAATGTGTTATGTCACTGAGAAATGTGTAATAGATAATGATATAATAAATAAATATAATAAAAACAGTTGGCATTAAATAATGGTAGTAATACAATAATAGCAATCAATAGTATAATAAGTGCATAGGTGCAATAAAGTGATAGTGACCGTAATATTATGATCAATATATAAAATGTAAAAATTGGATATAAAATAAATAAATTAAGGTGCTAGGTGAGCAACATGTGGCAATTTAAAAACAATAAAATCAGAAATAAATAAATTGTGAAATGTGAGGCCAATTATCCAATTGGCAAAAAATGATTAATATAAATAGATATAATATAAAGTGATCTGAGGGCAAAATCCCAAGTGTGCCAATATAAATTAGCAAGTGAAACTGGTGAATAAAAATAAAAAATATAAAATATATATATATGTATAAAATTATTTTTCTATAAAAAATTGCAATAAAAGTCCATAGGTGGTAAATTAGTGGATGAGGCTTCAAAGTAAGCTCAATGGGTGAATTCCGAGGTGATCCAGGTATTGGGTGCCAGGTGAGGAAACCAGTGCTCCCCTCTCAGTATCCCCCGCACTCACCAGAGCTCGGCACCCCTGCAGGGGTAACCAGCATGAAGTAAATTAGGTATTCCCTCAGCCAGGTAAATCCCGTGTGCCAATCTCCTCAGGGGTTATTCCTGGATCAATTCTCCCATAGGTATAGTAAATTCAATATAAATGATATGGCCTCATATAAGTATCACATCCATCGGTAAAATAGGCAGATTCCAGGTTATATAGAGAAGCTAAGCGTCCCGGAAGTTACCGCCAGCGAGGGGTTTGCGGTCCCTATTACCTTTATGCATTGGCTTACCTGCTTTTAAATGTGAGTACTATACTTTTATACTAATAAAGAAGTGAGTTTATACAGTACTTCACCATATGAGGTTCTTCTCCTTTATATAACCTCACCATCCCTACACACATTTGAATATAGCCGCCCAGACTATATTTTGAGGTAGGCTGCAGCCATTAACTATATCCATTAGCGCAGAATTCCCATTTTTCAAACAGTCAGGGTGCTATTGTCTAGCCTGAAATGGCCTGTGCGTCCCTTCATGGATATGCCTCCCCAGACCATCACTGACCCACCACCAACCTAGTCATGCTGAACGATGTTACAGGCAGCATAACATTCTCCACTGCTTCTCAAGACCCTTTCACGTTTGTTACTCTGATCTGTAAAAAAGCACAGGGTGCCAAATCAGGTGTTCAATGGCAAATGCCAATCAAGCTTCATGGTGCAGGGCAGTGAGCACAGGGCCACCAGAGAACGTCAAGCCCTCAGGCCACCCTCATTAAGTCTGTTTCTGATTATTTGATCAGAGACGTTCACACCAGTAGCCTGCTGGGGGTCATTTTGTAGGGTTCTGGCAGTGCTCATCCTGTTCCTCCTTGCACAAAGGAGCAAATACAGATCCTGCTGATGGGTTAAGGACCTTCTATAGCCCTCTCTAGCTCTCCTAGAGTCACTGCCTGTCTCCCGGAATCTCCTCCATTGAGACTGTGCTGGGAGATACAGCAAACCTTCTGGCAGTGGCATATATTGATGTGCCATCCTGAAGGAGTTGGACTGCCTGTGCAATTTTTATAGGGTTCAGGTATCGCCTCATGCTACCAGTAGTGGCACTGACCCTAGCCAAATGCAAAACTAGTGAAAAACTGTCAGAAAAAAAAAAATATATATATATATATATATATATATATATATATATATATATATATATATATATATATATATATATACACACACATACAGTATACAGTATAGGTATAGGAAAAGTTAAGCCATATTATTCACAAAAGCTCCAAGTTCATATGAAATGTTTTCATTTGAAAGGGAATACTAAGATGTTTTACTCAAAAAGAACTGTCAGTATAAGGTAATAAACAATCTATATGCAGGCTGCAACTATAATGATTTCCTAGCTCCCAGGTCCTGTGACGAGCTGCTTACTGAACACAGGAGGATGCTCACTCAGCACAGGAACTATTCAGAGAACACTGCATGTTTCCCAGTGAATACAAAGTGTTCTCTGATTAGACAAGGTAATGATTGTGATGTCACCACCCCACCTGTTTACCTCCATGGGGATCCTACAGGTATGGCACATACATACAGTGCAGGTAGGTTGGAAACAAGACTAAGCAATTCAACTATGCACATAAACAAGGGAACTGGGGGTGCAGAAAAATTGCAGCAGCTGCTCTGGACAGATGAGTCCAATTTGAAATATTTGGCTGTAGCAGGAGGCAGTTTGCTTGCCGAAGGGCTGGGGAGTGGTACAATATTGAATGTCTGCAGGCAACAGTGAAACATGGTGAAGGTACCTAGCAAGTTTGGGGCTGCATTTCTGCAAATAGATTTGGAGATTTGGTCAGGATCAATGGTGTCCTCAATGCTAAGAAATACAGGCAGATACATATCCATAATGCCATACCATCAGGGAGGCGTGTTATTAGCCCTACATTTATTCTACAGCAGAACAATGACCCCAAACATCCAAACAAATTCATTAAGTACTGTCTTTAGAGTAAAGAAGAACAAAGTCCCGGAAGTGATGGTTTGCCCCCCGCAGAGCCCTGATCTCAACTTTATTGAGTCTGTCTGGGATTACATAAAGAGACAGAAGGATTTAAGCCAGCATACATCCACAGAAGACCTGTGGTTAATTCTCCAAAGCTTGGAACAACCTTTTTTTAATGTTAAAAACTATCTATTGACATAGCATCCCATCCCAACAAACCAATTGGTTTATTATATTATCCATTGAAATCCTTGAGAATTCCTTTTCATTGCTGAAAAGTATCCAAGTATTAACATGGTAACAGTTTGTGGTCTATTTATACATTCTTCACTCACAATATAGACTTTTTTTCCGGAAGATATAAAGTTGTGTGAAAGCAAATATAAATAAACCCCTTTGTGTCTTACATTTTGGTCTTTCAGTCATTTCCATTTCTGACATTCTACTGAGGAGCTTAGTCACATGTACAGGTCAGTCTTTTAAATGACTGCCAACAGATTTAGAACATAAACATTTGCTAAATATGTCCCACTTGTAAATACAACACATGCTCTCGTCATTTTGTTCACTTTAAGGTCACTGAAAAAATACTACCTCAAGGTAAAATACGTTTCTATTTGTGCTTGTATTATTTCTGTAATGTGGCATGATGAAGCCTAACCCTTTGTAATTATTCATTTAAATAATAAAACTCAAAATGTAAAATGAAAGATAAAAAAATAAGAATCGATTTTGAGAACGCTGTAGAACACAACTTCATCGTAGAAGAAAGTCAGTAGAATACTGATCTCACAAAAGAGAAGATACTGTAGGTACATCAATGTACCTTACACCTACTGCCAGTGGCTGAACCATACCCACAACAGCAAAATGGGATCTACAGGACCTTTACATAAAATCAATAAATGCTTTTTACAAACCCATTGTATGCATATAGTTAAAGGAAATCTATGGTCACATGATACTCTTTCATTATTTAACATTAGCATTGCAACAATACAAACAATATTTATTTCTGACAATCCAATGTAAGCTTACTTGACAATTCTCCTTTCATGTTGTGATTGCTGCCTGTCTGCTGGTCTTCTCTTTCCACAACTTTCTGTAGTCCCTGCATGCTTTGCAGCTTCCCCTCTGCTGTTTACTTTAAATTTTTAAGGACTACATATCCCATGGTGCCTTGCTGCTTGCAAGCAGTGATTCCTGTACTGACTCCGCCTTCTGAAACTCCTCCTCTCAACACATTTGTAGTTCAGAAGGCAGACTGAATATGACGAAGCAAATGCATAGGGAGATTTACAAAATAAGTTTAAGTATTTCAAAACTTTCAGAATAATAGTAGTAGGCTAGAAATAACTGACATATATGTAGCACCCTCCTAGGTAGGTGCTAGAGAGCGAGTATAGTTTTGAATCCTGTCTGCTTAACAGAGGGATTGCAGGTAAATCTATATTTGTTCTCTGCCTACCAGAGAGCAGGATCTGCTAGTAAGGTCTGCTCAATGTGCTCAGGAGCAACAGTCTGTCTGCAGAGTGTTTCACACTGGTTCAATAGGGATGCATATTGGACAGTGGGAGGAAACCTGACAAATGAGTGCCCAGGCATTTAATACAGCTCTGGTGATTTGGCAGAGGATCGTGCCTCTGTGCATGCTGGGATACTGTATAAATGCAAGGAGCACATGTATTCGGGGTCTTTCGTCTGGAAAGCGGAGTCCCAGAGGGAGGAGGCGGCTGTCTCCTCCTTTGTAGAGGTGCCATGCATCCTCAGGTAGTCGACCTGAGGGCCTAGAGAGCTAGAGAGGAACTGAAGCCGGAGGTCCTGTGAAGCGGAATGGAAGGGAGAGGCTGGAAAGGATCCGATTCTGCAGTATAGTGAGTACAGATCTGTGTCAATGGGGCCTGACCTGAGGGGGGCCACCCCTGCAGCTAGAAGAGTCAGTGGTTGGGTGTCAGAAAAGGGGATGCTAGAGAGTGTGCTGAAGAGAATGTTGATCATCCAATCTCCTGCTGGAGAGAAAGAGCAAGGAGACTTAACCCTTTCTATACATGTGGCAGTATGGTTTAGGCAGTGTGACTGCTTCCACAAGCAACCTGGTGAGGCCAAGTGAGAGCTGTCCTTATCCAGTATACATAGTTCCATTTGGAGTATCCCTCTATTCCCTTCTCCCATCCAAGTTCCACAATAAATACTAAAAACCAATATCCTTGGACTGTTTATTGAACAATAAGCCATTTGGATGACTGTGTGAACTGTACCCTAAGTGACTGTGTGCTGGTAATCAGAGAAGGCCCAACAAGTCATCATACAGCAATACCTATGGGAACAGTGCTACATATAATATAGACATGAATATATGGTTTTGCATTATGATGTAGTCCTTTAAGATGCTTTAGGATGATATGCTTTAACCGTATCATGTCTGGACTATGGTCGAATGACGCGAGGGCCGGCCTCTTGTCAATCTGGGTAGACATTATATGACAGATCCCAGATCACTCCTCGCGCGGCTGCGCAGTGGCACAATCTTTCACCGGCTGCGCCCACTGGACACAGCTGATGACTGATCACCATACTGGCCCGCTGCCAGTATCATGTGACCACTGTAATCAAACACAGCAGGTCACATGACAGTTGTAAACAACGGATGGCTTATTTTCAAGCCATCCATTGTGTACAATTGTGTTGCTAGCTGTGATTGGTTACAGGGATCATATGGTACAAACTGGGCCAATCACAGCCTATTTTTGCAATGTGATCAGCTGTTGCCAATCACAGCTAATCACAAAAAAACAAATTGAATAAATTGATTTGCCTTGCTATAATCAAACATAAAGTTGTTTTAAAAAAAATTCTGATCAGAAAGAAAGAAAACATTTTTGCTTCCCCTTTTGCATCCCCTTTTGCCTCCCCCAGTAGCGCTGCCAGCTTCTCTTTCTCCCTATGGCTTTACTGCAGGAGGAAGTGTTCTAGCACATGTGCCCCTTCCATCTGCTGTCTGGGCCCCCTGTGTGTGCCCCTTTCCCCCCTCCTCTCCTCTCCTGCTGACAGCTGCTGCGGGCACACAGGGGGATGTTTAAGAATGGAGAGCGGGGAAAAGGGCTGGTAAATATATAATGTATTGGCCCCTTCCTTTCTTGAATGAACACAGTGAGTAATCTGTACGAATCACTCCTGTGTCCATTCATCACTGAAACATAGTAAACCATGTTTACTATGCTTCAGTTTGTGAATGAGCAAGAAGCCTCAGCTTGCTTCCAAATCATTTATCTGTGCAGCTGAGGCTGCAGAGAAAGGGACTGATAAATCTTTTTTCTCAGTCACTTTTGACCGGAGGGTGGAGGGGCCATTTCAGGTAGGCTGTATGGGACCCCGTGATTTCTAACAGCAGCCCTGCATGCACTTGTATGAGAAATTATCCTGTTCTCTCTGTATTGCTTCCTTTATGTGCAATCCCTGGTTTTCCCTTTGTTTTTCTATTAAAAACTGACCACACTAAGCAGGAGATCACACCGTGATTAGTTCTCTAGCTGTATTAGAACTCGGGTTTGGCAGCTGTCCAGTGTAATAATTTTTGAAGGGCAAATTTGCTTGGGTTCTATTCGAGAATGGGTTGGTCAAGCACATCCAAAAGTCCACAAATTTCAGATTTTATTTCAATCTCCGTGAGTAGTGGGAGGTGAATCTTGAAAATTATTTATTTCCATTTTATGGGTAATGCACACTGGATTGTCAAACAAAATTTGTTTTAATTTTGCTTGGTTGAGAGCAGCTAGTTTACTAATGAAATATTAAATCACAACAACTTTCAATAACTTGCTTGGGGGATACCTTAAACCTACATGATACATCTGTAAGATATAATACTGCAAAAGTGATATTGAGAAGGAGAAAAAAATATATTTTCTTGCTAAAATGACATTTCCTTGCTGGCTTTTTTTGTACTAAATGGCACGAAGACCTCTATCAAAATGAGGGCACTGGGGGCTGTGCACTGCACTGCCTTGGGGGACATGTACCAAGGAAAAAACATATTTAGAAAAATACAGCTCAGTGGGGAGCAACTATTTCATTGTGTGTAGCGCTACCCCCCCCCCCCTCCCAGGAACCGCTGGTTACTTGTTCCCCCTATTTCTTCACAGCCAGATAACATGCATTTTCAACTTGCTTCCAGACACAAGAAATCAGTCCATGTTTTTTTTTTTTTTTTTATTGGGGAAAACAACTTGGATAGGGTATAGGGATTATGGGATGCCCAGCTTGATTTGGAAAAACAACAGATGAAGACAAACTTCCTTCTCTATCTATAAAAAAAGGTTAAGATCCTGGACAGTACTCCCTCTGGAATAAACGCAACGCAGTCTCTATGGCTTAGTGGCAAAGTTCTTCTATGAACTAGGAGCTCTCAGATCCATTAAGTGACATAGCACAAACTCCCAAACTGTATACAGGAGTATAGTGTCTCCTCAGTAGAACATCAAACAACCCTGACACCTGAGGATACTACCAGCCCTCCTAGCTGCTTGACTACAAGCCTACCTGGCTGCTTCTAAAGGACACCCCAGGACAAGGGTTTGGGATTTATCACAACTCTGTCCCTGAAAAGTAAGCTATGTCTGTCAGTCTCTCTCCTTGTATGCCCCTGGGTGTGCTGAGGTACTCACACTGTCCTTTGCTCCCTGCTGTGCTGGGAAAGAATCCTGTTCAGGCCTCCAACTGATCAGATCTTCCCGTGCCATTTTCCCATGCTATGCTACTTCTGGCAGTCTCTCTCCTTGTATGCCCCTGGGTGTGCCGAGGTACGCACACTGTCCTTTGCTCCCCGCTGCACTGGGCTAGAATCCTGCTCAGGGCTCCAACTGATCAGATCTTCATATGCCAGCCTGGATGTCCTCTGAAGAAGACCCAAAGGTAATGGAGATCACTCTCTTAGACATCCTCTCCTTCCTTTACTTAGCTCCGGGCTGGAGGCAGAGCCCCCAGCCCGGGGTCCCTTCCCAGGCCACACAACACCAACTCAGCACTTCATCTCCCACCCAACTCCTCTGCTAGCCAAGATCCACCATATTTAGGGGCTGACCCAAAAATCCTTCCAAGCCCTCTGCTTGGGGATTAGCCAGACCCCCCCCCCCATATGCAGATCAGGACCTCCTGACCTCTAACCCACTAACTTCCAGAAGATTCTCCAATCTTCTAGATCCAGAGGGAGGTACCAGAGATCTGCCCTGTAGAGTCATCCAGCCTGAATTGCAGTAACCCGACCTAATTATAGACTCACACAACTCTCATGAGTCAAAAAAATATATTAACCTGCAGTAGTTGCACACTTGAGGGTGCTACATGTGTAATAAAGGGCAACATTAAAAATGCACAATTCCTTGAAAAAGCAGCTTTTTTCTATTTGCTAACAAAGTCTCCCCTATATGAATAAGTATGGGGTACATATCCCCTGGTTACTCATTCACAAAAAAATTACAATGCAGATAAACACACCACAAATTTGACATCCTTTGTTAAAAAAAAAAAAAAGTCCCATGATATAAATATATTGTTAATCATGTAGTTCAGTGATTCAAATCCATACCAATCATGATGAACGTTGCCCACATGCCTGCAAAAAAAATCTCATGGCAAGGTATGTTGAGGGCATGTGGCCTGATATAAAGGCTGCATGCTTGGATAAGGCTTGGTATGGATTTTGAAGGGGGGCGCAACACTTTTTTTCTTGCTTTGCATATCGGATACCCTCTTAAAGAACATGTTTCTTTCAGAGCATCATTGAATGTGGAGTGCACCATAACAAACGATAACTGTGTGTCTGTCAGCATCCTATGGTGTCATCAGTTGATAGAATGCAGGTGGCCAGTGCACACTGCAGCTTTGATCAGCCTTGGTTGCTAGGATGCAGGCAGCACAGCAAGAAGTTGTCAGTGGTGCTATTGGTGGTGGTATTCACTAAATAACTGACTTTCTGCTACAGTAGCCATTAGAGGTTTGCACAGGAGAACAGACCAAATCTGACTATTTAGTTTATCTGGTGAGTATGCAGAACTTTGAGGGAACCCTGCATGGCTACAATCACAAACCTCATCCACAGTAGTGGTGGATAAAATAGTTGTCTAGAAATATACTAATGCTGATACTAATGATGTTTTAAAGGTCATCTCAAGGCAAAAAGAGTTTTCAGGTTGCATGTAGGTAATTTTTTACTATTATATACTGTGTCCTGTAGTATATAAAAAAGAATGCATTGTGCCAAGGTTTTCTCTTCAACATTTTGTGCAGCAGTGTGACTAAGCTCCTTAACAACCCTATGTAACTTTTCCATAGTTTTGACAGGTTTATCAAAATTAGAGAGGTCTTCACCCAGCTGCCCAGCTCGCCCAATAACCTTATGTACCTCTTTCCTCAGTTCTGTTTTGTTCTGTTGCGCTTTTATGTCAAGGGGTAAACAGTGTGATAGAGGCAGACTGCTTTCTGTCAAATTGCTACCGTGCTGCCCTGCTAAAGTGTGAAGCGTCTCTAACTTACTGTATATCTTCATAAGTATCTGACAGCTTCATCCAGGCAGAAGAGTTGGGATCTGGCAGGAATCAAAGCTTGCGTTCTTCCACCTGCTCTAGCTATTTAGAACTCTGCTTCACTGGGCTCTCTGAAATTAGTCTCTGGACAAGTAATCTTTGGAGAAAGACAGGTTTCTTTCTGCAGATCACTACTCTGCTGCCTTAGGAAGCCATCTCACATACATACATACATACAAATACTTGGACTAGTTTGGACAGGAGTCTATTATTCTACCAGCATGTATTTGAAGTAATAAGGCCCCTTATGTGTATGCAGCACCAGCATACCCTACAGCCCTTGCAAAACTATTCACAGTAGACCCTGTGCCAACAGTGGTTACTGTTTACTGTATTTACCATAGTCACACACAGATCAGATCAGTCAGCAAGAAAGCAACATATCCAAAAGAAACCCACATAAACACGGCATAAGTATTACAAACAGTATGACAAGTATGTGTATTCCATTGTGAGTATTGATCCCATAGACCCAACACTGCAAAGGAAGAGTGTTAACTGCACTGTTTATGTTTTCTCATTTGGCAAACTGTTACTGATGATGTGCTTCCTGGGTACTATCAAATTTTAGAGGACAGGCTGTTCAAGCAATTTAAAACCACACCTTTGAATCATGGTATCATCATGACAGATAAAATAGTTTTGAAGAAATGCTTTGATTGATTTAAAGATAAAGTAAAAGACCCAGTAAGGTAAGCTTTATATCCAAATCACAAATTATACTACTTTATATAGTTCTGGTGTGTTCTTTAATACTTTACAGAGAAGATTGGTGACAGTTGAAGCCAAACATCCTACCAGAATTTTGTATTTTATTTATTTATTTATTTTTTTTGAGGGAGGAAGCCAAAGGGCCCAGAGGAAAACAAAAAAAACGCTGTGCAAAAGGTGCCCTTGATGTGATTCAGGGTGTTTTCACACTAGCACTTTTGGTGCGCACCCAGGTTCGATTGACTTCAGAATTCGGTTCTTTTTGATGATGTGAACACTGTCTTTGAACTCGGGTGCGCACCCGCGAACCGTACCCAAGTCCACTTAAAAAGGGTGGTCTGGGGTACGGTTCATGTGAACTCCAGTACAGTTCGCTTCTGATGAGAACGCAATCGTACCAAAGCAAGCAATTATTCTATCCATTTTGGCACCTTCTCATTTACAACGGTTGCCAAGCAACATGAGTACGCACCGACTGCAGCTTTCACAAGTCCAGTTGAATGTGACTAACTACTACTAGTTATACCATGAGCTGGATGAATGAAAACCTTCACAAACAATGCAAAGGCTGTACTGTATGTCAACATCTGTCAACACTCTGTGATAACACATCATTATATAGTGTAGACAATACAAAGTAGACAGTACCAACAGCATGTGAAGATGTGTGTTTACAAAGCTCATTAGGAATTTCTGAAGCTGCTTGTTGGTGCTTATTGTACAATAATGATTCCACAAATGGAGATTGCAATGGATACCATCTACTTATTTTGATGTAAACATGGGATAATGTGGTTACTAATTTAAAACTCAAAATGATCAAAACTCTAGCAGCCAGAATCAGAAGCAGCTGTGCCTGGCTTCTATCTTTTAACATTTATAAAGCTTAACTGGGGAAGCTGAAGACAGAAGCTGATTGGATGCTGTGACAGACCCAACCAGAACACAGGCTTTTGGAAAGGACTGCAGGCTAGCCTCTGGCTTACTAACCATGGGCCCTGGCATTTTAGGGGGCTTTATTCTTCTGGCAGAGGAGTAGTTTTACTTCGCATTCAAGTCCATGGCTCCCTGAAACACATAGACTCTGAGAACTGGAGGACTCAGATACAGATTTGGGGCCTCTGTGTTTTGCTGGGGTGTAAACAGCTCAAACCAGCATTGATTGCTTCAATCCCCCTCCGAGACTCAAAGTAGATGATTATAATCCACGCGGCTCGGCTGAGTCCAGCGACATAGAAAATGTACAAATATAAAAAATAAAAAATGTTTTTTTAAATCGCCCCCGTACTCATGTGCTTGCACGCAGAAGCGAACGCATACGTTTGTCATGCCCACATATGTAAATGGCATTCAAACCACACATGTGAGGTATTGCCATGATCATTAGCGCGAGAGCAATAATTCTAGCCCAATAATTCCTCTGTAACTCTAAACTGGTAACCTGTAGATATTTTTAAAATGTCACCTATGGAGATTTTTAGATACCAAAGTTTGGCGCCATTCCAGAAGTGTTAATTTTAAAGAGTGACATTAGGTATCAATTTACTCTGTGTAAAATCATCTTTCACATTATACAAAAAAATGTGGCTGACTTTAGTGTTTTGCTTTTTTTTATTCATAAAACTGTTTTCTTTTGCAAAAAAAAAAAAACATTTTTAGAAAATTGCTGCGCAAATACCGTGTGACATAAAAAGTTGCAACAGCCACAATTTTATTCCCTAGGGTCTCTGTTAAAAACATATATAATGTTTGGGAGTTCTGAGTCATTTTCTAGCAAAAAAAGTATGATTTTTACATGTAGGAGAGGAGAGCCAGAAAAGGCCCGGTATGGAAGTAAAACCAGTTGCTATGGCTGCAACAGATTTAGAAAGAATTACAACCAGTTTGAAAATTAGAAAACTGAGGGTTATTAGGACTGACCCTGAGTTGGCATACAGAGAAGCCAATGCTCAGGGTGGGTCATTTTGTGCTAGGAAGGAAGGTGTATAAATATGACAGCACATGCTTGTGGTTGCTAGGTCGCTAGTTGCTACCAGCTTCCTTCCTAGTCACCAATGATTCACCCTTGGTCCTATTCAGCCCCCCACTAGGAGATTGCCCAGCCGAATGTAAACAAAGGGGTTGAACAAAGGGGTTGGGATACTGGCTGCTGTCATTACACAAATATAGCAATGCCTTTATTTAGGCCAGTGTTTCTCAACCTTTTTTCAGTTGGGACACCCTTGAAAAATATTTTCAGTCTTGAGGCACCCCTGTCCAACACTTGGTTCACGTTATTGTGTGTCACGGAACATGCGCAAAATTGCGCTCCTTCCTGACACACAGACAAATGCTCTGCTCTTTAGGGGTGCCATTAATTTTTAATGGCACCCCACACATTGGAAAACGTGGGGTGCCTTTGGTGTGGCCCAATTTTAAAAAAGGGTCAGGGACTTCTTTCCCTGCATTTCTGCAGGTAGGGAAGCCCATTGAAATGAATGGGCTGCCCTACACACAGCAAGCAGCCACACAGATATGAACCAAGGGCTTATTCACATGTCAGGTTGAAGGGGCGGTAAAACCACATGGTTTAGCTTTTCTTACCACCCCCAACTTCTCCCCTTTTGGCTGCAAAGGCAGCAGCTGGGGGTGTACACATGCTCTGGCTGCAGCTGGAGGTATACCGCAAGGTAAATGGGGCTGCACTGTAACCACCCCGCAACTGTGTGCATTGCATGGTTGCGGTGTGGTAATGCTGCATTGATGGGCTTGCAAGGAGAATTTTTTTTTATTTTCAATGTTTAATTCCACTTTAAGAGTCAGAGTTGTTAAAAGCATCCAGTTACTTTTCACTGCATTTTTTTCTATTTTGTGTATTAAAATGTATAGACTAATTTGATTAATTGCTATGAGCATCATGGGTGTTTTGTCATTAACACTTCTAATATACAAGGTGAAACATTATTCTGCTTTTATGGCTTCATGTGTGATAAGGGCACATAATCCTGTCTTCTTTTTATTGCTCATTGATAAGAAGATCTATCATATACATAACAACGCTGGATTAATATATGATTTTAAGTGTGTATGTGTGTATAAAGGCAATTCATAGCCTATTAATCATATATGCATACTTGCCCACAGTGCCAGGATTCTCTACGAACTCCAACCTAGGAGTGAGAAGTAAAGTTGTATGTTGTGCCTCCATCTTCACTGCAAATGACCTCCTAAAATGTCAAGGAGATTACTACAATTACATGATCCATATGTGACAATGGAATGTATGTCTCTGTTCATGACATCAGAACCATAATAAGAACAAGGTCTACAACCTTTAATAACCAGAAACCCAACCCCCATGCTATGTTACACTAACTGGAGATCCTAAAAATGCTTGGCCCCAGAATTAAGAATAGTTAGCCTCCAATTTCCTTTAAGAAATTTAGGGATCTGCTTTGCAAATACTGTAATAGCTTTTTTATTAGGTCATTTTTTTCCTATATACAATAAAACAGTATATGTATAAGGCCCCTTTCACACTTGTGCGATTTGTCCTGCGCCTCGTGACTGCAAAAGTCAAACTCCATGATTCCCAATGTGTACCGTTCTGTGCGACTTTAAGTCACAGTGACTTCAAAGTAGTCCCTGCACTTCTTTGGTCCAACTTTGTTGTGTTTTGAGGTCCATAGACATAGGCATTGCTTCAAGTTCAGTCAAAATCACAGCAAAAAAATTGTGGCAAAATCGTGGTAAAATTGCACGACTTTTAGGTTGCACAAGTGTGAAAGGGGCTTAACTGGCTGTCAGTTTGTCTGTAGTACTTGGCATACCATCATTCACCAAGATAGTATTACATGCAGGGGGGTCTTTAACGCAGGGCAAAAGGGGCAGTTCCCCCAGGCTCCCTCATTGCTGTGGGGCCTAAAGCAGCTGCCCCTTGTCAAGGAGAGTACCGGTCCATTTGCGGCGGGAACATGGGGAAGGTGAACAGTGAGGATGGCTAGAACTGAGAGCCGGGGTGGAAGAAGACCTCCACCGCCTCCCTGACCCTGGAGAGGTGAGTAACAGTGGGAGCAGCATCCCCAGCAACTCCCAGAACCTGGACTCCTCCAATCTCCTCTCTGCTCCCAGCTCCAACACCAACAGCAACAGCTGCTTGAAGGAAAGGCTGACCAGGGGCCCATAGGACAAGGACGGATGGGAGCGCAGGCAGCCAGGAACTGCGGAGCAGAGGAAGGAGCAGAGCACCCCCATCATTACCCAGAAGGAGTACAGGGCCTGCCTTCTGTTGGCATGCAAGGTACTGGGCATCACACACACCTACCCATGGACAGGGACTGACAAGGAGGCACAGGAGGGCACAGAAGGGACTGTAGTCAGGGCTAGAGGTCTCCCTCTCTCTCTCTTACCCCACTCACTTCTCTCTCTCTCTCTCACCCCCTCACCTCTCTCTTTCAACCCCCTCTCTCTCTCCCTCTCACCCCCCCTCACCCTCTCTCTCATCCTCACCCTCTCTCACCCCTCTCTCTCACCCCCTCCCACACACCACCCTCTCTATCTTTCACCCCCCCTCTCTCTCTTATCCTTCCCCTCTCTCACCCCTCACCCCTCTCTCTCTCACCCTCCTTCTCTCCCCATTCTCATTCTCTTACCCCCCCTCTCTCTTTCTCACCCTCTTTTGTCTCTTTCACCTTCTCTCTCTCTCTCTTTCTCTCATCCTCCGCCTCTCGCACCTACCACCCCTCTATCTCATCCCCTCTCTTTTAATTCCCTCTCTCACCCTCTTCTGTCTCTCTCACCCAACTTGTCAGGGGTGTAGTGGCAGAGCCTGACGTTTAGAGGAATGTCTCACTGGGTATCTGGCGGGACACAGGTTCACCAGAGGCGCGGAGTCTAAGTGCTAGTTGGTTTTCACCAGGGCCCAAGATGGTGAGGATGGACTTGGCTGCGTGCTAACACCAGGTCGCGGTCCTCAGGATTCTCCAGTCAAGATAGGAGCAGGTCCAGGACCAATAGCCAGTAACAGGTAAGCAGATCAGGATGAGACAGAAGAATAGTCAAGACAAGCTGAGGTCAGGGTGGGCAGCAGGTAATCAGAGTTCAAAGGCAAGCCAGGTCAGATGATCAGGAACAGCAGATAATATCAGATACAGGGAACAGGAGAGCTGAAGATCACACAGCAAAGATTTAGTGTGATCACTGGCTTTAAATAGGATGCTTGGCGCCAAAGAGGATTGTGTGCGCATGTGCGTTCGCGCAAACGCGAGATAGCCGCAAACTATCTCAAGGTAGCCTCAGCGTATGCGCATGCGCATAGGCATTCGCCGGTTAGCAGCGCAAGTACGCCTGCGCATGGTAGTGAATCCCTGACATTGTCCCCTCCTTATGGGCAACCTCCGGGTGCCCAAAAGACTCCTTTTGTGAGGATGACTGTGAAAGAAGTTACGGATTAGGTCTTGGGCATGAACGTTCTGCACTGGTTCCCAGGAATTCTTCTTCTGCAGTCTAAGATGGCCTCTACCTCAAATTCTTCATCACCATTGATAACTACAGAAGCAGGGGTCCCAAGCTTCTATCCAGAAAAGGATCGGGTACTGCGGGTTTCAACAATGACACATGGAAAACCGGAGGGATCTTGAGTGAGTCGGGTAGAGCAAGTTCGTGCGACACCTCATTTAATTTCCACTTAACCGGAACTGGACCTATAAATTTGGGTGCCAAATTTTTAGAAGGGCAAGCCAATCGGAGGTTTGTTGTAGATAACCATATCTGGTTGCCAGGTTGAAGAACCAACTCCCTTCTCCTTTTCTTATCAAAGGTCTCCTTATTGGAGGTCTGAGCCTTGGTCATGGCATCTTGTAACAGTTTGCTGTTACAGTATTTTTGAGGAAATCCACGATATCCCGAACTGCTGGTACTGTGGGTTCAGGAACAAGGCAGGGTAAGAAGGATGGGTGAAACCCGTAGTTAGCATAAAACGGGGACTGACCTGTAGCCGAATGCTTGGCATTGTTGTATGCGAATTCCGCCAAAGGTAGCAATGAGACCCAATCATCTTGAACAAAGGTGGTGAAGCATCGGATATATTGCTCAAGAGTCTGGTTGGTCCTCTCAGTTTGCCCGTTTGTCTGGGGGTGGTATGCGAAGGACATTGACAACTTGATCTTCAATGACTCACATAGTGCTTTCCAGAAGCGAGAGGTAAACTGGACTCCCCTATCCGATACAATGTCCATTGGGACTCTGTGGAGTCTCACTATCTCCTTGATAAAGACCTGTGCAGACTCTGGAGCAGAGGGTGTACTTTTCAGTGGCACGAAATGGGCCATCTTTGACAAACGGTCCACTACCACAAAAATTGCAGAGCACCCGTCCGACGGAGGAAGTTCCACGATAAAGTCCATGGCAATCATCTTCCATGGTCTTTCAGGAACCGGTAGTGGTCTGAGCAGGCCCCATGCCTTGTTTTGAGCAGTCTTGCTTCGGGTGCAGATGGCACAAGAGGTAACATTCTGTTTACAACTCTTCTCCAAGTCAGGCCACCGGAACATGCGTTGAACAAGGTCAAGGGTTTTGTGAATCCCAAAATGGCCTGCCAGCGGTTGGTCATGACAGAGTCCCAGGACGGACACACGGGCACTTTCTGGAACAAAAATTTGGTCTCCTCTCCATAGCAACCCATTCCTAGGTATCAACATAATTCCAGGAGGACGGGGGACATCTACCGTGGCTTGTCTCAAAGAGGAAAGAAGATCAGACTGTAATAACAGGAAATTAACTCTGGTTAAAATGGTGTCTGGTACGGGGGCTTCCTTTGGGCTGTCGTACATCAGGAAGAGTGCGTCGGGTTTTGTATTATTTGAACCTGGTCAGTACATGATATGAAATGAGAACCGGCAGTGCTTTAAGTGGCCCAAAAGAGGTGCCGGTACTCTATTTTATAGCCTATAATTTTTTTTTACATTACAAGCTCTAGATAGCTTTGAGAGGCCAAATGCCAGGAACTAAGATGAAGCCAGGTTGGTTTTGAGCCTGGTAACTCACCTAATGTGCTGTGCTGGTGGCAGGAAGGATGGCACGGCAGGGCACTGACTATAGTGGCACTGGCAGGCCAGGCAGGTGCTGTGGTGGCAGTTGGCAGGCAGCTAGGGCACTGTGGGGTGACAAGCAGTGGCAGCCAGGCTTTACTTTCAGTTTCTCAGAGTCGGCAGACGGAGGAGTCAGGACACCACACCGCGCAGGGCACTGCTGGAGGGGGTGGGGGATGGAGCACTGTTTAGGCATGCGCGCGGAGGAATAAGTTCCTCCTCCGCTGTGAATGCTGGGGCGGCGGGCCGGGCGTATGACGTCACTGGTTGCTAGACGCCAATCGGTAGGCAATCTAGCAACCACCAGTGATACAGAGGGAAGGAAGCACAGCAGAGGCCGAGCGGTCAGCGGTGCGGCCGGCATCCATGGATTTACTGTTCTGTCTGCAGAGCGGCGCCCCCCTTTTCAACAGTGGATCGGCCCTGCGTACTGGTACGCTAAAATCACGTTCTGGGTGCAGGGAGAGGTGGCGGTACTCTCAAGAGCTTTTTGCAGAAGTGGCGGTACTGAGTACCGGTGCGTACCGGCCCACTTAAAGCACTGAGAACCGGGGAAAAAAAAGTGCCCATCGTGCTTGGCGAGGTCTCAGACGTTTAGCTGTTCTTAAATACTCCAGGTTCTTATGGTCTGTGTAGATGAGAATGGGATGTGCTGATCCTTCCAACAGGTACCTCCACTCCTCCAGAGCGGTCTTGATAGCAAGGAGTTCCCGATCTCCCACATCATAGTTCCTCTCCGCAGACCAGAGTTTACGGGAGAAGAAGGCTACCGGGTGGACCAAGTCCTTGATGCCCTGGCGCGTAGGTAGGGCAGGGTAGGATCCGGGTGACTCAGGATAGGAGCAGTAGTGAATAGTTCTTTTAGGGTTGTGAAGGCCGCCTGAGCCTCGGGTATCCAACGAAAATGAGTACTCTGTTTGGTGAGCAGGGTAATAGGGGAGATGATGGAGGAGAACACCTTGATAAATATTCTATAAAAATTTGCAAATCCTACAAAACGCTGCACCCCCTTCTTATCCACAGGTGCTGGCCAATGCAGGATGGCGGAGACCTTCTGTGGATCCATCCTTATCCCTTCCGAGGAAATCACCAGACCAAGGAACTGGATACTCTGCTGTTCGAACTCACATTTTTCTGGTTTGGCATAGAGTCTGTGCTGCCAGAGTCGGTGGAGTACCCTCTTAACATGCTCTTGATGCTGGACCAGAGAAGTAGAAAAGACCAGGATATCGTCCAAGTACACGATTACAAAAATGTCCAGGTAGTCTCTGAAAATAACATTAACGAAATGCTGGAAGGTAGCCGGGGCATTGCAGAGACCGAAAGGCATTACCAGATATTCATAATGACCAAACCAGGTGCGGAATGCTGTCTTCCATTCATCCCCCTCCCTGATACAGACCAAGTTGTAGGCTCCGCGTGGTCCAACTTGGTGAATACAGAGGCAGTTCTTAATCTCTGGAAGAGTTCGGGAATCAAAGGCAGGGGGTAACGGTTCTTAACTATGATTTTATTTAATTCACGATAGTCAACACAGGGCAGAAGTGAATGGTCCTTCTTCTCCACAAAGAAGATTCCAGCTCCTGCCGGAGAAGTAGGAGGTCGGATGAATCCCTTCTTTAAATTCTCTGCTACATAGTCCTTTAGTGTGCCCAATTCCCGTTCTGATAAAGGGAAGATGCGTCCGAAATGAATTTCGGCCCCTGGGTGCAGCTCAATTGGGCAATCATAGGGACAGTGGGGGTGTAGGGCCTCGGCCCCCTGTTTGCTGAAGACATCCAGGTATTCATGATACGGTTCTAACACAGAGGAACGTATCTCCTTATCAGAGTCCATACATAGCAGGGTGCTAGGAGAACTGAGGGGTACTGGTAGGCAATGATTCTGGCAGTAAGGAGACTGGAACTTGATGTCCCCGGAAGTCCAATTTATTTGCGGATTGTGTGCTTGTAGCCAGGGTAACCCCAGAATAATGGGGAATAAGGGAGAGGAAATGGCATCCAGGCTCAACAGCTACTTGTGATTTTCGTGGGTGACTACAGGCAATGGAGGGGTTTCTTGAGTTACTGGTCAAGACTTGATGTGAGACCCATCAGCCAGGAAGATGGAGAGTCCTTGCGACTTGAGTCGATGCGCTGTTGTGCAGCAAAAGTTAGATCAATGAAGCAGCTGCATGCCCCGGAATCAATTATAGCGGTGACCGGGATAGGACCTTCCGGAAGCTGGAATGAGATAGAGAGAGCCAGGTGAGTGGTATTGATAGCAGAAGCAGGGTAGCTTGAGGGAGAGATAGAAAGACACTTACACAGTTTTGCAGGGCATGAGCGTACAAAGTGTCTGGCCTCTCCACAGAACAGACAGAGGTTGTTCTGTCGTTGCCGTAAACGTTCTTCTGCCGCTAAAGAGGGGCGCATAAGCCCAAGTTGCATAGGTTCAGAAGTATCCGGTACTGGGGTAACCGGAGCTGTGCTGCTTGGACGGGGACCAGAGGAGAAGACGTGAACAGGGGTAGGAACCCGCGGCATCATCCAGACTGGATGGGACTGCTGAGTTGACCTCGCTGCTCTGTGTTCAAGAAGCCGGCAGTCTATCTGGATCGCCAGAGTGATTAATGCCTCCAGAGTTTCTGGTATGCCAACTCGGGCCATTTCATCTTTTAGGCCTTCCGAAAGGCCAAGGCAGAACTGATGTCGCAGAGCTGCGTCATTCCAGTGAGTGTCTGTACTCCAACGTCTGAAATCGATGACATAATCTTCCACGGCCCTATGGCCTTGCTGAAGTGTGTGGAGTGCGGTCTCTGCGGTGGAAGTGCGCTGAGGGTCGTCATATAACTGCTCCATTGCGTCAAAGAACGCTGTCATAGTGTTCAACTGATTGCTGCGTTCCTCAAGCAGGCTGTGAGCCCAGGACTGAGGTCAACCTTGAAGCAGGGCTATAATGAACACTCCTTTAGTAGCCTCCAGGGAGAAGGTCCGGGGGTTGTAGTGAGAAATATAACTCGCAAGCATTGCGGAAGGTCCTAAACTTGCTTCACCCTCATCTCACCCCTCTCTCTCCCTCTTTTCCCCTGAAAACCTTTCCGGCGTAGGGACCCTTGGCTCAGAAGGCAGCATCACTACCATAGGTCCGGAGGTGTTCCCGGTGGAAGCCATGGGAGCAGAAGAAGCTGCAGGGTCTGTGGCGGAGGTTAGGGATTGGACACGACCTCCCTCTCTCTCTCTCTCTCTCTCTCTCTCTCACCCCTTCTTTCTCAACCCCCTTACCCCTCTCTCTCACATCCCCCTCTCTCTCTCACACCTCTCCCCTTTTTCCCCAGCCCACCCCCTCTCCCGTACACGCAAAAGGAACTGAGTGGTCGCTGACTGACCAATGATCCCATCCCCACCCAGCACTGCCACTGATTCCATCCACCTCAAGCACTGCCACTGATCTCACCCCCCCCAAAGCACTGCAACTGATCTCATACACCAACCAGCACTGCCACTCATCCCATCTCCCACCAGCACTGCCACTCTTCCCATCCCCCCTCCCCCAACATTGCCACTCACCCCATCAACCCCCCGGGAATGCTACTGATCCCCCCCCCCACCCAGCAATACCACTGATTCCACCCCCAGCACTGCTACTCTGCTACTTACCCCATCCCATACCCCCCACCCCCCAGCACTGCCACTGATACACCCCCACCACAACTGCCACTGGTTACATCCTCCCCCTAGCCCCAGCAACCAATGGGTGAGCAGAAATGATGTGTTTTAACCTCTAGTAACTAATCAATGAGTGGTAATGATATGCTGTAACCTCTGGCAGCCAATCACAATTGTTTGATCTGCTGCAGTAAACTGATTTTGAGTCATGCTGCTATTTACTGTATGTCTCAGAGCAGGTGGAGAGCAAAGTTGCATGCGGGGGGGTCAAGAAAATGTTTGCCTAGGGTCCAATCAATATTTAAGATGGCCCTGATTACACGCTGAGCACTGAATATTGTAAACAATTATCCAAAGACGTTCAAACATCTTACTAAAGCAATACTTGTTAACATGTATACAATGCATGCATTTGTACCTTTCAACAACTTTGTATGCTGCAAGTGTTTCTATATTATACCTTTGGCTGTAATAACCTCTAATATCTTATACTGAAAGAAAAATTAGGTTAACCAGGTTGAATTGAGCCTTTTGTATGTTAGAGGCAGTGTCGTGTTCAAATTACTATTATAGAAGGACAAGACTCGTTGAAGGCATCATTCTTCTTCATGTTAGAATATAAAGCAATTCTGCTTTCTAATGATTCCAGGGAGAGATCACTTGACCAGGAGGTTATCTTGTCATCACTCCCAGAGGGTTAATTCAGTTCAATCAGCAATGTATCATGTCACAAAGAATTGAATCAAAACAATATCTAATCCACATCAACCCCACAGGTTTCTAAGAGATGCTTTCAGTCCCTACCATACAATGGAAATTGTAATCCCAGTGGTAATTGTCAGTTCATAGTTCTTCTTTAGAAATATAGTTTTTAGCTAGGTTTTGACACAGATCAAGTACCATTAGTGCCAAAAAAGTAAGTACAAACTTAAGAGTCAAGCTAATGTTAAGGAAAAGGGTTAAAGCTGAACTCCAGCCCCACCCTCAATCTTACTCATATTTAAAACCCCTCTTCTTCCAAACTGAAACTGCTTACTCTGTTTTCACTGCACATTGTAAGCTTTTAAGAAGCTGCAGAAAGTCAGATAGAGCCCTATTTATTTCCTGGCTGGAGGACGTTCAGCAGTATCTAGCCTCTCCAGACTGAATGTCCTTTGCCCACCCCTTTTATTTATAAGTAGAGATGGTTTCGGGCATGTTTGGGATCCCACCTGCCCGATTCCGCCAGGAAACTGAAACTGCACACGGCTAATCACAGGCAGTGGGACATTTCCCGGTCCGCAGCTGCACAGATTGGGAAATATCTCACCGCCTGTGATTAGCCATGTGCAGTGTCGACTTCCTGGTGGGATAGGGCAGGTGGGATCCCAAACACGCCCAAGCCCATTCCTATTTATTAGATTCCAGTTGTTACAATCATGGAGGTTCAATTAACATGAAGGTGTTACTTAAGGCAGCTTGCCTAAAAAAGCCTCCAGACTGCCATTCACCTATGAAGACATTTTGATATTTGCATAACTCCTCCCAAGAGCCAGTCCACTGATCACATGAGGGCTCTTGAAAGGAGAACTGAGCCTGGGTATGTTGTATTTTCAGGAGGCTATGCATAGCATTCTGTTGCCCTTCTCACTAGTCATGATCTTCCTGCATTGGATATAGGAGCATAGAGACCCATAGATGGGGTCATGTGTTAGAACTAAGTTAAGGGTATATTTAAGTGCCAGTTTAGAGATTAAATATTAAGTAGTAGGGTTTATTATTTAAAGTTAGCTTAGGAGGAGGAATAGGGCCATTAGACTATTTGGAAATGTGGTTGGAGAAAGTATAATGTATAGGTATAGTAATGAGTTTTGGCTTAGACAAAACCAGAAGGAAGCTTCAGTGCTTGGACAAAAAATTGCAGCTAAGGCATGCCCTACACCACAGCTCAAAGGAGCAGAGTTGCTTGCGACATCATTAACCTAATATGGCTGCATGGGGCACAGTGGCAGAACTACCAAGGTCACAAAGGACAGAGCCCTAGAGTTCAGCCACTGGAGGGGGGGGCATCAAGAGCCCGAACTGCGGCTTCCCAGCAGCTGCAGGGCTCTGAGCTGTGAGTATCTTTCCCACAGCCCAGAGCCAGCACTGATCAGCTTCTCCTTCTCCCACCCTCTCCTCCTATGTCTGCCCTGCCCACACTCCCTGGCAGTGCTATGCCTCAGAGTAGGGGATATGTGGGTGGTAAGTTTGCAGCCCAGCAGCCAGAAAGGTGCCAATAACCACCCAATGCCTCTCCATCCATCCACTGTGAGTGAAGTCTTGCCCCTTCCTCTCTCCTCTCTCCTGCCTCCCAGTCAGTAAACTGATGTAAGAGGGACTCAGATGTAAGTAGAGATTCTGCAGACTCAAATGTAAGGGGACTCTGCAGACTCTGATGTAAGGGGCGCTCTGCAGACTTTGATGTAGGGGGGCTCTGCAGACTCTGATGTAAAAGGGGCTCTGCTGACTCTGATGTAAGGGAGGACTCTGGGAACTCTGATGTAAGGGGGGGGCTCTGCGGACTCTGATGTAAGGGGGCTCTGCAGACTCTAATGAAAGGGGGCTTGAAGAAAAGGTGGCAACCCTACCCAAGATGGCAGGAAGGGGGTCTGCTGAAGGACAGTAATGAAGGGCCCCACAATGGGAGTAAAGGGCCCCAGGATCAATGAGAAGAGCCCTGGGCTTGGAGGGAAGAGGGGAGGCCCTTCATAAATTCTTGCACTGCTGTCCTAAAGGTTCTAGTTACGCCTCTGATGGGGCATGACAGATCAGGCCAAACCTAAGCTCATCCTTATCCACATCTTACCCACTTAAGTTATAAGTTTCCTGGACATAATTGCATTTACCTCTTATGGTCAAAAGAGCCAAGGGGGAACTAAAATAACATACAAAACATATCTAGTTTTACAGTACATGGCATATTGTTAAAGAAAAGAAAACTGTGATTTTATTACTTTCTTTGATGCATTTTAAATCTAACATTATCTTCACAAATCTCTTATTTGTTCATTTCCCTGACAGAGAATCCACAATATGCTTTCATTTCCTTGTGTTGTGATGACCTCTTTTCCAGTAATGGATAGCCGACTAGAACATCTGAACATAAGGACACTACTACGCATTGGTTTCCTGATATATGCATGCATAAATATAGAAACACATATTAGGTTCTGCGTCACAGTGTTTCATTTCTTGCATCAAGTAAATATGATTTCACCTGATTATATTTAGGCACATGGCACATAGACATGAGATGACAGGCAACCAATTCAGCAGACTGGACATTATTATGTTTATGGTGTATAGTAGCTCTTTACCTTCTTACTCAAAAGACCTGCTCAACCAAGCATGCATGGTTGGAATTGCTTGCCAACAGACAAGCCTGACGGCAGATGGATCACTCCAACTCACCCAGCCACCTCTAATCTCTATTGCTAGCTTTCCAAAATGGTTAATAACAGATAAAAGATTGTAAATAAAGGTGATTTTTGAAAAAGCTTAGCTGATATGCTGCTGCCTTTCAGAGAATTTGATAGCTGAAGCTGACCACATACTGTAAACTTAAAGGGTAACTCAACTTTCATGGGAAAAAAAAATATCAAATATAGAAAAAATAGTATAGCGTATGCAATTGTGACACAAGTCATATTGCAATTGAATGTTATTAAAAATTACCTTTCCTTTTCAATCTGCAGCTCTGTAATATATGACTGTGTATATCCAAAAGTGACAAAAATATGAATACCATAAATAGTGGATCATAGAATGAATGGACAGAATAAATAAATAAAAAATAAATAGATAAAAAATTTGCAAAAATCCAAGATGTACAAATAAATCACAATATATATATATATATATATATATATATATATATATATATATATATATATACTGTATATATACTGTTCAGAAGTCCATACTGTGCAATAAAGTCCCAATATATGAAGTGTTGTCACTAAAATAAATTCTTCAAAAGTACTAATAGGGCTGTAAACATGCAGATGTGAAGTCACGCTAAAGTGAGGAAGTGCTTTAAAGGTGCCACAGTCAAGAGTGTAAATGTGAGTAGTACATTGTTGTTTTTTTATTTAATACATTTTAAAAGATTTCCTCCTTTATATGGTACCAACTTTGCACCAGAGGGAGAGATACTCCATAGAGGATCCCCACCTGGGGAAATTGAATAGATCCTATTTCCAGCCCAGGGAGGCATTAAGCGCTTCTTGGCTGAGCTTAATTGCGAAGTCACGTGCATTAAGGTGAACGCCCACTCACAAGGGGGTGCACAGTTCTTTTGGGAGAGATCTTCACTGTGGCACCTTTGAAGCACTTTGTCACTTTAGCGTGACTTCACATCTGCATGTTTACAGCACTATTAGCACTTTTGAAGAATTTATTTTAGTGACAACACTTCATATATTGGGACTTTATTTCACAGTATGGACTTCTGAACACTATATATATATATATATATTAGGGATGCACCGAAATGAAATTCTTGGCCGAAGCCGAATAATAATGAAATGTTTGGCCGAAGGCCGAAGGCCGAATACCGAACGCGGTGTTTCGCATTTTTTCCATTTATTTTGCCAATTTTTTGTCCTCTCTCTTGTCCTTGGGAAGGATGCTGGGAATGGAAATCAGGAAGCATGCAGGCAGCCTTGTAAATTTTAATTGCAGATACAGGGCACTGGGCAGGTCAGGGTTAATGTGGTAACATCAATTACTCAGTGACAGTCAGTCAGTGTCAGTGTGGACTCGATCAGATTATACAGTGACAGACAGTCTCTCATAGTGGTGGTAGTAGGAGGCTGGAGGTGGACTAGTAGGAGCCTGGAAAGGAGCACAGCCGCATACATACATTACTCACTCGTGCACTGCAGCCCGCCCCACACATTCAGTGAGTCTTACTCTCCTCCCTAGTTTTTTCAATGGCACATTCAGGAAGCCAATCACGCCGTGAGTAGCGGCACAGCGGAACCAATCAGGTGTGCAGGCACGCGTGATTGGTTCGCTGTGCAGCTAATCATGGCGTGATTGGCTCTCTGAATGTGCCATTGAAAAAACTAGGGAGGAGAGTAAGACTCACTGAATGTGTGGGGCGGGCTGCAGTGCACGAGTGAGTAATGTATGTATGCTCACCGCTGAAGTGTCCCGGCTTCCCCTGCCTAACACGGAAGTCTGTGAGTCCTCCTGTCCTCCTCCGAGTCCCTTCCCCCTGCCTATGTAAATATCGTGACCTCGGCGATATGAATATCGCCTACGGCCACAGAACGATAGTCGATATCATATCGACTATCGTTCAGCCCTATTGTTCGGCACAAAATTATTCGGCCTTTTGACTTATTCGGCCGAACACCGAAAGTGCTATTTTTCCTATTTTCGGCCGAATAATGTTCGGCCGCCGAACATTCGGTGCATCCCTAATATATATATATATATATATATATATATATATATATATATATATATATAATATATATATATATATATATATATATATTGTGATTTATTTGCACAACTTGGATTTTTGCACATTTTTTATCTATTTATATTTTATTTATTTATTTTGTCCATTCTAGGATCCACTATTTATGGTATTCGCATTTTTGTCACTTTTGGATATACACAGTCATATGATATACATATAATTTATTTATTTATATATTCTCTTTGGTTGTTTCATTAATTGCGCAGCATTTTTTTAGATATGTTGTAAATGCACTTATGAGTTGGTGGAGTGCTTGCAGCAATTAACTTCAGTCTGGTTGCTCGTGGGATTTATTTATTACTTTGCAATTTTCTGTAAAGTACAATGCAATATGGCTACCTGGAGATGTTCTGTACACAGAATGTGTACAGAACGCCTCCCAGAAACATAATTTCCTGCCTAAAGGGATGCAGACCCTTCCTATCTAAAGGGATACAAACCCTTATTCCTTATTACAGCCCTGATTCTGCAGCAGCTGATTGATAATTATGAAACCACTCCCATTAAACTCACTCAGCAGGCATAGAGGAACAAACAATGATTTCTTCAGAATACCAAAAGGTAGGCATCTGCAACAAAGTTTGCTAAAATCCTTGCAATGTACAAAGATCACCCACAGGGGAATGTTTTTAATGTAGTTAATGTGATGACTACCTACTCACCTACCACTATGACATTACTCCCTGCTTAAACCACCAAAACGTTGGTCTTCTACTGGCAAGGAAGCTTCTGTTACATTTTGGCAAGTTAGGAAATTATGCTGGAGAAGAAGGCAAATGGTCTATATAGCAATCATCTTGCTGTCAAGTTTCCACTACAGCATAGCCAGTCTGATTTGACCCAAGTAGTGAGTGACCACCAAGCATCATGTAAAACTATTTAAGCCTGTATGCATCAGCGCTGAATATATTGTAACCACAGTGCTTCTGATGCACTTAGAAGAATGAAACAAGTAACATCCCCCTATAGTCAGACCTAACAAATACTGTATCATGCCTAGGCCTTAAAGGGTAATTCCACTTTTGTGGGGGAAAAAAATAGCAAACAAAGATAAACTAATATAGCGTATACAATTGCGACAAAGTCATATTGTAATTGAATGTTATAAAAAATGACCTTTCCTTTTCAATCTGCAGACACTATCATTTTCTGAAAATGCAATGCAATATGGCTACCTGGAGGTTTTCTGTACACAGAATGTGTACTGACCACACCCCCAGAAACATAATTTCCTGCTTGTGTGATTGGTTTAGTAATTTTCCCAGAAGTCTGCCTAAGATACAAGTCAGATTTCAGGCATCCCCTGCAACAAAAATGTAATTTTTAGTGAAATACTCCCAATAGGAAAACGACTAAAGGGATGCAGGCCAAGCAGATTTCCTCATTAGAGCCCTGCAGCCGCCACAGCTGATTGATAACTATGAAACCACTCCCATTTGATCCACTCAGCACAGAGGAACAGAGGAACAAACAGGGATTTCTTCAGAATAACATAAGGTAGGAATCTGCTACAAAGTTTGTTATAATCCTTGTAATGTACGTAGATCACCCAGAGGGGAATGTTTTTTTCTCCTCAAAAGTGGAGTTATGCTTTAACCCTGTGGCATTAATACAACCCTATCATTAATTTTGAAAAGACCTAACTCCCTTACTCCCCTATTTGCCATCTTCTTCTTCCCTCTACTTTTTCTCCCTCATCATTCCTTCCTCCCTAACCATCATTTTTTTTCCCCTTTTATTGGTTGAACTAGATCGACTTGTGTCTTTTTTTCAACCAGACTATGTAACTATGTACTTATTTTTACATTCTGCTGTTACTGGAAATATGCTTTAATACAAATTTGCCAAATTTATAATACCTATGATTATAATGCACATTATGCACTAATAAAAGATTGAAAAAAAAAATGAGTGCACAAATTTAAGTTTTGGCTAGTTTGGCTAAGCTCCAGAAGGGGTAAAATGTGTTAGATGTAAGAGCATAGTCTGTCAGAAAGCATTGTGCTCATTGAGGAATAAAGATTTTTCAAAAAATAAACAAGGAATCAATGGTTATGCTGCTCATGGGCTGGCTGCTAGACAAATTTTGGGCAGTTGACAGACCCCACTAGGACACTGCACCCACTACTCCTGGTAGCTATTACTCGCCAAGAGCAATGCCTTTGATCAAACCTTGTAAGAGCAGGCTGGTAATTAGGCTTTAAAAAGGAACCCCCATAGTGTGGTGTGGGACTTTAAGGGTAACAATAAATTATATAATTAAAGTTGTTATTTCTAAAAGTTTTTATTTTGTTTTAAAGACTGAAACATATTTGTACGTCTTATAGCACTGATACCTCAATATCTTTGATTTATTGAGGTATCAGTGCTATAAGACATACAAATATGTTTCAGTCTTTAAAACAAAATAAAAACTTTTAGAAATAACAACTTTAATTATATAATTTATTGTTACCCTTAAAGTCCCACACCACACTATGGGGGTTCCTTTTTGAAACTTTTGTCTAGGGATTATGGTAACACATCTCCCTGTAGTTGACTACACACCCTTTATAATGGCTGGTAATTAGGCAACTAAATAATACCAGATAAACACACTTAAAGTTCATGTAAGATCAAAACGTATTTTTTAGTTTTTTATAAAGTGAAGAAGGGTTAAAACCCTTCTTGGTTTATTCTTTCTGTCTATGTCCTGAGAAATTTCACTTTCTAAGTTGTCTCTTGCCTCTTGTTATGGTGACAGCTCTAAAATTTGAATTTCCTCCCACTTTCTGTGTTGGTAGCAAAGGTCATCAGGAAAAATAGAGAGAGTAAATCTAACTAGCAGGGACACAGACAGCTGTGCCTTGACATGTTCTATCCTTCCCTACTCTATACTAAACGAAGGCACCTTTCACACAATCGGACTGTCTATCTGTTTTTCTTCCATTTGCCAACTAATGACAAAAAATGCATTCCTATGGACAATCGGGTGTTAACGGTTTACCTCGGCTTCTGATCAGGTAAATTTTTTTGAACGTACAAGAATACACTGAGATCCCTAAAAATGGACCTTAATGGGCCATGTCTGTCAACGCTCAGTTAAGATCCATTTTGAAAAAATTCCCTTATTTTTATGTATAATGTGAAGTCAACCTATGATACAGGTAGTGGTTGTACAGTAGGAAGTACATCCCCTTGGGGAAACATGACCAGAGATGTCTCTCAGAAGCACCTAATAAACCTGGTGCATGAAAGCCCAGGCTTGTTGGACACAACATGTTGGGAGCACAGTGACAGAGTGGCAACACAGCAACTGTGGGAAGAAATCTTTAATATCTTGACATCAAATTGGTCCACCATGACTGCCAAACAGTATAAGATACGTGGAAAGTGTTGCATAACTGCAGCATGCTCCCTAAACTCTTGTCAGTGTTTTTATGGAATCATGACAGTATTGTTTTATACAGAAAAGTACGACTACAATCAGGGCTGGTGCTAGATTATGTTGCGTCCTAGGCAAAAATAAAGTGCATGGATGCTTTCTTACCTCCTTGCCAACATTAACTCAGTGTGGAGGCTGACTGGGGAGCTGGGGCAAGTGATGTTGCATGCAGCCAGGTCCAGTGTAAGGATTTTTGTCTACTTAGGAGAAGGTTCATTTTGGCACTCCCCGCTGTCCATCAGGCACCCCCTCCCCACCCACTATTGTGACAGGAGGGTATTGTGACAGCAGAGGGGCAGTGTGACAGGAGGGGGCAGTGTGTCAGGCAGGTGGCCAGTGTGACAGGTGGGGGGGAAAGTGTGTCAGGTGAGGGACAGTGTGGCAGGTGGGGGACAGTGTGACACGTGGGAGGCAGTGTGTCAGGTGGGGGACAGTTTGACAGGTGGGGACAGAGTGACAGGTGGGGGGCAATATGACAAGTGGGGGCAGTGTGTCAGGTGGGGGACAGTATGACTGGTGGAGGGGTAGTGTGATAGGTGTGGGGGAGTGTGACAGGTGGGATTACAGTGTGATAGGTGTGGGGAGTGTGACAGGTGGGGGGTAGTGTGACAGGTGGGGGACAGTGTGACAGGTGGGGGGGCAGTGTGTCAGGTGGGGGGACAGTGTGACAGGTGGGAGAAGTGTATCAGGAGAGGGACAGTGTGACAGGTGGGGGGGCAGTGTGTCTGGTGGGGACAGTGTGACCGGTGGGGGCAGTGAGACAGGTAAAGGGGCAGTGTGGCAGAAGGACACCTGGACACACACTGGCTCAGGCACTGGGCACTGTGTATTTGGCAACAGACAGCAATATACTGTGGTTATTGGTATGCTGCATGGAGGGAGAAGTCCCGAGGCAGGAAGTCTCTCTTACCTTACTTGGCAGGAGCAGTTTGGAATAAAGAAGCGGTGGAACTGGAAGGCATAGCTGATGGAGCAATTCAGCACAGAGGATTTCCTCCTGCTGTGCCGCCTCCTCCTCCTCCACCCCTTCAGCTGTCCTCAATTTCCCAGGAGCCGCCTCAGTGTCACCCTCCTAGCATGCCAAGCTGCTAACCTCCTCCGCAGCCCCGTGGCGAGCGTCTGCCATGGCAGCTGCTAGACACATTTTAGGCATGTAGCAATCTGCATTGTATGTATTGTTATTTACCTTTTGTAATAATGCATGTGAATTTGAGGTCAGTGAATATCCTTTCTGGCCTGTCTAATGAAGTGCGCACCATGTCCACGAAGGACATAATTTCTGTGTCTATTGCTGTCCTTGTTGCACACTGAGTTTGTGGTGACCTTAAATTAAAATATTCAACATATGCCAACTTAGTACTGCAATAATGCCTTGTTGTCCATCTGAATATGTTGACAGCATTCTGTGCACATGGTGTTTATGATTGTGAATAGCCAAGGACATGCTGACTCCTCCACAGACTATAGAGTCCTATTGGTTAAAGTTTTTTTTCTTTGCCACTTTTTACTCAAAATGTTCTCACTTTTTCTTACAGGAATTGAAATTAACACAAGATGGCGTTCTCTCAGAGACCGTTTTAGAAGAGATTTGAATCGCCCTTCTTGCAGTGTTTGACCCATTACAGACTCACGAAACACTCCGGAATTAAAACTACTGCCTTATGCCCCAATGTCCACAGCTATAAATTTATAATTATTATTACAGATAGCCGAGAGAACCAATGAGAATAATTTTTTGTAATTATGAAATCTTGACCCAGAACCTGGAGGCTTTTGGATATGGATATGCTTCCCCATCAAGGGCTCCTATGCAGTTGGAAATTTTCTTGATTCCAAAATCCATCAGCTATTCTTTATTATAATTTATTATGTTTCCATCTGGTGATGGCATTACTGATGAACACAGCTCTTCCCATATGGCTAAGCAGGTATCATGCACTATCTCCGAAATAGTTGAAATACTCAATAAAAAAAATAATGATTTAAGGAGGTATAGGACTAGTCAGTTGCAAGAAATCTAGAAAAAATTGAACATCTTTTTTAGCTTCTCTCGGCAGCAGCACTCAAAGGTAAAATAACACTGCTCAAAACAAAAGATGGATACAATATTTATAATAAATACAGTACATGCATATAAAATGTTTTGGTCTCATGGAGAATAGTAATTTTATTTTTTTTATAGTAAACCATAACAAAAAAATTACAATTGATAAATGAATGACTTCTTACTGCAAGGTCACTGAGAGATGTTTATCTGCATGTGCACACCTTCTCATGTTGGTATGTCTTTGCTGCAGCTGTGGGTGCAACTTGTCCAGTGAGTAGTCGAATATGGCTACGGTCATCCTGGCGAAGTTGAAAAACTTTGTAGGATACTGTCGGAGATAAGAATAGTGCAGAGCCACAAAACCTTCAGAAGCATGGGATGGGTCCAAAATCGTTGATGTCTTCTAGCCAAAACCTTTCCTTTTGCTCTCCTTCCACCACATATAGCCAAATATGACAAACAATGTCATGCTGTCCCAAAAATAGTTTGAATTCATCGAACAAAGCAGCTAGCACACACAAGAACCCAGCAAGGACAAGTCACTCACTGAAAACTGCAATATAGCATGGGAGGAGCAATGTTTTCTGGGTAATGTCATCAAGCCCGAAAAACTGATGTAAATGGATGCAGAAACAAATGCAAAAACGAATGTGAATGGGTGCAAATGGGTTATTCGGCAGATGTTAACAGTTGTTAACGAAACGGAGATTAATGGAACTGAAGACAGATGAAGCAATGGATGATAACTGATACGTTTTTTAACATGGCTAAACTGACAATGCCTGTGTGAAAGGGGCCTATAAAAGTTTGGAAATCTGCTTTGCATTCAATTTTCAAGCAACCACAGCAGCCACACCACTCCTTGTTATTATCATCTGCTGCTAGAACAAACCTAAAAGTCTACTCCATATCCTAGTTGTAAACATGCAGATTAGAATAATCTATATTAGGTGTTCATTCCTTCTGGTATGCTCATCTCTATAAAGGGGATGGAGAGAAAAAGGAAATATAACATAGCAGATCTCCCCATACTGTACAGTTCTACAGCTCTATATTCATTTGTCTTCAAGTAGAAAATCAAAGGCTTGACTGTAATCTGTTTGTCTTTCAGCAAACAGTGCATGACAATGATGCTTAGCTGCTAAACATAGTTTTCCAGTTTCAGCCATACATCACTCTTCACATCCTTTTATTAATATGATGGCAGTAGCTATATACGAGCAGTTTGCTCGGGAAACGTGTCAAAGTTATTAAGATGCCGGTTCACAAGGATGCAACAATACAGTTACGAACTTCAAGCATGTACTATATTTGTGCCTATACCTTGTTTGGCTTGGTTAACGTTTTATGTACCATGTTACATGATGTAATTTTTTTGATACTAATCATTAAATTGATATTACATTTACTTCATTGAGTGGCCACCTATGTTCACCTCATCTAAAGTCCCAGGGCAATCTTCCCTTTCTGTATGTAAATGATTTAGGGATGGAGGCGTTATCACTATAAGTGTTACCGGACCGTCTATTTTTATTGTATTGAACCCGGGTGGAAGACACCCATTTGCCCATTATGGTCCGCTACTCTTTTGGCCCTTTCGTTATTTGTCAGTTTTGTATGTCTTATCAGATTATTTTATCATCCAATTCATTGTGGTTTGTGTCTACTCTTGTTTTTCTTGCAGTTGCCTGAGCCTGGCCGGCGATATGCACTCCTCCCAGTAGCGAAATTGACCAGTTTCGGGAGCTGCAATGCATGTCCTGGGGAGGTGCATCCTCCCCTGCTGTCCCCTCCTGTCTGCTGACGGGCGGGGCTACCCTTGCATTGGCGCCATGTCTGATGCGGCTGACTGGTGACGTCCATTATTTTGTGGCGTCATTACGTCATGCACGTGGCATATCATCTCTCTTGGCCGGATAAAATCGGTGCGCCAGCACCGTCTTTCTCCATATGGCGGCAAGCGCCAATCTGGCATTTGCACGCCTTAGCCAGAGCACATGGCGTTTGGGGTGGGACCCAACCACGCCCTATCTGGGAGATACAAATGAGAGACAGGTACACAGAGGCATTCATTCACTCACCTGTTTGTGCATGAAGGGAGTAGCCTCTTATCCCTGGGTCCACACACTAAACACGGTGGGTACACAGACATAAACTACACCATTTCAGATTAATTTCTTTCTGCACCACTGCTTTCCTTGTTCCCTTCTTCACTTTTGGACGCATTTCCTCCCTTGATCCCTGCATCAGCCCTCATATTTACGTCCTTGTTGCTGTACATTCAATACATATTTACGGTATATTTATGATGCAGTTTATTCTTATATTGCTATAACCTACATATATTTATTTTAGTCAGTGATCATGGACATCTGGCACCTCACTCTACACACCAACACCATTTCCCTGTCCCTCATCCTCTCCCGGCTGGGTGGTTTTGGGTCCCTTTCCATCAGCTCCCAGTTCCGGCCTTCATGCCGCCACTAGAGTTCAGTGTCTCTTCGCTGTCCAGGCCCGGCCAACTGGTAAGTATGGGTCCCTGACTTGGGATCCTTCATGGGTTTTGTACTCTGCAAACATCATCAATAACTATTTTTTGGATTGTTGTTACAATACTATTTCTGCATATGTTTTTTCACAGACATGCATGTGTGCATCCATTTCTGAAGAAGCGAGCAGTTTGCTCGGGAAACGCGTCAAAGTTATTAAGATGCTGTAACGCTCCTGCGTTTTTGTTATAGGCTGGATTTACAGCTGCAAAATCTCCACTCAGTAGTCATGTAGAGATGTGTTGAATACCAGATCCAACTCTCCAGGACTCATCACCGTGGGCCTGTCAGCTTCAACATACAGATATATACACACTCAATGAGATGTTCCTGGAGTGATAGGATGTATATGATAGTATGAAGGTGATGTGCTGAAGGGACAGGTGTGAACAGTGACAAGGATGGTAAGCACTTGATAGGTTTGTACAGGAGAGTTCAAGATGGTATTTAGGAATGCAGATAGGTTAGTATCGAGTATGCTAACAGGTGGTGAGGACAGCAGATGACAAATACAGGATAGACTAACCCAGTGCAAGGATAGATAGTAGTAGACAGGAGAGCTAGCAATCTATGCAGCAGTGCAGATGATAGATGGTAGTAGTCTCAAGAGCTAGCAATCTATGTAACAGTGCAGATGATAGGATAGTATGGATAGGTAGTAACAGTCCTTAATGCAATAGTAGTAATGTAAGTTATGGAGGTTTACCCTACGGGGTACTTATCACTATAGTATAGTAGTAGAAGGGTCCGGTGATGAGGAAGTGATCCAGTAGCGAGATACAGGGATCAGTAGCGAGGTTCGGGTCTGAGGAAGTGATCCTGGTAGCGAGATACAGGGATCTGTAGCGAGGTTCCACAGCGAGACACGCTTGTAAGCATAGATGCAAGGCAGGTTGAACGAACATGTGAGTGAGAACGCCGGCGGTTGAAATAGCCGCTCTGCGGCGCTCAGTGATGACAGCATCGGTCTTAAAGGTGTATGCGCACCTACCAGAAGAGAATGGTGGGACGCATACACGGAATGGAAAGTGGAATAAGGGTACCAGAGGTACCAGAACATTACAGTACCCCCCCCCCCCTTAAGGCCGGCTCCGGAAGGCCTCTAGAACTGGTTTTTCCGGGTATTTCGAGTGAAAATTGCAAATCAGTCTAGGGGCATGTATATCAGAGGTATCCAGCCAGGTGTCGTCTTGGGGCCCATAGTTCTTCCATCGTACTAGATATTGGAGTCTTCTTCTGTGGATACGAGAATCCAGAATCTCCTTTATCTCATATTCTTCTCCGACTTCAACTTGTACAGGAGGTGGAGGTGGAATGGTAGGCCTTATTCCTTGGTTAGGAACATGTGGCTTCAATAGCGACACATGGAAGATGGGATGGATCTTGAGATCTGCTGGTAAGGTGAGCTGTACTGCAGCTTTTCCAATTAGTTTCCTGATTGGGAAGGGTCCCAAGAATAAAGGCCCAAGCTTTTTGCTAGGGATCTTTAATCTTAAATTTTTTGTTGATAGCCAAACCAGGTCCCCAATAACATACTGAGGAGAAGGTCTTCTACGAAGGTCGTAGTATCTTTTTTGTTGACTATGAGCGTGTGATATGGTAGTATTGAGTAAACCCAAAGAGTCTTTTATTTGGGTAAGGTAATCCGAGGCTACTGGGTTACTCGATGGCAGGATGCGTGGTGGAAGAAGAGTGGGATGAAACCCATAGTTCAAGTAGAACGGACTTTGCTTCGTAGTACTGTGGGTTGCGTTGTTGTAAGCAAATTCCGCTAGAGGAAGGAGATCCACCCAATCATCCTGCAGGTATGATGTGTAGCAGCGTAGGTATTGCTCAATGCACTGGTTGACTCTTTCAGTCTGTCCGTTGGTCTGAGGATGGTAGGGAGAAGTGAGCTTTCGCTCAATGCGTAAAATTTGACAAAGTGCTTGCCAAAATTTAGAGATAAATTGTGAACCACGGTCGGACAAAAGAGTATTTGGAATTCCATGCAACTTGAACACATGTTTCATAAGTAGTTCCGCTGTTTGTTTGGATGAAGGTAGTCTACGGATAGCGATGAAATGTGCCATCTTTGTCAAGTGGTCCACTGACACTAGGATGGTATTAAATCCTTTGGAAGGTGGTAGTTCTACTATGAAATCTAAGGACACAACTTTCCATGGAACCTGGGGTATTGGTAGACTACAAAGTAGTTCAGATGGTTTTGTAGTGTCAATTTTGGACCTTGCACAGATGTCACATGAAGAAACAAATTTTTGTACAGACGTCTTCATATCAGGCCACCAAAACTGCCTGGTGAGCAAATTAAAGGTTTTCGTCATACCCATATGTCCTGCCATGGGTACATCATGCGATAACTCCAAGATCTTGGTGCGCATAGTAGGGGGTATGTTAAGTTTGTCATTGTAATAGAGGAAGCCTTCTGCATCAGTACTTAGTTGTGGTGGAGGTGAATCCATTCCTATACTGTGCAAAATCTCTTCCTTCAAGGATCGGACAACACCAATAATGCGTTCATAGGGTATTATGGGAATGGAAGGGATTTCGGCGCAGTTATCTTCGGTTAGTCGTGATAGCACATCCGCTTTTTTATTTTTGTCTGCAGGCGTATAGGTCACTAAGAAATTAAATCTTAAAAAGAATAATGACCATCGTACCTGCCGGTGGGAAAGAGTCTTGTTAGTCTGGAGGTATTGAAGGTTTTTATGATCTGTATATATGAGTATTGGTAACTGGGTACCCTCGAGCAGATGTCGCCAATTCTCCAGTGCCAATTTTATGGCAAGCAACTCCTTTTCACCCACTGGGTAATTCACCTCTGGGCTGCTTAGTGATTTTGAAAAGAAAGCAACTGGGTGGAGTGATGAAGTGTTTGTTGGTCGTTGGGAGAGAACTGCTCCTACTGCCATATTTGACGCATCTACCTCTAGAATATATTGGAGGGATGGGTCTGGATGGCGTAGTATGGTAGCAGAAGTGAAGCTTGATTTTAACAAGCAGAAAGCTTGATTTGCTTCTTCTGACCATTTGAATGTTTTTTTTATACTTGTCAGTTGTGTGAGAGGTCTCACAATGGCGGAAAAGTTCTTGATGAACTTCCTATAGAAGTTTGAGAATCCTAGGAATCGCTGTAGGGCCTTACGAGTTGTTGGTATAGGCCAGTCTAGAATACAGGATATCTTACTCATATCCATCTTAATTCCAGTTTTGGATATGAAGTATCCTAGAAATAATATTTCTTCTTTATGAAATAGGCATTTTTTTAATTTCACGTATAGACTGTGTGAGAGCAGTCTGGACAACACAAGTCTTACATGTTTTATGTGTTCAGGCATAGATCGAGAATAGATAAGTATATCGTCTAGGTATACTACAACACAGACATCAAGTAAGTCTCTAAAGATGTCGTTTATGAATCTTTGGAAAGCTGCGAGAGCATTACATAGGCCGAATGGCATCACAAGGTATTCGAATAGTCCGTATCTGGTTCTGAATGCTGTTTTCCACTCATCCCCGTCACGGATTCGGATTAGGTTGTATGCCCCTTTCAGGTCTAATTTGGTGAAATAAGTAGCCCCACGCACTTGTTCAATAAGTTCAGGGATAAGCGGCAAAGGATAGCGATCCTTTACCGTAATCGTGTTTAATTGCCTATAATCGATAATAGGCCTGAGACTGGAATCCTTATTGCGGACAAAGAAAAGTCCTGCAGCAGTGGAAGAAGTAGAGGGTCTAATGAACCTATTTGTCAAATTCTCGTCCAAGTATTCCTTGAGGTGAGAAAGTTCATCCTGTGAAAGGGGGTAAACATGTCCGAAAGGCAATTTGCTGTTAGGGAGTAGATCGATAGTGCAATCGTAATCCCTATGGGGAGGCAACACTTGAGCATTTTTCTCAAGGAACACTTCGGACAGATCCTGATAGCATAGTGGTGCAATTTCATCTGACACCACAGACAGAATCTTCCCATAAGAGGTTACACGTATTCTCACAATAGTGAGAAGGGAAAACCAAAGTCCGTTTTTTCCAATCTATGATTGGTTGGTGTGTGTGTAACCAGGGAAGTCCCAAAATAATAGGAAAATGGGGTGAGGATAGTATATCAAAAGTGATGGTCTCCACATGTGACTCGTTGGTAGTGGCAAGGAGTGCCTGTGTCTGGTTGGTGATTGGACCAGAAGACAGTGGAATACCATTAATGAAACTAACAGAAACAGGCTTAGATTTTGAAATAATAGGTATTTTATTTAAGGTAACAAAGCGTGTATCAATATAGTTTCCACAAGATCCAGTGTCGACCATAGCCTTGGTGGTGATCCTAGTTTGGTCCCACTGTAATATTAAATGAACAAAAAGATAGGGGTTAGAAAAGGAAGTCGTTAATCCTCCCAGCAAGACATGTGAACACTCACCCTCTTTTTTGCGAACAAGGGGACAGGTGCTTATCAAATGATCCGGGGATGCGCAATACATGAAGAGATTTCTGGATGTTCTTCTAGCTCGTTCAGTAGTCGTTAAAGGTGGGCGTATGGTTCCTACATCCATGGGAGTAGGGTCAACGGCCGAAATCCGAGAAGGACTAGACAATGGCATTCCCATCTTTTCAGCCCTTCTTTCTCGCAGTCGTCTGTCGATGTTGATACTAAGTTGTATCAAGGCCTCCAAGGTGCCAGGTAAATCCGCTCGGGCGAGCTCGTCTTTAACAGCTTCCGATAACCCGAGTCTGAATTGAGTTCGCAAAGATGTGTCATTCTACCCTGAATCAAGGGTCCATCTTTTGAACTCAGATACAAAGTCTTCTACAGGTCTCCTTCCTTGTTTCAAGGCCCTCAACTGCATATCAGCAGTACTCTGCCTATTGGGGTCATCGTATAAGCTGGTGAGTTCCGCTTGGAATAAAGAATAGGTGTTGAGAATCTGATCATTATTCTCAAAGAGAGAGTCTGCCCAGGCCCGTGGATCACCCGTCAAGTATGAAATAACGGTACAGACTTTTATTTGATCAGTGGGGTATGTACGAGGCTTTAACTAAAAAAGCAATTGACATGCGTTTTTGAATTCCCGAAATTTTTTCCGGTCGCCTGTAAACACTAGAGGGGGGTTTATTTTAGGTTCAGGAGGCTGAACAGCAGTAAGCCGTGAGAGCTGGGTTACCTGCTGTGTTAAAGTCTGATTCTTTTCTTGTACGTCAGTCAGAGCAAGTATTAACGCTTTTACTTGTTGTGTTAATTGTGTCACTTGAGTGGGTAATTCTGCTGAATCCATTTTTAAGGTTCGTTCAATCTGTAACGCTCCTGCGTTTTTGTTATAGGCTGGATTTACAGCTGCAAAATCTCCACTCAGTAGTCATGTAGAGATGTGTTGAATACCAGATCCAACTCTCCAGGACTCATCACCGTGGGCCTGTCAGCTTCAACATACAGATATATACACACTCAATGAGATGTTCCTGGAGTGATAGGATGTATATGATAGTATGAAGGTGATGTGCTGAAGGGACAGGTGTGAACAGTGACAAGGATGGTAAGCACTTGATAGGTTTGTACAGGAGAGTTAAAGATGGTATTTAGGAATGCAGATAGGTTAGTATCGAGTATGCTAACAGGTGGTGAGGACAGCAGATGACAAATACAGGATAGACTAACCCAGTGCAAGGATAGATAGTAGTAGACAGGAGAGCTAGCAATCTATGCAGCAGTGCAGATGATAGATGGTAGTAGACAGGAGAGCTAGCAATCTATGCAGCAGTGCAGATGATAGATGGTAGTAGTCTCAAGAGCTAGCAATCTATGTAACAGTGCAGATGATAGGATAGTATGGATAGGTAGTAACAGTCCTTAATGCAATAATAGTAGTGTAAGTTATGGAGGTTTCCCCTGCGGGGTACTTATCACTATAGTATAGTAGTAGAAGGGTTCGGTGATGAGGAAGTGATCCAGTAGCGAGATACAGGGATCAGTAGCGAGGTTCGGGTCTGAGGAAGTGATCCTGGTAGCGAGATACAGGGATCTGTAGCGAGGTTCCACAGCAAGACATGCTTGTAAGCATAGATGCAAGGCAGGTTGAACGAACATGTGAGTGAGAACGCCGGCGGTTGAAATAGCCGCTCTGCGGCGCTCAGTGATGACAGCAAAGGTGTATGCGCACCTACCAGAAGAGAATGGAGGGACGCATACACGGAATGGAAAGTGGAATAAGGGTACCAGAGGTACCAGAACATTACAGATGCCTGTTCACAACCATACAACAATACAGTTACTAACTTCAAGCATGTACTATATTTATGCCTATATCTTGTTTGGCTTGGTTAACGTTTTATGTACCATGTTACATGATGTAATTTTTGTTGATACTAATCATTAAATTGAGATTACATTTACTTCATTGAGTGGCCACCTATGTTCGCATCATTTAAAGTCCCAGGGCAATCTTCCCTTTCTGTATGTAGCTATATGCGTATGTGCCAGACATAGAAATTGTTATTTAAATAACAATAATGGAGAGTGCGCATGCGCGCGGTGCCGACGTCGGACATGTTCTGACCGCGCTCTGCACATCCCGGCAGATCCACGGCTAAAATCAGCAGCAAGTGAGCGGGCAGAGGCTCCGGAGGACTTGCAGGTTGCGGCGGAGGCGATGCTGCATCGTAGGACATCGGGGAACCAGAGGAAGAAGCACTCATCTGCACCCCAGCCTCCTTCATCGGCGCCCCTCTCCTCCCAAGACACAGTCTCCTGGGACCAAGATGGCGGCGACCCGCAGCTCCACGGCCAGGAACGGCCCTCCGCCCACATGATCGGCACCTTCCCGCCCTGACCATCGGGCACCTACAGCAGCAATCATGGAGGGGGTAAGAGATTTATTCTCCTCACAATCCTCCCAATCGCAGGGGGACCCCTCACAACACTCACAGGCACCAGCGCCACACTTCTCCCCATACCAGGCCTCCTCTGAGGGAGCGGCGTCTCCAGCCTCCTCCCTGGATAGGCAAATGGCAGACATGGCCGAAATAGCATTGAGTCAGGGGGGCTCTTTGTCATCCTCAGCCCCCCCTCCTCCCCAAACATCATACTCGGGAGATTCTGTTCTGATCACCAGATTCTCTGCTTTACTGCAGCAGGAACTTTCCAAAGCATGTGCAATTATCACTGCAGACCTAAAGGGGGACTTACAGGATATTGGAAATAGACTGGACTCCATTGAATCTAAAGTGGATGGCACTGTGAGGAGAGTCAATCAGAATCATAAACTGATAGTCTCCCTGCAAGATCGCCTTGATCAGGCCCAGGATAAAAAATCGAGGACCTGGAAAATCGGTCCCGTCGCTATAACTTTAGAATACGGGGCCTCCCTGAGTCCATTACGGACCTGGAACCAACCATACACGAACTTATGACTACCCTCATTCCTGATATTACGCCTAGTCATCTGGAATTGGACCGCTTCCACCGGGCCTTGGCGTCCTCGCGCCAAGATGGCCTGCCTAGAGATGTCCTTGTTAAGCCGCACTTTTATAGGATTAAGGAGAAGGTGATGGCTGCGGCCCGCTTTAAATCCGATCTCACTCTGCAAGGTCACCCGATTCAAATTTTCGCAGATATCTCTCAAACCACTATACAAAGGAGGAGGTCACTGAAGCCTTTACTGACCCATCTTATCAACAGGCAGATTAAATATAGGTGGTCCTTTCCTTTCCGCCTGTCCTTCACTTATAAGGGGAAAACACACTCCTTTTCTACCTTTCCAGACGGAGAAGAAGTGCTTTTGGGCCTGGGACTCATCTCCAAGGAGGGCCCCCCACCTAGATCCCGCTCAGTATCCCCGACGACGTCAACCAGGCCTTTGTCCCCATTATGGTCCCAACAGAGCCGGAGGGGACATGCCCGCACACACACGCCGCCATGAGGCCTTATAACAGCACGAGCAAATTTTTTGGATCCTTCTCGTGCCACCTACATAGGTGCCAGTGCCATGTGACAGATCGCTATACACAGTTACTGTTGACTCTGTTCTTCTTCCTTTTTTTTTTTGTTTTGGCTTTCAAGTTGAGATGCGACTGTTCCGAATTGGATGAAGCTACACCCCGGTGGACGCTTAGGGATGACAGCCTAGACCGCCCTATCGAGAGCGGCCCACGTGAGACTGTTCTTACCCCTTTTTTGTTATATTGTTCCCTTTTCTTTTTCGGGTGCTGTATCTGCTCTTCTGAGGTGTCTACAACCCCCAATATATGGGAACTGTCGATATAATGGACCGAAGCGGTCCCTGTGGATTTGAACTGTTTTTTCATTAGGTCACCGTTGTCATCCTGCAGTTAACAGCTTTTGGATTTTTGGGTTTTTTTTTTATTTTTTGTGTTCAATTGTTTTTACATATTTTTCTGGTGGGCACACTAAGGGATGAAGACTCGGCCTCCCGGGTCATAACCAGACTACAGTTGGGCCTTGATGTTTTTGTTGCTGTTGCCCGAGTATGTTTACACTGTGCATTGAGCCTCTGGGACAGTCCCGCCTCATGATACCCGGCGAGTAGCTGGGATGGTTTGGAGCAGAACTGCTCGGGATGCTTCCACATGCCACTGACCATTTGCGATTTCGCTCATGGCTTAGGCTGTGAGCGACCTCGCATGTTTTTTGGGGGAGCTGGACCCCACAACCAGCCTTGTTTAGATGATTTTCAGGTTTTCGATGGCGTATTTCCAATCGCCCCCCCCCCCTTGGAAATGGGGGGGGAAGGGCGGGGGGAGGGCTCCCTCTCCTAGCCCCTTCTTTCTTTCACTGCTTTCTCCTCCCCTCTTTCTCCCCTTCCTCCTCCCCCGGGTTTTCCCATGGTGTCCAGGTCTTGCAGTTTCGGCAGACATAGTCGTGCTTCCCTCAGGTCTGCCTATACAGGGGGGGGGGGGATTCCCAGTGTATTTGGCCGAGTGCAGCTTGCTGAACCACAATGACGAATCAAGCCCCAATTCCCTTTAAGATCCTGACCCATAATGTTCAGGGTCTTAATGCGCCAGTGAAACGAACTAAGGCCTTCCAATACTATTCCAAGCAAGGTTTTGACATCCTTCTCCTACAGGAGACTTATTTTGCCCACTCTTCCTCCCTGAAATTTCTGAGTGTGAAATATCCTACCTGCTACATGTCCAACAGTTCTGATAAGAAGAAAGGGGTGGCCATATGCATAGCAAAAAAGGTCCCATTCATGCCTAAAAGTGTGATACGCGATAAAGAAGGTAGATATGTTATGGTGCATGGCACAATCAATGAACACGAGGTAACGTTGGTCTCCTACTACGCCCCGAATGTGGGTCAACTGGAATTTTTCCGGTCTATGCTCACGGTCATCATGCCGCATGCAGCGGGCCATGTCATCTTTGGGGGAGATAGTAACCTTCCGCTGGACCAAGTCATGGACAAGTCCTCCTCCCTCCGAACTTCCCACCGGCATGTCCCTAGACAGGGAGTCAAATTGGCTCGCCTGCTGCATTCGCATGATTTGGTGGACGTCTGGAGGAATGACCACCCTACCACTAGAGACTTTACGCACTATTCTCATGCCCACAAGACCTACGCCCGCATCGACCACCTGTTCACTATGTCACCGCTCCTCCCGTTTGTCTTGAAGTCTCGGATACTAGTAACCCCCTGGTCGGACCACTCACCTGTAGCTATGACAGTTTCTGACCTCTGGACGAAACCAAAACCCGCTCCCTGGAGACTTAATGCCTCCCTACTCACTGACCCGACTATTTTCAAGGAGGTGGAGGGCGCTATAACCCAATACTTCCTGGACAATACTGCTACTGCCACTTCCTCGGCGATTCGTTGGGCGGCGCACAAGGCCACGATCAGGGGTAAGTTACTTCAGATAGCTTCCAGGAAAAAGAGAGAACGTGCCCAGGATATACACAGGCAGGAGTCGGACCTCCGGGTCCTGCTGAGAGAACAGAAACGTAACCCTGACATTGACTTACGACCAAAAATAGACTCCGCCAGGCTGACCCTCAACATGAGTTTGACTACCCGCGCGGAAAAATCTCTCCGGTGGTCGGGCAACCGATACTATACTATGGGCGACAAACCACATACCCTGCTGGCTCGCAAGCTGACCCCACGACCATTCTCCCCTGCTCTCCCAAAATTGAAACTTCGCAATGGCAATAGAACGCAAAACCCGCAGCTGATTGTTAACGAATTTTACGATTTTTACACTAAACTGTACTCCTCCCCGGGTCCTCCTCAGGGCTCTCGGTTGGATGAGTTCTTCCGGGACCTTCCCGTACCGCGATTGTCCGTAGAACACGGTAACATAATGGATGGGGAATTTACGGAGTTTGAAGTTTTATCGGCCATAAAAACCATTAACCCTTCCAAAGCCCCGGGCCCAGATGGCTTCTCGGGCCACTATTATAAGAAGTATAGCGACCTTCTAGCCCCTCATCTCTGTTCTTATTTCAATGAGATTAGACGCGGTTCCCCCATCCCTCGGTACGAAAACAATGCCTTTATACACGTCATCCCTAAGCCGGGCAAGGATCACGGCGACTGTTTGAATTATAGACCGATCTCCCTCATCAATTTGAATGTGAAAATTATGACTAAAATTTTGGCAAACCGCCTGAACTCATTTTTAGCACACTACATTCACCCTGACCAAGTAGGATTTGTCCCGACTAGACAGGCATCCGACCAAACTAGACGGGCTATCAACGTTATATCTGCTTTACAGTCTAATTGGGATGGGGAGGGGAGTCGGAAAGGTATGTTATTATCCCTCGATTTGCATAAAGCTTTTGATTCTCTGTCCTGGGACTACCTGTGGCACACATTGGAGAGATTTGGGTTCGGGCCCTCTTTCCTCACGCTGATGCGGACTCTATACAGCGAACCAGTGGCAAAATTGTCGATTAAAGGTTATAGCTCAGATTACTTGGAAATCCACAGGGGCACCCGTCAGGGCTGTCCTTTGTCCCCCCTATTGTTTATCCTGGCCCTAGAACCTTTGGCGATCAAGCTCCGTCTCAACCCAAATATCCAGGGTATTCCCTGCGGAACCAGGGAGCATAAGTGTGCCCTCTTCGCGGACGATATTCTGTTGTACCTGTCTGCCCCGTTGGTTTCGATTCCTAACTTGCTTCAGGACTTGGAGCTGTTCGCTGCGGTCTCAGGTCTGCGGGTGAACCGGTCCAAGTCCCAGGCCCTGAACCTCACTTTGGATGACGTTACTGTGTCGACGCTTCAGATCGCTTTTCCTTTCCGATGGCAGGAGAAATCTCTACCGTATTTAGGCATCTATTTGACATCCTCGATCACTACGCTTTATGCAGCTAACTACCCTCCCCTATACAAAACCCTGGGGGCTGATCTTAACAGATGGGCGACCAGCCCCCCGTCGTGGTTCGGCAGGTTGCACTCGGTCAAAATGAATATTTTGCCACGTTTACTCTATTTATTCCGTACTTTGACAATATCCATCAATATACCAGACCTCAAAGCATTCCAGAACAAGGTTGTACAGTTTATATGGGGGGATAAGAGGCCTAGGGTAAATAGACGCACCCTGTATACACCTAAATTGAGGGGGGGATTGGGTGTCCCTGATTTTCTCAAATATTACTACGCTGCACAGCTCACTCATTTAATAAAATTTCACTCCAGAGAACCCCGCCCGATTTGGATGCAGCTGGAGGCCAGTCATGTATCTGCTCATTCTATTGAACATCTACTGTGGCTACTGCCAAAGAATCACCCCGCAATCCTTTGTCCCACCCTGTCCCTGTCTCTGGGAATATGGGATCGACTGGCGAAACTACATGGTTTCAGATCTCCTCATGCCCCACTGGCGCCCTTACTGGGTAACCCGCGATTTCCCCCGGGCCTCTGTCCCCTAGCTTTCGCTTGGTGGACCAACAAGGGTCTACTTCGCCTAGCCGACTTATGTGATAGTAGGGGTGTTCTCTCCAGATCTGTATTGAAGGACAAATATTCTCTTCCAGAGGGGGAGATGTACCGCTACACTCAAATCTCCCATTATGTTTCCTCCCTAAAGAGTGTTGGCGATATAGCTACCTCAACTCCAATGGAGTACCTTTGTACCAATATAGATAGACAGAAGGGATTTATCTCTTCAATATATACAGTGTTACAGGATGATGATGTTAAACTGCCATACATGGTTCGATGGGAGGCAGACCTGGGGGAGGAGATGGACAGGGCCGAATGGAACCAGCTAGCATTACTGAACTCAAAGTCACTAATCAATACCTCTTTGATAGAGGCCAATTATAAGGTACTTCTGAGGTGGTACATGGTCCCTGTCAGGCTGGCAGCGGCGATCAGAGAGGCCTCCCCTTTGTGCTTCCGGAGCTGCGGACAGCCTGGCACGGTCATGCATATTTGGTGGACCTGCCCCAAGGTCCGTAGATTTTGGATCCGAGTATACAATTTCATATATTCACTCACTGGCGTTAACCTGCCTAAATCCCCTACCCAGGCGTTGCTAGGTAAGCCAATAACTATGGCTCCAAAACACACTAAACGTCTGGTCGCTCTCGTCTTTACGGCAGCCAAGATTGCCATAGCTCGGTCATGGCGATCCCCGGTAATATTATTTAAACTTCTAAAGGCTAAATTGACATGGATAATGGTGAACGAGCGAATGGTGGCGATCCTCCAGGACAAATTGCCTCTATTCGATTCTATTTTATTGTGTACCCTTTCCCTTTGCATTTAACCACTTGCCGACCAAGTACGGTAATAGTACTGCGGCAAAGTGGCTCGTTATCGTCTGACGACGTAGTATTAACGTCGTCAGACACTCCCCCTTCTGGGCGGCGCTTGCGCGCCGCCAGAGGCTCGCTCCTGCTGTTTTCATTCACAGCGGGAGTCGGGCCAGGGGAGGAGCAGCGGCGATCGCCGCTGCTCTGCCCCGATCGCCGGGGATCTAGTGTGGAGATCCGCCCGCTGTGTGTAAACACAGCGGGCGGATCTCCATAGTGACAGGGAGTGACAGATCGGACTGTTCAGCATAGCTGGACATCCGATCTGTCCATGACTCACTCAGTCACCTCCCCCCCTACACGTCAGTAAGCACCAGGCATACATTAACCCCTCCCTCTCCAATAAAATTAACCCCTTCCCTGCCAGTGTCATTTTTACAGTAACAGTGCATATATATAGCACTGATTACTGCAGTAATGTCACTGGTAACCCCAAAAGTGTCAAAAATGTCAGTCAAGGGTCCGATCTGTCCGCCGCAATGTCGCAGTCCCACAAAAAAAATCGCAGATCGCCGCCATTACGCGTTAAAAAAAAAACACCAAAAATGACAGAAATCTTTCCCTTTGTTAGTAAACGCAATAACTTTTGCGCAAACCAATCAAAATACGCTTATTGTGATTTTTTTTACCAAACATAGGTAGCATAAAACAAATTGGCCAAAAATTTTTTAAAAAATTGGTTTTTACATCTTTTTTGGGGGGAATTTCATATAAAAAAATGTTAAAAATATTGTTATTTTTTCAAAATAAACGCTCTTTTTTTGTTTATAGCGCAAAAAGTAAAAATCGCACAGGTGATCAAATACCACCAAAAGAAAGCTCTGTTTATGGGAAAAAAAGGACGTAAATTTCGTTTGGGTACGGCGTCGCACGTCCGCGCAATTGTCAGTTGAAGTCGCACAGCGCCGAATCGCAAAAAGTGGCCTGGACGGAAGACAGCAAAATCCTCCGGTGGTAAAGTGGTTAAAACAATAAAAATCTATTGAAATTTAAATAACAATAATGTTTTCAGAGTTAGCCTTAAACTATATGGCAACCTGCAGAAAATGTTAACATGGTGCCCTCCCAGTTAAAATATCTGGCACTATGCTTTCTACCTTTATACATTTGTTTACATAATGATTCATCCACTTTGGGTTTTTCCAAATTTTGCAGTATTGCAACAACCTGGAATAAAAAATGATTTAAAGTTTATCTAAACAGAAAAACAAAAGTAACCAAGAGCCTGGTACCACGGTAAATGGCTTCAGGGTGACAAGTGGGATGAGATCGGGGGACATCCCCAATATCCTTTGCGATGAATAAACCCAGAAGTGAGAAGGATTTTGTCACTTCCTGGTTCAGAGCTGCCTGTCATTCCATGGCTACTGTCAGGGCCGGACTGGGAATAAAATTCAGCCCTGGAAAAAATGTCATACCAGCCCCATAGCATTATTATACCGGCCCAACACCATAACGCCATTATTTTCTTGTTCATAAAAGGGAAAACCATGCATTTTAAAGCAAATTTGAAGAGTGTACTATCATAGATAAGATAGATATAAAAGCAGGGCTTTATATATAAAAGAGCAAATTATAGTTAAAAGTGGTAAAAGTGCGGGCATGATACAGGAGATGTCAGGGGCTGTGCGGACATGATACAGGAGATGTCAGGGGCTGTGCGGACATGATACAGGAGATGTCAGGGGCTGTGCGGACATGATACAGGAGATGTCAGGGGCTGTGCGGACATGATACAGGAGAGGTCAGAGGCTGTGCAGACATTGTACAGGAGATGTCAGGGGCTGTGTGGACATGGTACAAGAGATGTCAGAGGCTGTGCGGACATGATACAGGAGAGGTCAGAGGCTGTGTGGACATGGTACAGGAGATGTCAGAGGTTGCAGACATGATGAGGGGGGTGGGATGAGTGGCAGCAGGGGTGGTGGTGAGGGGGGTGGAATCAGTGGAAGCGGTGGTGATGGTGAGGGGGGTGGGATAAGTGGCAGCGGTGATGGTGAGGGGGGTGGGATCGGTGGCAGCAGGGGTGGTGGTGAGGGGGTGGCAGCGATGGTGGTGATGAGGGGGGTGGGTTTGGTGGCAGCGGGGGTGGTGGTGAGGGGGTGGCGGTGAGGGGGTGGCAGCGGTGGTGGTGATGAGGGGGGTGGGGTCGGTGGCAGTGGTGGTGGTGAGGGGGATGGGGATCAGTAGCAGGGGTGGTGGGATCAGTGGCAGGGGTGGTGGCATCAGTGGCAGGGGTGGTGGCATCAGTGGCAGGGGTGGTGGGGGGGGGGATCAGTGGCAGGGGTGGTGGCATCAGTGGCAGGGGTGGTGGCATCAGTGGCAGGGGTGGTGGGGGGGATCAGTAGCAGGGGTGGTGGGGGGGGGTGGGATCAGTGGCAGGGGTGGTGGGGGGGATGGGATCGGTGGCAGTGGTGGTGGTGAAGGGCATGGGGATCAGTAGCAGGGGTGGTGGGGAGGATGGGATCGGTGGCAGTGGTGGTGGTGAGGGGGTTGGGGATCAGTAGCAGGGGTGGTGGGATCAGTGGCAGGGGTGGTGGCATCAGTGGCAGGGGTGGTGGGGGGGGATCAGTGGCAGGGGTGGTGGCATCAGTGGCAGGGGTGGTGGGGGGGATCAGTGGCAGGGGTGGTGGCATCAGTGGCAGGGGTGGTGGGGGGAGGGGAGCAGTGGCAGGGGTGGTGGCATCAGTGGCAGGGGTGGTGGGGGGGATCAGTGGCAGGGGTGGTGGCATCAGTGGCAGGGGTGGTGGGGGGAGGGGATCAGTGGCAGGGGTGGTGGCATCAGTGGCAGGGGTGGTGGGGGGGGATCAGTGGCAGGGGTGGTGGCATCAGTGGCAGGGGTGGTGGGGGGAGGGGATCAGTGGCAGGGGTGGTGGCATCAGTGGCAGGGGTGGTGGGGGGGGGGATCAGTGGCAGGGGTGGTGGCATCAGTGGCAGGGGTGGTGGGGGGAGGGGATCAGTGGCAGGGGTGGTGGCATCACTGGCAGGGGTGGTGGGAGGGATCAGTGGCAGGGGTGGTGGCATCAGTGGCAGGGGTGGTGGGGGGAATCAGTGGCAGGTGTGGTGAGATCAGTAGGGGCCAGGGGGCAGTGGTGGTCTGGTGGAGGTCGGAGGGTGGGACCAATAATTGCACTGCTGCTGATTTTTATTACTAACTTGGTCCGTCGATCATGCTGCTGCCGTCTGTGTGTGTACTGCCAGACAGTACTGGATGTGGTGTGGGACTCTCGGCGCCGTGACGGTCCGTCTTGCTGAGCCTGGGTCACATGATCCACCGCCGGCTCCCGCTCCCGCAGCCGCCCCCGCCAGATGTGATGTCATGCCGCTCATAGCGGCTGACGTCACGTTGGAAAGACTTCACCGGGGCGGGGCTGCAGCGGCCGTCACAGCGCGGCGCGGTCCCAATAGCGGCCGCGTCTTAAAGCGGCCAAATGAATCTTAAAGCGGCTCCAATCTTAAAGCGGCCCCAGGGCCGGCGGCCCACCGGGAAATTTCCCGCTATCCCGGTCGGCCAGTCCGGCCCTGGCTACTGTAGCCAGAGAAGCAGCTAATCAAGGACGATCATTGCTTAATTACCTGAGTGGGGGACAAGGGAGACATTAATAATAGATCCTGATGTGTCCATAAACAGGACCTGTCACCGACCCAATACTTTCCTAAATGTGCCACGTTAAATGTGCAGACATGCTCAAAAACTCTGTGATCAGGCATACAGTACCTTTGACAAATGAAGGAATATTACATGAATTCAATTTATTTAGGGAGCTTTCACACCATACTGTACATAAGAACTCACCACAACGCATAAAAAACACACTCACTTGTGTATGATGTGCATTTAACATGCTTTTTCATGTGCATTGCATTACACTGTGTTTCTGTGCACATTGACATTTCTTTTAATGTTATATGTTGTTTCCTAACAGGTCCCTTGAAGGGTTAAAATACTAGCAACAATTTATTTTTTGTTTCTTTTATCTATATACTTAGTTGCATTGCTTTTACATGCATTAATAATCATTGCGCTGCATTAAAATTTAGACATGATGTGCTTTAACACGATGCATTGCAACACATGTGTTGTTGTATGAAGGAGGCACATAAAAAACATTGTTTCCTATTTGCCCTTACATTGACCTGCATTGATCTGATTCTATCTGTAATGCGTTAGCGTTCATTTATACTACAATCACTGCATTCAATGGGCAGTTCTGCATGTCCAATTACATGCATTTCTAATGCAACTGTGTCACGTTTGTTTTGTGTTTTTTAGGCTATATACAGTTTTTTTTTTTTTTTTACTGAATTGTATTTACATGTGTTTGCAGTATGTTCAAGTGCATTCCTGGCAGGGCCAGTGCTACCATGGGTCCCACTGGGTCCATTGGAATTTTGAGAGGGGCAGCAAATTGACACCCAAGATTTTTTTCCAGCAGTTTTGCGTGTCATCAATTTGTGGCGTGTTACGGGTGGCATTTCCCCATGTCATACTGCCACCTGTAGTGCAAACTCATGAGTATGAGGAGGCGAAGCGTCTCCTCTGGGAAAACGTCCCTCACATGATTGTGGTGTGTGCAATGGCATCAGACATTCAGACAAACAAAATAAAACTGGAGTTTGTAGTTTGGAATTGAACATAATATGTCATATGATTTTGCATATAGACAAGGAGCTGTTGCATGTAAATCTGTCTTCCTGATAAATTTAATATTAGTTTTAATTATCATGATATAAAATAATTGGATGTGGGCCTTTTTCGTGGGCGTGATTTTTATTTTTTATTTTCGGGGGGGGGGCAGCATTTAATTTTTGGACCCAGGCAACACAATGTCTTGGGCCACCCCTGATTCCCGGTATGTTTACATGCAAAAATATACAGCATGCACTTTTCCTAAAGGAGTTTTAAAGGCAGAAGGTTTTTTATCCTAATGCATTTCATGCATTAAGATGAAAAGCCTCCTGGGTGTAGCAGCCGCTCCTAACACTTACCTGAGCCCAACTCTATCCAGTGATATCCACATGTCCCTCGGCCACCCGGGATTCTCCCTCCTGATTGAGACACAGCAGCAGTGCCATTGGCTCCCGCTGCTGTCAATCAAAGTCAGTTAGCCAATCAGAAGAGAGGGGGCGTGGGACCAAATGGCAGCTCCATGTCTGAATGGACACACAGTGCTGCAGCTTGGATCGGGTGCCCCTATAGCAAGCTGCTTGCTGTGGGGGGACTCAACAGGAGAGAGAGGCCAGGAGCAGCGAAGAGGGACCCAAGAAGAGGAGGATCTGGTAAGTATAACATCTTTGTTAATTGAAAAAATAAAACATGAGACTTAACAATCACTCCAACCTCTTCATGCCTGCCTAACACATATATGCATTGGGCGGCAATCCTGGGGGCAGCATATGTGTTCCCTTGTTTGTGAAGGAAGCGCGCTCATTTGTCAGTGTCAGTTATTGTCAGTTAGTCACACAGTGTGAGTATTTGTTAGTGTCATTGTGTCAACATGTCAGTGGGTCAATAGGTGATAATATGTAAGTGTCAGTTAGTGGCAGAGTTAGTGGCAGTTAGTAGCAGTGTTAGTGTCTTTCAGGTAAGCAATAAAAAGGTTTTACATTTATCGCCAATAGGAGTGTTAGTGTCAGTGTGTTTAGGCAGGAAAAACAAAACAAAATGCATACTATTGTGGGTGCAAAGAACAAAAACCACATGCATATGTGGTATCACTGTGATTTTCAGGAGGAGAATTTATATTGCAGGTTTTTTGGTGGTGGGTCATGGCAATGGCATAAAAATATAAGGATACATTTTAAAAATCTATTTTTTTTGGTCTATTTTGGGCCAGTTTTCCTTTCATAATAAAACAAAATCAGGAGATATCCATTAACATTTACCATCTCAAGGAAAGACCAATGTGTCCTGAAAGTAAAATCTACCTGGATATATTAAGTACTTGTAATGATATGTACAGTTTTACACATCGAAATTGCAAAATCATGTTTGGGCATTAAAGTGGTCCTAAAGGCAGAAGGTTTTTTTATCTTAACCACTTCAGACCAGGCCTATTTTTGAGATTTGTTTCCTACAAGTTACAATCAGTATTTGTTGCTAGAAAATCCCAAAACTGTATATATATATATATATATATATATATATATATATATATTTTTAGCAGAGACCCTAGAAAATAAAATGGCAGTTGTTGCAATATTTTATGACACACTGTATTTGCGCAGCAGTCTTTGAAACACAATTTTTTTGGAAAAAATAAACTTTAATAAATAAAAAAATAAACTAAACAGAAAAGTTAGCCCAATTTTTTTTTTTTATATTGTGAAAGATAATGTTACACTAAGTAAATAGATACCTAACATGTCACACTTTAAAATTGCGCACACTCGTGGAATGGCGACAAACTACAGTACTTAAAAATCTCCATAGGTGAAATTTTAAAAATTTTAAACGGTTACCTGTTTAGAGTTCCAGAGGAGGTACAAGAGGAGGTACAAAAAACAAGACATTAAAATGGTTGTAACTCTAACAAAAAATAAAAAAAAGAGATCCTTTTCCCTTATAGCATGTTAAACAGCACAGTGCTGATTACCATGGTCATCCCACTGCTCTCCCCCCCCCCCCCCCCGTCAGCTCGTGTGCGTGCAGGCGTGCGTGTGTCCGTGTGTGTGTGCCATCTCCGCCCCCTTCCCTCCCCCACCACTATTAGTGGTAAAGTAAACTTAAATAAGTATCACTGCCAGCCCATTTCTTTTATGCAGTCATTCTACACTGTGTAAATGTTTGTGGAAAACGATGCCTCTAAATACCTTTTTTTCAGATCTGTTCACGTGACTTCCGGCTGCTCTCCTCCTCCATCTAAGGGCTACAGCGGGAGGGGCTGAGTGGACAGCACAGTGGTCACGTGACCTCCCCAGCTGATGTCAGAGGGGATGTCAGCACCTCCCGCTGTAGCACTTAGATTGGAAAAGGAGGACCACGTGACCAGCCATAACAGATCTGAAAAAAAGGTATTCAGAGGCATCATTAGACACAAACACTTAAACAGTATAGGATGCCGGCATAAGAGAGAGGGGCTGGCAGTGGTATTTTTTTTAAGTGTATAACCACTTTAATATCACTTTAAGGTTTATTTTGATCCTGCGCATGAAGGGGTTAAACACACATGAAAGCACTACAGTTGAATAAATTAGATGCATGTTTAATGTGCTCCTAATGCCTTCAACTGCATCTGGTGTAAACAAGCTCCTATTTCAACCACCATTCTAACTCCCTAACTATCCCCTTAACATAGTCCTAGTATTCTCTCCATCCCCAAACCTTAACCCTTATTCCCCATCTTAAGTGTACAATAGCCATAGAGCAGTTTTCACACCCTTTAATAGGCAGCCACTGATTCCCTCTTGTCTGAATCTTTCCTCCCTATACAGGCAAGGCAGTTATTGGCCAACTATCTACACCATCTGCTGGCCCTAATTGGGTACTGCAGCACAGTTATGCTCTATGTACTGTATCTGACTTCACAAGACAGCAAGTACAAATTCTGAGCAGTGGCAGTGTCCAAGCCAAAGGATCCTACTGGTCCTTGTGAGCACACTAGTATCACCTTCTACAAATCCTGTTTACTATGATTTATTTATGATCTCACCCTTTTTGTTTGGTTACTATTGTTTATCTATCTGCCACCTGCTTCACTCTTCTGCCTATAGCATGATCATCACCTGCCTTCACCACACATTTTTACATTCTAACGTAACCTGACCAATGACAGCAAGTATGGCAGGCAGGCAGGCAGACAACGCCAGGTGCTTTTATTTAACAGAGCAATACATATTTTCTAGTTCCTTATATACAAATACTAGAGTTTTGTCAGACATAACTATCAATCATGGGGACTGAAAGTAAAAATTTGACATATGGCTTATAATCAAGTCCGATATACACACCATAATATTAGTAATCAGAGGTGGGTGGCATATTATTCCCATTTTATATTGATCTGAGCTGAATTGTATTTCATTTGTTATGTGTATGGTGTATAGTAAATAATCTCCATGACAACAGTGGATCATGCCTTTGTGTGAAACTTGTAATCTTTATCAGGAGATCTTGTGACAGTGTGACAATGCAGGAGCACAGCTTGGAGGCAGAGACAGAGAACAACAAATACCTGAACAAGAGCCTTCATGGCAGGATCACCAGGTACTGTTCAATTAAAGCTGCAGATTTAAAAAGTTTAAAAACAACTTTTGAAATTGCATTGACATGGTAAAGAGTTTAGTAATTGTGTTTACATCTACTTTAACGACTAGTGGTCAAAGGTACGCAGCCTAAAATGCACCCTTTAGGGTTCCTATTTATACTAATATAAAATAGCATTGCTCATATGTTGCCTGTCTTATTGTAACAGTTGCCCTTTGTATCTTTGCATTCTGCAAATGGTCAGGATTTGCCATTTTTAGTCCATTTATCATCAGTAACACATATTCTTTTTTTTTTTTCCTGCATATTGTCAAGTAAATGGTTTTTGTTCAGAGGACCATATTACTATTAATTCTGTTCCGTGGATGCCTGTTTCTATCAAACCATGTATTCTACCATTACGTCCTTCAATTTAATCTTTCTGTAGCACCCTTTAGTGTGTCCTAGAAGTTAGTGTAGGGTGTGTTAAAGTTTATATTAGATACATTTTAGTTTAAGTCTAAACCATGAAATCTGGGTCAGGGTTAAAAAAAATTCAGGACTTGATGACTCATCCTGAAAGCTCCTCTGGTGCCTCTCCCCCTGGTCTAGAAGTTTGGGCAATCTTCTAGAATTAGTGGGTGAAGGTTAGGAGGAGCTGCCTTGAATATTTATGAGACCTTGGCCAATCCCTAGTAGTGGGCTGGCAGAGGGCAGAGCTCACCTCATAAATAGACATGAGCACCATGCCAGCAGGGACAGTCAGGTGCAAGATGAAGATAAAGTGTTAAGGAGGCTGTCGGTGGCCCTTGAGGCGCACCCCTAGTCTTGGTGGAGGGGGGGGTCCTGCCTCTGTCTGGGGCTTGGTTGCTGAAAGGATCCTGCCATAACATACAGGAGGAAGCCCTTTCTGGAGGCACAGAAGCAAGAGAGGACAGAGTGAGTAGATCAGCACTGTTGGAGACTGCTAGTGGGGAGACTGCCACATATTACTAGTCTCCCTGAAGACAGCCGTGTGCTTAAGTCTTCATTCCTGACCCTGAGAGATCTCCTGAGAGTCAGCCAGGTGGGCTGGTGAAGAGTCAGTCTGGAGAACTGATGTGGAGAGTTAGCCTGGAGGTCTAGTGAAAAAGTCAGCTGCAGCCAGGTGGGTTGGCAGTGCCTGAAAAGGTGGTGCTATTTATCCCATCCTCTATATATCATTTACAAATACATTAAACAGAATTGGTCCCAAGACAGATCCCTGGGGGACCCCACTTACCACACCGGACCATTCTGAGTGCTAGCTATTTATCACCACCCTTTGGACCCACCCCTGTACCCAGTTTTCAATTTAGGTACATGTCCTTGCTATGGTCCATGCTAACAAACCTCAGTTTGTAAAGTAAACATTTGTAGGGAACTGTATCAAATGCCTTTGCAAAATGTAGATATGCCAGATCTGCAGGCATTCCTTTTTCTAGATGGCAGCTCAATTCCTGGGGCGTACCGGAAGTACCTATAGTATCTGGGGAGTACTGGGAGTACCTAGAACAATGGGGGAGTACCTAGAGTAACTGGGGAGTACTGGGAGTATCCAGAGTAACTGGGAGTACTTTAAGTTGGAACGTGGCTCCTGTGAATTTAACTGTCTTGGCGGTGAACTGCAGTGTTCTGCTTTTTAATTAAGTAGGATATTCCCATTGCACAAGTTCCTATAGATCTACCGGGAGTGCTTAGTTTGATATTGACTGATTTGTTTCTTCTTTGTTTCATGACTGAGGCAGGAATTTTGCTCATGAAACAGTTAAACTTGTTTATTACAGCTTCCATTATTTTAAAATTTGTTGATGTGATTGGAAGCCCCTTAACCACCAGATAGAGTCCACAGTTGAAGAAAGATCTGTTGCAAGCTCATAGTCTCTGCAGTGACACTGAGTTTACATTAAAGTAGAACTATAGGCAAAACTTTTTTTTTTTTTCATTTTGGATAGAGCAAGGAAAGATCTCCCCTCTATTAGTGTTCTGGGGACAGCCCAAAATGTGGGATTTTCTTTTAATTTCACTTTTAATGATAATGGTAAACAGGACAAATAGACAGGGTGAAGCTCCCTAACAGAGGCACCCAGAGTACCCAGAGTAAATGGGAGTACCTAGAGTAACTGAGAGTACCTAGAGTAACTGAGGGTACAGGGAGTACCTATATTAACTGGGGAGTACTGGGAGTACCTAGAATAACTGGGGAGTACCTAGAGTAACTGGGGAGTACTGGAAGTATCCAGAGTAACTGGGAGTACTAAGAGTAACTGAGAGTACCTAGAGTAACGGAGAGTACATAGAGTAACTGAGAGTACCTAGAGTAACTGAGAGTACCTAAAGTAACGGAGGGTACTGAGAGTACTTAGAGTAACTGAGGGTACTGGGAGTACCTATATTAACTGAGGAGTACCAGAAGTACCTAGAATAACTGGGGAGTACCTAGAGTAACTGAGGAGTACTGGGAGTATCCAGAGTAACTGGGAGTACCTAGAGTAACTGAGAGTACCTAGAGTAACTGAGAGTACCTAGAGTAACGGAAGGTACTGAGAGTACCTAGAGTAACTGAGGGTACTGGGAGTACCTATATTAACTGAGGAGTACCAGAAGTACCTAGAATAACTGGGGAGTACCTAGAGTAACTGAGGAGTACTGGGAGTATCCAGAGTAACTGGGGGTACCTAGAGTAACTGAGAGTACCTAGAGTAACAGGGAGTACCTACAGTAACTGAGAGTACCCAGAGTAACTGAGAGTACTGAGAGTACCTAGAGTAACTGACAGTACCTATATTAACTGGGGAGTATCGGGAGTACCTAGAGGAAAAGGGGAAGGTGAATATGTGTAGCCATAGAGAGGGACAATAAGGAATAAAATATAAATAATAAAATAAATAAAGTGCTGCTTAGCCCAGCATATAGGTAGTAAGGACTGAATTGCAGTTACATTTCTAGGAATTATTCTAGGGTTTTAGAAATCATTGGGGAGAGTTTAACAAATTAGCAATAAAGCAAAAGAATTATAAAATCTGATCTCATCACAAAATAAATCAAAATGTATTCCTTGCTGTTTTCATTGCATAACATACAGTTTCCGAAGACGTCAAAGTAGTGACGAAAAGCGGCAAGCTGACACGCACTCTCGATCTGCTGTGGAACGCACGCCGCCTCACACATTTCCTGAAGCAGGTTAGCTTGCAGTGTAGGTGCTGGTGACCGCTAACTGCAGAAGTGCGCATGGCTGGGAGATCGGATTTATTATTTTTTTGAATGTGCAGCAGTTTACTAGCTGGATAATGCCCTTGGGGCTGTTTTTGAAGCTGTATTTACTTTATTATTATTATTAAGGATTTTTATAGCGCCAGCAGTTTACGCAGCGCTTTACAATATTAGAGGGAGACAGTACATATACAATACAATAAAATACAAGAGGATTAAGAGGGCCCTGCTCAGAAGAGCTTACAATCTACTTTAAATACATTTTTTACCGCAATACTGCGCTATGAGTTGTCCCTTCTTTTCATTTTGAATTGAGACCCACAAGAAGTTCCCTATAAGACACAGACCTGGCACAGTGGACTCAGAGTTTGGAAATACCCTAAACGCTGTATGATCCCTTGTTGTCATAAGATAACAGGGATCCACAACTTCTGGTGAGTCTTTATTTCTCCTACACACTGAAGGTGATTGGAGGTCCCCACCAACACAGTATCTCTCACCACCTGCATGATCCGGATGTTTCACGTGGTTGATTTCACTTGATGAGGCATAATTTGATGGACTATTACATTTTTTTGGACAGTTTTGCAGGTTGCACAGAGCACTGAAAGCACTTATTAAATTTTGCACATTAATTTATAATTGTATGAATTATACTTATTTGGCACAACAAGCATTTGTGAATATATAGCACAGTATTTATTATTTATGTAATTTAATAGCACATATGCACTTTAGTGATTGTATGGAATTCTGCGCTGTATGAATTATAGGCATACCTGCGATTCTAAGATAAATAACATACAGTACAATCATTTTTAACATATATACTGATTTTACAAGTATCTTTTCAAAATATTGCATTTCAATGTTTCAACAGTAGATGTCAGTAGAATTATATGAAAGGCAAGAAGAGCGCAATCTTAGACTGAAAGAGAAAACACTGATAATGTACCATACCGTACATACAGCTTGTAGCAATAACAACTCTCATTGCTCTATAGTGTGCTATGCCTGCCAATAGCAGGACACATTAGAAACAGAACCCAGATGTCACTAGGCTGAGTGAAATATGATTGCTCAGGAAGAAGTATAGGGATTTACAGTGTAAACAGAAGAGTCCCTCCTGGGGGCTCCGTCAGCCATATTGGCTAAGTATCGTTTTATCTTTTTTAAGATTTTGACTTTGATTTAACCCTTTTCCTGTCACTAATTTAAAAGCAGATTAAAGCATATATTGGCAGCAGACCATGGACATTCAGAATAACATCAAAAAATGTATTACAATGATCAAAGCAGTAAATTACAACATTTTGGGATCACCCATGACCCCTTCATCAGGCAATTGCAAGGTGCAATAGAGTGACATTTAAAGTACTATTCACCAAACAAAAACAGCAAAAGAAAGGCTGCCCCTGACCTCTGACATCATGATGACATTAGGGGTCAGGGGGCAGCCCTGCTTTTGCTGTTTTTGATTGGTAAATGGTACTTTAGGTGTTACTGTATTGCATGTATGTACTTACCATTTGTGTGATGAAGGGGTCCTGCATGGCCCAAAACATCGCAATTTACTGCTGTGATGTAATACTTTTTTACATTGTTTATATGTTATTCTGAAGATCCATGGTTTGCTGGCAATACATTCTTTGACTTGTATTAACACCAATTCAAAGTTACTACACCACCCACTTTTTTTGAGGCCACTATAGATCTCAGTTCTCACATCAATCCACTATAGCCAAATGCCGGTCCAGGTTAATTTTGATGATAATTATGTACTAGTGATAAGTTTGGGTTTTCTCCAAATTCAACTGTAACTGCACTACCAATTTGTGTTTTTTTTTTCACTGTAATCAGCTCCCCCCCATCCCGCAGCCCACATATAACTAATTGAGTGGGATGCTGGTAAGATTATTGACAAATGCCCACAATTGCCCACAAATGCCCATATTTGGTCACGGCCATTGACTATGTGTAGCAATGTTTCCAGGCCTTGGGCCTGAGGTGGGTCTGCCATTAGTGCTGGTAACACTCCCAACACATTTAAGTTGTGAACCCAGGTGTGAGAACTGAGACAATGACCATTCCGGCATCTTTGGTTTGATTATTGCATATTGAGGATGGGAGAAGGGAATGAGTGGGATACTCCTCGGGCTCAACTAGGTTTGACTGGGACACTGTACAGAAAAATGCGTATTGCCGCTGTATTGATGCCAGCTGAATGCCGACTAGCGCTTCCTGGTGCTCAAAGATACTGTGAATACTGAACTTGTGCTAAAACTTTGACTTTAACTTGTTTGTTAATTCAGAAGATCCAGGACTGTAGAACACTTGACTCCTGACACTCGATGTAGCTCAAAAGTCACTGAACAGCTCCCTCCAGTCCTTCACTGACTGGGGTAGCTCCTTGTCACTGCTGGTGCTGCTGCAACTCTTAACTCTGTACACTGCACACTATACACTGACTCTTCAGGGCCCAACCACTGGTACCCCCTTTACACTTCAGGGTCCTCTGACTAGGTACCCCCTCTAACACTTCAGGGTCCTCTGACTAGGCACCCCCTTTACAGCTAGCTGACTCCTGGATCCCTGGAACCTTCTCTGGAGTGGTCCCCTCTACACTTGGCAGACCCCTAGGGGCAGTTCACAGTGCTCACGACCTTGGCAGGCTTTCCTGGAACTGAACCGCTCTTCCTCCACTGGTCCTCAGCACACCGGATCCTCTCTGCAGCTCAACTCAGCATTTTCTGGATTCCCAGGCAGCCACCCAGGACACCCGATCCTTCTGACAGGAGGAGAGACAGCCGTATTCTCCCTCCTGGGACTCTGCTTCTGTAACGCTCCTGCGTTTCTTATATGGTGTGGATTTTCAGCTGCAGAAATAGCTCCACATCAGTAGTCATGTAAGAGATATGCTGAGATACCATTCCCAACCTCAATGACTCATCATGTGTGGAAGGTCTTATTTCAGCCAGTAAATACACACAATTAGCAAGCTAGTTCCTAGAATGACTTTATGTATGTGGTAACACAATGATGAAGGTTGAGGGATAGGTTGAGTGGAGGTGGTAGGTGATAGACACTTGAAGGTGAGACAGTAGCAGATGGATGCAGGAAGGTTTAGCAATGTTGTATGGTAGCAGATGACAGAATAGCAGGTGGACATACAAAAGAGATCAACCCAGTGCAGAAAAGTAGCAGTAGTCTCAAGAGCTAGCAATCTAGTTATGCAGATGTAATAAACAGTCTTTACTATGCAGAGCTAGATAGTGTAAGCTTAGTATAAGTTTATAGAGAATTCCCCTGCGGGGTACTTAGCACTATTAGAGATACAGCCGAAGGGTGGTTCAGGAGAGGCAGATGATCCAGTAGCGGGATACAGGGATCAGTGCGGCGAGGTTCCGTCAGCGAGGTAAGCTTGCAAGCATGGAAGCTTCAAGCAAGGTTAGCATCCAGGTAAGGGTGTTTGAACGAACACATGTGAGTGAGAACCGGCGCTTTAAATAGCCATCTAGTCCAGCGCTGGGTGATGACAGCTCCAGTCTTAAAGGTGTATGCGCACCTTTCCAAAAGTAAATGGTGGGGCGCATACACTTGTGGAAAGTGTAATTTAGGGTAACAAAGGTACCGGAACATTACAATACCCCCCCCCCCTTAAGGGCTGCTCCTGAAGGCCTCTGGAGCTGGTTTGTCTGGGTATCTCGCGTGAAAATTGCGGATTAATCTAGGGGCATGTATGTCAGAGGTGTATAGCCAGGTGTCGTCTTGGGGCCCATAGTTCTTCCATCTAACCAAGTACTGAAGTCTTCTTCTGTAGATACGAGAATCCAGAATCTCTTTTATCTCGTATTCTTCTCCACCTTCAACTTGTACAGGAGGGGGAGGTGGAATATTAGGCCTTATTCCTTGGTCCGGAACATGGGGTTTTAGTAGCGACACATGGAAAATGGGATGGATTTTTAGGTCCATTGGCAATGTAAGCTGCACTGCAGCTTTTCCAATAAGTTTCTTGATTGGGAAAGGTCCCAAGAACAGAGGTCCAAGCTTTTTGCTAGGGATCTTCAGTCTCAAGTTTTTTGTTGAGAGCCAAACGAGGTCCCCGATAGTATACTGTGGAGAAGGTCTTCTACGAAGATCATAGTACTTCTTTTGTTGACTGTGAGCGTGTGCAATGGTAGTATTTAGTAAACCCAGAGAATCCTTTATTTGGGTAAGATAGTCTGAGGCTACTGGGTTATTTGAAGGAAGGATGCGTGGAGGGAGAACAGAGGGATGGAACCCATAGTTCAAGTAGAAGGGACTCTGCTTGGTCGTACTGTGGGTTGCGTTGTTGTAGGCAAATTCTGCCAGGGGGAGAAGATCCAACCAATCATCCTGTTGGTAAGAAGTGTAACAACGTAAATACTGCTCGATGCATTGGTTGACTCTTTCAGTCTGTCCGTTGGTCTGCGGATGGTAAGGAGAAGTGAGCTTCCGCTCAATCCGTAGTATGTGACATAGTTCTTGCCAGAATTTAGAAATAAATTGGGATCCACGGTCAGACAGAAGAGTTTTTGGGATACCATGTAATCTGAAGACATGTTTCATCAGGAGTTCTGCCGTTTGTTTGGACGAATGTAGTCTGCGAATAGCAATGAAATGTGCCATCTTTGTCAGAAGGTCCACTGACACCAAGATGGTATTAAATCCTTTGGAAGGAGGCAATTCTACGATGAAGTCTAATGACAAAACCTCCCATGGAGTTTGGGGTATTGGTAGACTGCATAGTAGGCCGGATGGTCTCGTAGTGTCAATTTTGGACCTGGCACAGACATTGCATGAAGAGACGAATTTTTGTATAGATGTTTTCATGTCAGGCCACCAGAATTGCTGAGAAATCAAATTGAAAGTCTTTGTCATACCCATATGTCCTGCCATAGGACATCATGCGATAATTCCAAGATCTTGGTGCGTAGGGTAGGTGGTATGTAAAGTTTGTCGTTGTAGTAGAGGAAGCCTTCTGCATCAGTATTTAGTTGTGGTGGGGGTGAATCCAAACTTATACCATGCAGAACCTCTTCCTTTAAGGAACGGACAACTCCAATAATGCGTTTGTGAGGTATTATAGGAACGGAAGGGATTTCAAAGTAATTTTCTTCAGTTAGTCGTGATAGTGCATCCGCCTTTTTGTTCTTATCTGCAGGTGTGTAGGTCACTAGGAAGTTAAACCTTAGAAAGAATAGTGACCATCGTACCTGTCGATGCGAGAGAGTTTTGCTAGTCTGAAGATATTGGAGGTTTTTATGGTCCGTGTATATAATTATTGGTAGTTGGGTGCCTTCGAGTAAATGTCGCCAATTCTCCAGAGCCAATTTTATAGCAAGCAGTTCCTTTTCACCCACGGGGTAATTTATCTCGGGACTGCTCAGGGATTTAGAAAAAAAAGCGACTGGATGAAGTGGGGAAGTGTGGGTAGGTCGTTGGGAGAGTATTGCTCCTACTGCCATGTTTGACGCATCTACCTCCAGAATGTATTGGAGGGATGGGTCTGGATGGCGTAATATGGGAGCGGAAGTAAACCTTGTCTTTAACAAGTGGAAAGCCTTATTTGCTTCTTCTGACCATTTAAATGGTATTTTTATGCTAGTGAGCTGTGTGAGGGGTCTCACAATAGCAGAAAAGTTTTTTATGAACTTCCTGTACAAATTTGAAAATCCCAGGAATCGCTGTAGCGCCTTGCGTGTAGTTGGTGTAGGCCAATCCTGAATGCAGGATATTTTACTCATGTCCATCTCGATTCCTGTTTTGGATATGATGTAGCCTAGAAAGAGTACCTCATCTTTATAGAACAAGCATTTCTTCAGCTTCACATAAAGATTATGTGCAAGCAATCTCGATAATACAAGTCTTACATGTCTTATGTGTTCAGACAGGGTCCGTGAATATATAAGTATATCCTCCAGATATACCACAACACAGACATCTAGTAAGTCTTTAAAAATATCGTTTATAAATCGTTGGAAAACTGCAGGGGCATTGCATAGGCCGAATGGCATCACAAGATATTCGAACAATCCATATCTAGTTCTGAATGCAGTCTTCCACTCGTGTCCATCACGGATTCGAATGAGATTGTATGCTCCTTTCAGGTCTAATTTTGAAAAATAGGTAGCTCCACGCACCTGCTCAATGAGCTCAGGGATAAGCGGTAGAGGATAGCGATCTTTTATTGTGATAGCATTCAATTTCCTGTAGTCGATGATAGGTCTGAGACTTGAATCTTTATTGCGAACAAAAAAGAGTCCTGCTGCTGTGGAAGAAGTGGAAGGTCTAATAAAACCTTTTTCCAAGTTCTCGTCCAAATAGGTTTTGAGATGGGCAAGTTCATCCTGTGAAAGAGGATAAACATGACCGAACGGCAATTTGCTATTTGGGAGTAGATCAATGCTACAATCATAGTCTCGATGAGGAGGTAATGCTTGAGCATTTTTCTCAAGAAAAACCTCAGAAAGATCCTGATAACATAGTGGTGCAATCTCATCTGTCACCACAGACAGAATCTTCCCGGAAAACGGGAGGTTACACGTTTCCTCGCAATAACAAGAAGGGAAGGTCAAGGACCGTTTCTTCCAATCTATGGTTGGTTGGTGTGTGTGCAACCAGGGAAGTCCCAACACAATGGGAAAGTGGGGTGATGGTATTAAATCGAAGGTAGAAGTCTCCCTATGAGACTCGTTAATAGTGACTAGAAGTGCTTGTGTCTGATCGGTGATCGGACCAGAGGATAAAGGAACACCGGTAATAAGACTTACTGAGACAGGTTTGAGTTTAGAAATAATAGGAATTTTATTTAAAGCAGCAAAACATATATCCATATAATTTCCACAAGATCCTGTGTCAATCATGGCCTTAGTAGTAATCCTGTTCTGGTCCCACTGTAATGTCAAAAAAACAGAAATGTAGGGGTTAGTGAATGAAGTTGTTAATCCTCCTAGGGAGACATGTGAACACTCACCCTTCTTTTTGTTGACTAGGGGACAGACGTTTATCTTGTGATCCGGGGATGCACAGTACAAGCAGAGATTTTCATTTCGTCTTTTGGCTTTTTCCATAGTTGATAGCGGTGGGCGTATGGTTCCTACCTCCATAGGAACGGCCAGACTCCGAGAGGAAACGGATAATGGCATTCCCATCTTTTCAGCCTTTCTTTCTCGTAGTCTTCTATCTATGGTAATACTGAGTTGTATTAATGCATCCAGGGTTTTTGGCAGATCCGCTCGGGCGAGCTCGTCCTTAACGGCTTCTGATAGGCCAAGCCTAAATTGGGTTTTCAGAGATGCATCATTCCATTCTGAATCAAGGGTCCATCTCTTGAACTCTGCGACAAAGTCTTCTACAGGCCTCCTTCCTTGTTTCAAGGATCTTAACTGAAGATCAGCAGTACTCTGCCTATTGGGATCATCATATAGGCTAGTGAGCTCTGCCAGGAACAAGGCATAGGAGTTGAGAAGCTGGTCGTTTTTCTCAAAAAGAGAATCTGCCCAGGCTCGAGGATCGCTTGATAGGTAAGAAATAATAGTACAAACCTTAATGTGATCAGTAAGGTAGGTACGAGGTTTTAGCAAAAAAAGTAACTCACATGCGTTTTTAAATTCGCGAAATTTTTTGCGATCGCCTGTAAATACCAAAGGGGGATTTATCTTGGGTTCAGGGGACTGAGCAGAGGTAAGTTGTGTCAGTCTAATTACCTGCTGCGACAGAGCCTGATTGTCTTCTTTTAATTCAGCAAGTGCGTGTATTAACGCAGATACTTGCTTTTTTAATTGTGTCACCTGAGTGGTTATTTCTGCTGAATCCATTTTTTGGTTCGTTCAATCTGTAACGCTCCTGCGTTTCTTATATGGTGTGGATTTTCAGCTGCAGAAATAGTTCCACGTCAGTAGTCATGTAAGAGATATGCTGAGATACCATTCCCAACCTCAATGACTCATCATGTGTGGAAGGTCTTATTTCAGCCAGTAAATACACACAATTAGCAAGCTAGTTCCTAGAATGACTTTATGTATGTGGTAACACAATGATGAAGGTTGAGGGATAGGTTGAGTGGAGGTGGTAGGTGATAGACACTTGAAGGTGAGACAGTAGCAGATGGATGCAGGAAGGTTTAGCAATGTTGTATGGTAGCAGATGACAGAATAGCAGGTGGACATACAAAAGAGATCAACCCAGTGCAAAAAAGTAGCAGTAGTCTCAAGAGCTAGCAATCTAGTTATGCAGATGTAATAAACAGTCTTTACTATGCAGAGCTAGATAGTGTAAGCTTAGTATAAGTTTATAGAGAATTCCCCTGCGGGGTACTTAGCACTATTAGAGATACAGCCGAAGGGTGGTTCAGGAGAGGCGGATGATCCAGTAGCGGGATACAGGGATCAGCGCGGCGAGGTTCCGTCAGCGAGGTAAGCTTGCAAGCATGGAAGCTTCAAGCAAGGTTAGCATCCAGGTAAGGGTGTTTGAACGAACACATGTGAGTGAGAACCGGCGCTTTAAATAGCCATCTAGTCCGGCGCTGGGTGATGACAGCTCCAGTCTTAAAGGTGTATGCGCACCTTTCCAAAAGTAAATGGTGGGGCGCATACACTTGTGGAAAGTGTAATTTAGGGTACCAAAGGTACCGGAACATTACAGCTTCCCACCAAAGATGCTGCATCATGCGTTCCCTCAAAACTTATACCCACTCCCAGAATCCTCTGCGGCAGAATCTGCCTTCTGGGGTAGATACAGGACTGAGTGTGTCTCTGATTGGGCTTCCTCCACTGCCCAATGAGAACCCTCTCATGGAGCCAGTGGGGAGATTCCCCTCTCATGCAGACACACCTGGGAGACATGACAGCCAGCTGAAATCATGGCCCTGCCGTTAGGCAGCCAAGGCCCACTATACCTTTATCTAGCACCTACCTGTAGGGTGCTACATATGTATGGGCAGGTATAAAAATAAGGGCATTGACATCACCAGAATCCCACCTCTTTATTTACGTGTGCTGTGGGGCAGGGAACGACCCAGCCCACAACTGATTGGACTAAAAAAGAGGGTGACTTTGAAGTTCGGATATACAGTAAGTGAGTTTGTAGGATATCTGAACTTCTCTCGATTAAGAAGGATCTTTACCCTAGAAAGAAAAAGAAAAGTCAGCAGCTACAAATACTGTAGCTGCTGACTTTTAATAAAAGGGCAGTTACCTGTCCAGGGATCCCGCGCTGTCCGCACCATGGGCGGTTCTTTGTTGGTCTTTGGGTCCCTGGTGCCTGGTGCCACAATGTTTACTGTGGGAAGCCAGCTGTAACTCCTTGCTGCTTCACAGCTGCCTTCCCAGTGCACATGTGTGAGCTCCACTGCGCTCTGTGAATAGTTCCTCAGCCTTCTGGGATCTGCGACGTGTCCCAGAAGGCTGCAGGCAAGGAGAGAGTGGTCAAACGTTTACTTGGATCACCTAAGCATTCTGAGCAGAAGTAGGATCCAAACCTATCAAAACTACGTACCCGCTCTACAAATTTAATGTGCCAAATGTGCTAGAGGAGGGGGACATACCGTAAAGCTGAACTTCCCCTTGAGGTTGAAAATCCTCTTTATGTGCTAGGAATATTAAGGATTTACTGTACTGGTTGGCTGAGTAAGTTTATTGCTCAAGCTGTCAAGTGATTTTATTGCTGATACTTTTTTTCTGACAGAAAATTCTCTTCTATCATAAATGCTTCTCCCTGTCTATCAGCAGTGTACAATCTTAGCTTAACCTTGTTTCAGGGAAAAGTAACTCCCATACACATGCAGAGAGGGCCCCAAAAATGTGTTATTGCTCATTAATACAGCCATTAGTTTCCTATGCCCCACAAGTTGCTTGCAAACAGCCTTAGCCAAATTTATACCCTGAAAAAATCGATGGTCAGCACCATCGCTGTGCACATGGTTCTACCCACATACAAATTGGCCACAATTAATCTTCCAGTGTTTATACTGCCAAAAAATGAGTGTTGCATCCTGATGCAGCAGCAGGCTAATCACACATACAAATTAGTCCTTGAGCAGTTTAGTTCTGGCTTAAGAGGATCCCCCATCAGCTGTTATAGGGTTTATATTACCCTACAAGTACAAGTCCTGCTGTTTGCATATGCATTTATTTGTTTTTCTGAGTGCAATGCAAAGTATATGAACAGGCAATGATCGCAGAAAACATTTCTCCAGTAAAGTTCCTTTCTGGATCACTTCCAAATGATTTAAATAAAGCTCATATAGAACGTGTCTCAAGATCAAGAGAAGCTTCAGATTTGCTGATCCAAGAAATTTTGTACTATTAGCGTAATAAACCAAATTCAATGTTAGCTATAAATTTACTGCCTGAGGAAATACATAATTCAAGCAAGCTGCACCTTAAACCAGGTGATTTCTTTAACAATTCCATTTACATTCTTAATGAATTTAGGCGGCAGGTTAGCAAGTTCTGTTTTGTGTGACCAATCACACTTTTCATTTTCTCTTGCAGGTAAACTAGTCCAACAAATTTCTATGTTAAAAATTTTAAGTTCTCGATTACCTGCGGTTTTTTATTTCAAACAATTTTGAGTACCTGCTTTTTTCTTCATATCATCCATAAAATAGCTGGAGCTAAAAAACACCCTGAACTGAAACACACAAAAAGATTTAACCATGAATTGTTTATAGTCATTCTAAAGCTGGCCATACACTAATTGAACTTTGTTCTGTTCAGCAGCTGATCTCCTTCTGTTAAGGGGTCAAGCTGGAAATGATTCCGCAATTAGTGGTTGCAGCCACAAATTTGTGTATTCTGAGAGCAGCAGGTCCTGCTGTCAGAATACAATGCCTTGGCAGTGGTTGTATGTCCAGCTTAAAACATATTTCCATTTTTGCATTCAAATTTGAGAGAACCTTACTATGTTATGTGCTCCCATTCGCAGAGCCTGTAAAAAAAAAAGATTTAATTTCATACCTTTTAGATTTTTCTAATATGAAGCTGTCATGGCTAATTCTAAAAATGTCTGGAACACCTCACAGTGTCTTTGACCCTACACAAAACTAAGCTATCCTTCATTAACATATTATATAATGCAGGGGGGTGGTTTCTGAATTTTTAACCCTTTGTTAGGACAGACAGTGCTTAAATCTAGCTCACAGCTGATAATGAAGAACTGTGAACATAGTACAGACAGAGTTAATTGTGTTAAACAATACTCCACAGCCCCCTCCTAAATATTGCAGAGCTGGGAGAGCATGTAAGGATGTTTAGGCAAGAAAAATGCACTTAAATAGCTATCCAGCAGTTTTTAATTTTTGTTTGTTAGTTATGCTCTGTTATGGGAACATGTAGCAAATACATATAAACTAGGTGTTTTTCTAATTTGTCTGCAAAGAAGAAATGCATTTTAAGGTGATTTTAAAATCTATATAATTTTTATAATAAATAAAAAAAACATGATATAATTACCTGCTCTTTGCAACAGAGCATTCCCTTACCCCTTCTTTGGTGGTCCCCTGCTAGCACTCTCTTCTCCTCCGTCCCCTGCTAGCACTCTCTTCTCCTCCGTTCCCTGCTAGCGCTCTCTTCTCCTCCGTCCCCTGCTAGCACTCTCTTCTCCTCCGTCCCCTGCTAGCGCTCTCTTCTCCTCAGTCCCCTGCTAGCGCTCTCTTCTCCTCCGTCCCCTGCTAGCACTCTCTTCTCCTCCGTCCCCTGCTAGCGCTCTCTTCTGCCAGCAGCAGGAGCCAAAAGCTACTCTCAGTGAAGCCTGTGCATTCAGAAAGAGAGTAGATAGGGGCACTGGCAGGAACAGTGCTGGATCTTGAGAGGTGTCAGATAAAGGTTGGGAGGGCTGAGACAAGTAGTAGGGTGTTTTTTACCTCAATGCAGAGAATGCATTAAGGTAAAAAAAAAAAAAAAATCTAGTGTTTAGAACCACTTTAATCCTCAAAATTACTCTGAACTTTAGAGCCCAACTTTAACTTTTTTTTTAAAATTGGCCCTGTATTTTGCAGTCAAAGTTTGATTAATGTGCAGTGGTATTTGTTTCTCTTTTTTATACAGTATGTGAAAGGGAATGCTAAAAGGCTTGCACAGCTTTCAAGACATGTTTGTGGTAAAGCTGCAGCTGTTGGCTTATTGCAAGAAACCAGTGAGTCCTACTCACCTCCTGTGGGCAGTCACCTGCGCTTGATACTTTCAGAAGACTCTTAAGCCTAGTACACACGCAACGAATTTCCGCCGACCGATCCTCCATCTTTTGTCCAGAGTGGTGTTTTGTTGGTTGGAATGTGCTCTAGACTGCTAACGAATTTTGTCGACCGACAAAATTCTACTTCAGAAGTGATGTCATGTGTTGGTTTGCTTTCTTTGTGTTCTTTCTTCTCTGAGCATGCCCAGTCTTGCTCATAAGATTTTTCCCTGTCGAAATCTGTACTGACTGCATGAAAATCGGACGTGTTTTGATGGGGGACAAACATTTTTTAGCCTGCACACCAGAATTTTTTCGGCCGAAAAGTTGGAGTCGGTTGTCAGAAGCATAATACTAACAAGCCGAAAATCGGCAGATCGGTCGTCGGACGAAAATTACCCGCCGAATTTTGACGCGTGTGTACGAGGCTTTAGGTTTCATGGAACTGGACGTTACAAAAACATCAGTAGCGTTAGCTGTAAAAAAAGCTGTAGCTGTTGAATGAGGTTTGCAGTGTTTTTGCTGAAGCATTTTTCAGTGTTTTTTAGCTTTTTTTTAAGCTTCTGCGTTTTTTAGCTTTTTTTTTTGCTAAACTATACTCCCACAAAAGCTTATGGCTCAAAAACTCTCATAAGCACAGAATAGCCGTGTTTTTCAGCTTTTTTTCAGAGTTAGAGCATTTTTACAGCTAAAAAACTCCTCTTAAAACTTACTAGTTCTGGGGATTTTTTCAAGCCAGAAAACGCCCGTGCCAAAAAACGCTGATAACAGCCTATGTGTGCATGGACACATAGGAAAATATGCTGGGGAGTTTATTGGCTGCAGAAAAAAATGTTTGAAGCCAAAAACAGCAGCTGTAAAAATGTCCAGTGTGCATGAGGCCTTACACTCGAAGATGGCTTAGGGCTCTTTCACACTTGTAGTCCGTCAAACGGACTCCGCTTTTCTCAGCGGGGGATCGATCCGCTGATCTCCCGATGAGCAGGAGGAGGAGAACAGCTGTGTCTCCGCGCTGTGTGTGGAGACACAGCTGTCAGTTCCCCATGCATCTCTATGGGGGAAATCGGATGAGAACGGCCGCTGGACGGATGGAAAATAGGGTTTCCATCCGTCCAGATTTGACGGATCGGATTGGGTCGGATGTCAGCGGACATGTCTCCGCTGACATCCGATGCCCCATAGGAATGCATGGGGGGACCGTTCAGATCCGCCAAAAAAACGAACAGGCGGATCTGAAGGGTCTGTCTGTGTGAAAGGGGCCTTAGGGTACATGTAGGCAGCAATTTATGGGGCTTGCCAAGGCATGCTTGCACTCAGAAGTTTTGCCAAGCACAGTTCAAAGCATGTGAGTACCATACCTTCCTATTCTGATACTTTGCACTGAAATCATCAAACTAGCCAAATGCACATGCACCCTGCAGGACTGCTGTTTCTAGCATTCAGTGATGGTAGATGTGGAGGGGGAAGGCCCAAGTCATACTGCACACAGGCCAGTCTAGATGGGACTTTTATATGGTTTTGCATGTTTTCAAAGTCATAAACATTCATTAAAATTATTTCTACCATCATTCACTGGTTAAGTGTACTGCAAAGCAAGAATGCTCCAAAAGGTGTGTCAGGTTGCCCAGCACAAGGTTCAAGTTCTGTTCAGTGCACTGGAACACTGCCTTAGTGAAAGGTATTTTACACATGTCTTTTAACCACTTCAGCCTCAGAAGGTTTTACCCCCTTAATGACCAGGCCATTTTTTGAAATTCGGCACTGCGTTGCTTTAACTAAAAATTGTGCAGTAGTGTGACATTGCACCCAAATTGTGCTATAAAAAAGCGACAATTTTGAAAAAAAAACACAATATTTTTTACTTTCTGCTATAAAAGATTCCAATATAAAAATATTAAAAAATCTAATTTTTTTAAATCAGTTTAGGCCAATTTCTATTCTGCTAAATATTTTTGGTAAAAAAAATCCCAAAAAGCGTATATTAATTGGTTTGCGCAAAAGTTATAGCGTTTAAAAACTATGGGATAGATTTTTGAACTTTTTATTTTTTTTGTTGTTTTTTTTTTTTATATATATATTGTAGCAGAGTGTCCCAGAGAGAGCCAGGAAAAGTCCTGTTCGGGGTTTATACATCCCCAGGCATCTCTCGTATACCTTTAGGAATCTCTGATCCATGATCCAGTTCAGATCTTGGTCCTCTTCCCCAGGCCAATTTAAACTCACATGAGACAGACAGCAGATCTCTCTCAGCCTCGGAAAACAGACAACGTTTGTCTATGAGAGCGGAAGGTCAGTGAAACTACCAGTTTGTGTCTTTGGAAGCTGACAAGCTGTAGGCTTGCTCAGTCTGTGTTAGTGAGGGACTGCATTGTGTGTAGTAAGCGCCGGGACACGGCTAGGCTGTTTATTATTATTATTCCTGTTTGTTTTCCTTAAAGCACTGTACAGCACCTGTATATAGCACCAATAAACACCGCACTGTTTGTCACTATCACACTGGATTTGGTATCTGTGCCTGAAAGACTGCTGATCCCAGGGAGCTTTGCACCTGCTACCTGTTCCCCAGCTTACATATGGTGGAGGCCTGCGGGCAGTGGTAGTAAGTTACTACTTAAAGGGCCAGTACCTGGAGTGACTAAACATGGGGGAAATCCTCAAACAGTTGGTGTTATCCAATGCTGCACAGCAGCAAGCGAACGCTGCACAGCAGCAAGTGAACTCTTTGTTTAAACAACAGATTGGTGTTGTACAAGAACAAACGAAGCAAGCAAACGCTGCACAACAGCAAACAAACTCTTTGATTCAACAACAGATTGGTGCTGTACAAAATCAAACAGTTGATGTTTGAAAAACGTGTAAGTGCTGCAGAAGCAGACAGAAAGGTGCTGGTTGAGGTGGTGCAGACACTTGCACAGGAGTCTGCTGTGAAAACAGAAACAGTTAGAGACCGCTCCTCAGCCATCCATGTTGGTCGCTTCCTGTCCAAGATGACTGCTAAAGATGGCCCAGAGGCCTTTCTGGTTACGTTTGAGAGAACCGCTGAGAGGGAAGGCTGGCCCAAAACCCAGGGGGCAGGATTGATCTCTCCCTTACTTACTGGAGAATCGCAGAAGGCCTATTATGATTTGGAGTCCGTGGATGCAGGAGAGTATGAAAAGGTCAAGCAGGAAATCCTGGCACGTCTCGGTGTCAACTTGGCCGTTCGATCCCAGTGAGTCAACAGCTGGTCCTTCCAAGATGAGAGGCCCCCAAGATCACAGATGTTTGACCTAATCCACCTGGCACGAAAATGGCTACAGCCGGAGTTCTTGTCTGGCCCACAAATAGTGGAGCGTGTAGTCATGGACTGGTTCCTGAGGTCATTACCAACTCCTCTGCAGAAGTGGGTGAGTCAAGGAGACCCCAAGTCGGCGGACAACCTGGTGGAGCTTGTTGAGAGGTACTAAGCTGCAGAGAACCTGGTCACCACCCCTACAGCCGCACTGACTTTCCACCCAAAGCCACGGTCTCCCCAGGCAACCGGTAAGACTGTTCCAGGGGAAGTGGGTGGTCAGCATGGCAAGGAGACAGGGGGGAGGATTTTTGGTGCCAGAGCTGAAGTTTGGCGTCCCAAACAAGGGAAGCCACTGCCTGTCAGCAAACCTAACTGGGGTAACATCCGGTGTTTCCGTTGTCAGGAACTGGGACATGTTGCAGCAAACTGTCCATTGACAGATGAACCCATGCAGTGTGACATGTCTCTTAGAAGGCAGTCTATGTATGCTGCTGTTTCATGCGCTGCAGCGCCAAGTCTAGGAAAACACATGTGCCAAATGACTGTTAATAATAAGCCTATTGCAGCCTTGCTGGACTCAGGAAGTCTAGTGACTTTGGTTAAAGCAGACATGGTTGAAACTGTGAATTTAAATGCTAAAAAAGTTGCTGTGATCTGTGTACATGGTGATACTCGGAAGTATCCTATAGCTACTATTAGCTTTGAAACTGACCTAGGTACGGTGACCCATCCGGTTGGACTTGTACCCCACTTAGTGCACGTCCCAACTCGGTCACAGTAACTGACTCAGTGGTGGAGCCAGAACCCCTGGCCATCACCGACAATGTGGGTTTAAGGGATTCCTCTCAAGGTTCCCCTGATTTTCCTTTCTCTGTTATGACAGGAGAACTGGAGGAGCCTGAGGAAGTCCCCACAGCCAGTCCAGGTGGACAACCTTCTGCTGACCCTGAGGCTACATTGGAGTTTGCTGATCTTAATGTGCACAAGGAAAACATTGGTACCGAGCAGAAAAAAGACCCTACCCTTGCCAGGGCCTGGGAGAATGTAGTAATGTTTAATGATGTACCTGTTGAACCAGGGGACAGGCCCTGTTTTCCTTTTTTCAGCAGCAATGAAGATTTATTGTATCGGGTATATAAAAAGAACAATGAAATTGTTGAACAGTTGGTGGTCCCTAAGCCTTACAGATGGGTGGTGCTGGAATTGGCTCATGGACACTTACTGGGAGGTCATTTAGGGGTTGAAAAAAAACACTGAAAGGCTGTTACGCAGGTTTTACTGGCCTGGGATACAGAAAGATATTGACAATTATTGTCAATCCTGTCCTGTGTGTCAGATGTTAGCCCCACTACCCCACTTCCGAAGTCCTTTAGTGCCCTTACCCATTATTGAAGTGCCCTTTGAGAGGACCGCCATGGACCTCATAGGTCCACTCCCCAAGTCTGCCCGGGGTCATCAACACATTCTTGTAATCATGGATTATGCTACACGTTACCCCGAGGCAGTTCCCTTACTCACTGCATCCGCTAAGAACATTGCTTAAGAGTTGTTCATGGTGTTCAGTCGCGTTGGGATCCCTAAGGAGGTCCTTAAGGACCAGGGCACTCCATTTATGTCACGAATAACTAAAGAGTTGTGCAAGTTATTTAAGGTGACCCAGTTGCGAACCTCCGTATACCACCCTCAAACTGATGGCCTTGTAGAACGCTTCAATAAAACATTAAAGAGTATGTTAAAAAAGGTTGTGGACAAGGATGGAAAAAACTGGGACTTCTTGATTCCATACTTGATGTTCGCCATCAGGGAAGTACCCCAGTTCTCTATGGGATACTCTCCTTTTGAATTGCTTTATGGGAGACACCCTCGGGGACTCTTAGACATAGCCAAGGAAACCTGGGAGGGGGAGCAGACACCCCACAAAAGTGTCATTGAGCACATCGCTCAAATGCAGGACAGGATTGCAGCGATCATGCCTATGGTAAAGGAACACTTAATGCAGGCCCAGGCAGCCCAACAGAGAATATACAACAGGGGAGCCCAGGGGAGCCCGACTCCATGTTCTCACCTGGTGACAGGGTCCTGGTGTTAGTTCCTACTGTCGAGAGCAAGTTCCTAGCTAAGTGGCAGGGTCCCTTCAAAGTATTGGAAAGAGTTGGGAAGTTCAATTATAAAGTGCATCAACCAGGAAAAAGGAAGCCAGAGCAGATTTACCATATTAATCTGTTAAAGCCCTGGAAGGATAGGCTGGCCTTAACTGCGAGGTCCGTCCCTGTAACATCTAGGGGTACTGAGTCCGCTCTGGTCCCTGAGGTCACGATTCCAGACACCCTGTCTTATTCCCAAAAACAAGAAGCTAGAGAGTTCCTGATAAGGAATAAAGAGAAATTTTCAGAGTTACCTGGTTGATTTCAGCGGTTCAGCATGATATTGTTACTGAACCTGGGGTCCGTGTCAAGCTCAAACCGTACCAAATTCCCGAAGCGAGGAGAAAGGACATTAGTGAGGAAGTAAAAAGGATGCTGGAGCTAGATGTCATTGAGGAATCCAATAGTGACTGGTCTAGCCCCATCGTTTTAGTCCCAAAACCGGATGGTACTTGGAGGTTCTGTAACGACTTCAGAAAACTCAATGCAGTGACAACGTTTGACACGTGCCCAATGCCCAGAGTGGACGAACTTATAGACAGACTTGGCAAAGCCCGCTATCTAACTACTTTAGACTTGACCAAAGGGTATTGGCAAATACCCCTGACTGGTAGCGCCAAAGAAAAGACTGCGTTTGTTACCCCAGAGGGTTCATTTCAGTATAAAAAAATGCCTTTTGGGTTGTAAAATGCCCCTGCGACATTTCAGAGGGCCATGGACAGGACCCTAAGACCTCACCGACAGTATGCAGCTGCCTATCTGGACGATATAGTGGTACATAGCACTGACTGGGAGTCTCACTTGCCCCGTGTTCTGGATTCCCTCTTCAAGGAAGGTTTTACAGCAAACCCAAAAAAATGTGCCATTGGTTTAGAGGAAGCCAGGTATTTGGGCTACACTATTGGTCAGTCATTAAACCGCAGTTAAAAAAAGTAGAAGCCATCCAAGAATGGCCACGTCCTGCAAACAAGAAGCAGGTCAGAGCCTTTCTTGGAATTGCAGGGTACTATAGGAGGTTTATCCCAAATTTTGCAACTCTAGCTGCCCCACTGACCGACCTTACTAAAGGGAAATAATCTGTAATGGTGAAATGGTCCCCAATAGCAGAGGAGTCTTTCCAAGTCTTAAAAAAGGCTCTTTGTGCACAGCCAGTGTTGTACTCCCCTGATTTCTCCAAGGATTTCTTGGTTCAGACGGATGCATCTGATGTAGGTATTGGGGCCTTATTGTCACAGGTACACAATGGGGAAGAACACCCTGTGGTGTACCTGAGCAGAAAGCTTAATGAACACGAGAGAAAGTATGCAGTCATTGAAAAGGAATGTTTAGCCATAAGGTGGGCCTTGGACGCACTAAGGTACTATCTGTTAGGGCGCCAGTTTGATTTGATAACTGACCATGCTCCTCTGAAATGGATGGCCCAAAAGAAGGAGACTAATAGACGGGTGAAACGGTGGTTTTTGGCTCTACAAGATTACTCCTTCACTGTAAAACACAGGCCAGGTGTTGAGATGGGGAATGTAGATGCCCTGTCCCGTGTTCACTCCTGTTGGGCCACAGGTGTTCCAACCCTGGGGTTGAAACAAGGGGGGGGGATATGTAGCAGAGTGTCCCAGAGAGAGCCAGGAAAAGTCCTGTTCGGGGTTTATACATCCCCCAGGCATCTCTCGTATACCTTTAGGGATCTCTGATCCATGATCCAGTTCAGATCTTGGTCCTCTTCCCCAGGCCAATTTAAACTCACCTGAGACAGACAGCAGATCTCTCTCAGCCTGGGAAAACAGACAACGTTTGTCTATGAGAGCGGAAGGTCAGTGAAACTACCCGTTTGTGTCTTTGGAAGTTGACAAGCTGTAGGCTTGCTCAGTCTGTGTTAGTGAGGGACTGAATTGTGTGTAGTAAGCGCCGGGACACAGCTAGGCTTTTGTTTATTATTATTCCTGCTTGTTTTCCTTAAATCACTGTACAACACCTGTATATAGACTTGTATATAGCACCAATAAACACTGCACTGTTTGTCACTACCACACTGGATTTGGTATCTGTGCCTGAAAGACTGCTTATCCAAGGGAGCTTTGCACCTGCTACCTGTTCCCCAGCTTACAATATATATATATTTTTATTAGAGAAATATCAAACGGTACATATTATGTAACACAACTGTTTTCAAACACAAGAGTAAAAGCAACACAATCAGCCAGTACAGATATCACATTAGAGAATGCCGGGAAGGGTGGAAATGGAAGGGGGGGGGGGGGTTGACAGTCTGGCATGGAACAGGAAGAGAACATCAACCAATTTGCAGTGGGATGACTGTACTGGCTATTAAACATGTTATACAGGAAAATAATGGAGGGGGGGACGCCCAAGAGGAGCAGAAAAGGCAGAGTGGTAAGTGGGGGGGAAGGGGTAGGGTAAGTCCATAGGATTGACTGAACATGGGATTGCCATGTAAGGGGAGGTATTTAGAAATCTTGGCCGGTGCTCCAAGATTATTCCTTATCCCCCTTTCAAGTTATCAGCGTGTCCCAGTTAAGCAAGTGATTCTGAAGATGAGCAGGTATTGACTTCAAAGTACTGTGCAAGATACCTGTTAAGCGAAGTGGGGATACCACAGTGGATTCAACGGCATAATTGGAAAATGTTGAAGATTCGGTAATCCAATCCATACCGTACCGGAGAATTTTTGTTGTTTTTATTTGTAATGGCAGTGATCAGCGGTTTTTAGCGGGACTGCGACATTGCGGCGGATAAATCTGACGTTAAGTGACACTTTTTGGGGACCAGTGACACCAATGCAGTGATCAGTGCTAAATATTATGCACTGTTACTGTATAAAGTCACTGGCAGGGAAGGGGTTAATACTGGGGTTGATCAAGGGGTTAAGTGTGCTCCTAAATTGTGCTTTCTAACTGTGGGGGGGAAGGCTCTGTGACAGGCACACAGGGATCAGTGTTTCAGCTTAGCTGAGATACACGATCTTACTGTGCCTGTCTGACAGGAGAGCCACCTGCCTTGTTTACATAGTGCGGTCAGCCATGACCATGTGCACATAATCATGTAGATCTACGTGATTATGCGCAGCTGAGCCACCCTGCCACAGTAAATCTGCGTGGTGCAGTCGGCAAGTGGTTAAGTATGTTCATGTCAACCAAAAAAACAATACTCTGGTTAGATCTTTGGAATGTTTTCTTGTTCTTGAGTAGCTGTCTGTCTGCTACCATCTTCAGCCTTGTAATTGTGATTCAATTAATTATAAATGCTTATAGCCCTGTCCTCTAGCTGTTTATCAACTTCACTAGATGCCTTTTCAGGACTGATACCCCAGCTGTGACTCCACCTGCTGCACCCCCTGCTGTCTGCTCTCTTCCTGTTTAGAGCGTGGAGCAGTCCACTATATATATAATTATATAATATAAGTGATTGTGTGGAATTGGTTATTTTAATGGGCAATATATATTTATTTTAGTGTTAAATAATTTATTAATGTGGTATTCCCAATATTACTATTACCAATATTAAGTGCCACTGAGTCCCGGTTCACACTTGTGCGATGCGGGAAGGCTGCGAATTCGCAGCCTGTTCCCGCATCGCGAATGCACCTCTGGCAGTTCACACTGCCATATGCGATACGCAGGGGGTGTCAATTAAATGTTAACGACGCCCCCAGTTTGATCGCATATCGCAGTGCGATCTGACAGTTCGCACAGGATCGGATCGCACAAGTGTGAACCACTGTGCGATCTGATCCTGATGCGGCTGGAAAAAAGGATCATGTGCGTGTTTGGTGTGGATACAGTGCGAATTCAGCCATACAAAGTGTATGGCTGAATTTGCATCCGCACATCCGATCGCATGTAATGAAGGAGCAGTGTGCACTCGCACAAATGTGAACCGGCCCTGACATTTAGAAAGAGTCTTGTACAGTAGGGTTATTATTATTTTTTATATTTGTTTGTGTTTTGGGTTTCTTTATACTGTGCCACGGGCCCACAATATTTTCCTTGCAAAGGCTGTGTGGTGCCAGATGGTGCCACACAATGAAGATCTCCGGAGTGAGGCTGAAGGTAAATATTTGCGTGTGCCGCCTACACTAAGGGGGTATATTTGAAGGACAACTATGCTAAAAGTGAAGGCGCATTTGAGGACTATCACTGCAAAACATTTTAAATTCTAATAACTGTATACAGTTATTTCATACAATAATAGTTATGTGAATTCATTATTCTTATTATCATTATATATAAGTAACAGGGGTTGGGGCACACTATGGCACTGTCAGTGGTATTTGCAATGGTCTGGTTTTGTTCCCAGGGGTAAGTCTTCATAAAGAAAAAAAAACACTGTTGTTGCAACTGCCCAAATCTTCTGGTTTTAGTTTTTCACAAACCTTATTTAATGTCACTTTTGCTGTGCAGCTTGGTCCATATGCAAATTTGGAAAATACTGTATATATATATAAAATCAACTAAAATAAAAATGAATTCACTTTCTGAATACTAATATTATATATATATATATATATATATATATATATACAGTACACAGTTGTCAAGATACAATATTTTTCAAAAAAATAGCCCTTTAATGAGGCAAAGAGCTATGTGCAACACACGGTATTCTTTAGCAACCAATCAGATTTTTTTAAAATTTCTAATTGCTTTAATTCTTTAATTGTTAATTGACATGGGCCATTGGCCATAACTATTCTTTGAACGTATTCATTGAATAAATGAGTATGGTTGGAGGAGAGAGAAGAGAGAGAGATCAAAGAGTAGTGTAGATGAATAGATCTGCCATAATTAGGGAATTGGATTGTTTAGCTAGTGTGTGTAATTTTAAAAAGCATTTACCTGCTCCACCAGTGTGGTGTAATTCATGGATTAAATAGTTTGCTGCAAAGAGGATTAGTCGGGTCAAGATATGAGTAAACATCAACTTAATGGTCATTCATTTTGTTATATATTTAATATACAGTATGTAATATAATATAGAAAGCTTTGGATAATGATCTACAGTACTTACCTCTAACACCAACATTTTTGAAGACTTTGCTAAAATAGAAAGGAAACTAGAGGGTGCAGAGAATTTTATAAAAAGTGTAATAATATCAGCAAGTCATTTTTACAATTATCCCTGCATTGAGATTGGCCCACATAGGTGTCTGGTCACCAAAGGTAGATATTTGCTTCCCAAGTGGTGCAATCTAAGAAACCTATGGTTTTGCCAAGAAGGTTTGAGTTTTATGGCAAGAGGGTCAAACTCAAGGTCCATAGTTTTGCCCCTTTAGCAGGAGTTTAGCAAGAGTTCATGAGCTGAAATAAAACCAAAGTAAATTGGTAAATCATAAGACCAAAGGGAAGTTGATAAACTGCTAGAGGACAGGGTTTTCAGCATTTATGATGAATTACATCACAAGTACAAGGCTGAGGCAGGTCGCAGACAGACAGCCCATCAAGAACAAGAACATTTTCCAAAAATATAACCAGAGTATCAGTTATCTGGTTGACACAAACATACTTACAAGAAATGAGTGAAATATAGGGATGGGCCGAATGACCCCCTGTTTGATTCTCACCAGAACTTTCGAACATTGAGAAAGTTCGGAACCGAATCGCGAACCCCATTGAAGTCTATAGGCCTCAAACTGGAAAAATCAAAAGTGCCCATTTTGAAGGCTTAATGCAAGTAATTGGACATACAATGGTTACTGGAGTCTGGGTACTGCCCTGGGGGACATGTATCAATGAAAAAAAAGTTTGTAAAAAACGTAATTTTTAAATGAGCAGTGATTTTACTGATGCTTAAAGTGAAAGCATCAAAATGAGAAATAACAATAAAAATGAAAAATTCCTTTCGATCAGGTCTGTATTGTTAATAATTAGTAGGTCTAGTAACGCATTGTTTCTTGTTGGTGCAATCCCCATCTGACCCATGAAATTGTCCTGCAAAACATTTCAGAAATGGCGAGCCTTAGATGAATGCGCGGTTCCTTCTGCCCATTCTATATCTGGATAATTAAAATCCCCCATTATAAGGACATTTTATATCCTTGCTGCCATTCCAAGCTGTCATAGGAGGTCCACCACCCCCTCCTCCCTCTGGTTGGGGGCCTATAGCATACGCCCAGTATTACTTTCCACATAGTACCTTCCCTTTGAAGCTCTACCCATAGGGATTCTACCTCCTCCCTAGCTCCATTCGTGATATCGTCCCTCACATTCACTTGCACATGGTTTTTGATGTACAGGAATACCCCTCTCCCTTTTTTTCCCTCCCTATCTCTGCGAAAAATTGAATACCTCTGAATGGTTGCCAGCCAATCATGAGAGCTGTCAACCAAGTCTCCGAAATTCCTACAAAATCAAAACCCTCCTGATACATTAGCAGCTCCAGTTCTCTCATCTTGTTAGCCAGACTTCTAGAATTGGCGCACAAACCTCGTAATTTTGTACGGTTGCAGATTATATCTTACGAGGCTGCAGTTTTTCGATTTGTCAACCTATCTACCTTGGGTTTTGGATCTCTGGTCACCCTACCACCAATGCCCCCAATAATGCCCACTGAACCTTGCTTCCCCCTGGCTATCTCTACATCTGGACACTCCCTTTCAAATAACTTAGCTGACTCCTCCATGCCTGATTCTGGGGCTATGGCAGAAATAGCTGTGGACAAGAAGGCAGATTTTTGTACTGCGCACTAGTCTCTGCTTGGGTGACGAAGAATGAGGAGGATGATGATGGTTTCGTAAGCCAGTCAGAAATCCTGCTGATTGATAGGGGATATATTCATTTCACGCATTAAAATGCAAATCAATTTATAACTTTTTTGAAATTAGTTTTTCTGGATATTTTTGTTGTTGTTCTGTCTCTCACTGTTAAAATAAGCCTACCTTTAAAATTATAGACTGATCATCTCTTTGTCAGTCAACAAACATACATAATCAGCAGGGGATCAAATACTTTTTTTCCCCACAGTAAGGCAGTGCACTAGAAACAGAGAACTGGTGCAGTCTCTAAGACCTAGTTCACACCTATGTGTTTTTTAGGACGTTTTGCAGAAACGAACTACAGTTCATTAAACATGGTTTCCTATGGGACATGTTCACATCTCTGCTTTTTTCAGCTGCTGCATTTTTGGAAACGGTCAGGGACTTTTTTTAGAATGCAAAACAGTGAGTTTTTGGTTCAATAGACTTCAATAGAGATGCTGCAGAAAAGCATGTATTGCAAATTGGCCAAAAAAAAAAAAACCCAAATCATAAAAAATGCAAATAACGGTAAAAACGAATGTGCAAAAACACAAAACGCACTGCAGAAACAAATAAAACCAACCTGCATAGGTGTGAACCAGGCTTTAAGGAACAACTCTGTTTCGTTTTTTAAGATGCCTGCCTGCGAGGTTTTTTTGCACTCCGCTTAGAAGACACTGAAACCCGTACTGCACAGACACCTGAGCCAATGGACAGCTCCAAGCTCTGAACAGGAAGAGGGCAGATAGCAGAGAGTGCAGCAGGCAGAGTCACAGCTGAGGGATCGTTCCCTGAAGAAGGCAGCAAGAGGGCAGAGGCATCACTGAGAAAAGAACAAGTGACAGCTGAATCTGAAGAAACAGGTTTAAGCAGGGCAGGCTGATTTTCCAAGGCAAGGCAGCACATCCATTCATCTCCGTCAGCGGTACTGGCCCGCTCCAATACCGTTTTCATGGTGAGCAGCAGATGTGTCTTAACTACACCTTTTTTTTTTTCTTTATATAGGTTATAAACCTGCAGTTTGTGCTAAGGACCGTAGGTTACATGAGACTAATCATTCAACCAATCACAGGTAAGTATTAAAAAAATTCAGTTGCTATGCACTTTTTTTCTTTTTAAGTCTGTCAAGGTCCAATTGGTAGGTGAGGTAATTTTATTTCTCCCTCACTTTCTATTCATACCTATTGCTGCCCTGTCCTAATTTAGTACAGCTTGGAATCTTTCTTGAAACAGATATGCAGTGCTCTGCAGGGCTGCACAGTAAAAGATCTCCAGGGGGGAGATAAAGGTAAATATTTTAGTATAGGGGTAACACAGTAGGATGGGAGTATATGGAAAGAACAACTTCGCTTTTGTTGAGAAAAAAAAAAACAATCCCATCTGGATGATCCATGTACATTGCAAGGATTTTAACCACTTGCCGACCACCGCCCGACTATATACGGCGGCGGTCAGCCCCTCACAGGCAAAGTGATGTACCGGTACGTCCCTAGCCTGTGAGCCAATAGGGGGCGAGCACGCGCAGCCGGAGGCGCGCTCCCACCCCCGCTCGTTCCCTAATCAGCCCGCGTGTGTGACCGGCGGACCCGATTTCCGCCAGTCACTCGCGATCGTCAGGTGGAGAGGGAGAAAGGCAGGCGGCTAATGTAAACACAGCCGCCTGTCATTCTCCCCTGTGTAAAAGCACAGATCATACGGTCCTGCTATGTAGGATCGTTGATCTCTGCTGTTACACACACAGCCACATCCAATCACAGTTAGAAGCATGCCCCTAGGGACACACTTAACCCCTCCCTCTCCAATAAAGTTAACCCCTTCCCTCCCAGTGTCATTTTTACAGTAACAGTGCATATGTATAGCACTGATTACTGTGGTAATGTCACTGGTACCCCCAAAAGTGTAAAAAATGTCAGTCAACGGTTTGATCTGTCCACTGCATTGTCGCAGTCCCGCAAAAAAAAATTGCAGATCGCCGCCATTACTCGTTAAAAAAAACCCAATAAAAATGACAAAAAATCTTTCCCTTAGTTAGTAAACGCAATAACTTTTGCGCAAACCAATCAAAATATGCTTTTTGAGATTTTTTCTACCAAACATATGTAGCAGAAAACAAATTGGCCTAAAGTGTTAAAAAATTTTGATTTTTACTTTTTTTTGGGGGGGGAATTTCATATAAAAAAATGTGGAAAATACTGTTATTTTTGCAAAATTGTCGCTCTTTTTTTGTTTATAGCGCATGATCAAAAAATTGCACAGGTGATCAAATACCACCAAAAGAAAGCTCTGTTTGTGGGAAAAAAAAGGACGTCAATTTCATTTGGGTACAGCGTTGCTTGACCGTGCAATTGTCAAAGTCACGCAGTGCCGAATCGCAAAATAGGCTCTGGTCAGGAAGGGGGTAAAATCTTCCGGGGCTTAAGTGGTTAACAAATATTGCTGAATTTGTAGAATTATGACTTTCTCTTCTAAAGCAATTGTTGTTTGTTTCACCATGTCCTTTCCCACCTGATTACTGAATAGGAGGGTCAGCCTTCATTATAGTCACCTGGTATATTCTCAGTGATTATTGAGGAAAGCTGCATCCCTTCAGTAGGCAAACCTCATAAAAAAATGGATTCTCTATTGCAGTGAATGTCTAAAATTTTACTTCTTAATGCTCACTTGTCAAATCAGTGAGCCAATCACACAAGCAGGAAATTGCATTTCTGATGGCATTCTGTATACCAACTGTATACAAAATGTCTCCAGGTTTCCCTATAACATTGATTTTTTGGAAAGTTGTGGACTGAAATGGAAAGATACATTTTAATAACATTAAATTATTAAATGGCTTGCGTAACAAATTAAAATCATGTATAGTTTTTTTAATGGAAGTGGAGTTTTCTTTTAAAGTAAATGTCTTTGATCCGATGTGACTGTTTCCCCTTCTCAGTTTTCCTTTTTCTTTCTCTTACTTACATGCTTTCCATTCCATTGGCAGACACCATAACAATGATGAGTATGACAAGGATTATTATATGCTATATTGATTTTTTAATGAAAGTGGAGTTTTTCTTTAAAGTAAAGGCTAAATGCCCTCCATTCACTACTATGACTGTTCCCCTTCTCCGTATTCCTTTTACTTTTTCTGTTGCTCCATACTTTCTATTTTATTTTGACAAATGCTATAATAATGGTGATGGGTGTGACAATGGTTATTTTAGGCTACATAACCTTGCTACTAAAAGTGGTTTGCTCCTTAACCAGAATATTGTTTATTATAATACAAACCCGATTCCAAAAAAGTTGGGACAATGTACAAATTGTGAATAAAAACAGAATGCAATGATGTGGAAGTTTCAAATTTCAATATTTTATTCAGAATACAACATAGATGACATCAAATGTTTAAACTGAGAAAATGTATCATTTTAAGGGAAAAATAAATTGATTTTAAATTTCATGGCATCAACACATCTCAAAAAAGTTGGGACAAGGCCATGTTTACCACTGTGTGGCATCCCCTCTTCTTTTTATAACAGTCTGCAACCGTCTGGGGACTGAGGAGACACGTTGCTCAAGTTTAGGAATAGGAATGTTGTCCCATTCTTGTCTAATACAGGTTTTTAGTTGCTCAACTGTCTTAGGTCTTCTTAGCTGCATCTTCCTCTTTATGATGCGCCAAATGTTTTCTATGGGTGAAAGATCTGGACTGCATGCTGGCCATTTCAGTACCCGGATCCTTCTTCTACGCAGCCATGATGTTGTAATTGATGCAGTATGTGGTCTGGCATTGTCGTGTTGGAAAATGCAAGGTCTTCCCTGAAATAGACGGCGTCTGGATGGGAGAATATGTTGTTCTAGAGCTTGGATATACCTTTCAGCATTGATGGTGCCTTTCCAGATGTGTAAGCTGCCCATGCCACATGCACTCATGCAACCTCATACCATCAGAGATGCAGGCTTCAAAACTGAGCGCTGATAACAACTTGGGTTGTCCTTGTCCTCTTTTGTCCGGATGACATGGCGTCCCAGTTTTCCAAAAAGAACTTCAAATGTTGATTCGTCTGACCACATAACAGTTTTCAACTTTGCCACAGTCCATTTTAAATGAGCCTTGGACAGAGAAAATGCCTGCGCTTCTGGATCATGTTTAGATTTGGCTTCTTTTTTGGCCTATAGAGTTTTAGCTGGCAACGGTGAATGGCACGGTGGATTGTGTTAACCGACAATGTTTTCTGAAAGTATTCCTGAGCCTATGTTGTGATTTCTATTACAGTAGCATTCCTGTATGTGATGCATTGCCGTCTAAGGGCCCGAAGATCACAGACATTCAATATGGTTTTTCGGCCTTGACCCTTACGCACAAAGATTGTTCCAGATTCTCTGAATCTTTGGATGATATTATGCACTGTAGATGATGATAACTTCAAACTCTTTGCAATTTTTCTCTGAGAAACTCCTTTCGGATATTGCTCCACTATTTTTCGCCGCAGCATTGGGGGGAATTGGTGATCCTTGGCCCATCTTCACTTCTGAGGAACATTGCCACTCTGAGAGGCTCTTTTTATACCCAATCATGTTGCCAATTGACCGAATAAGTTGCAAATTGGTCCTCCAGCTGTTCCTTATATGTACATTTAACTTTTCCAGCTTCTTATTGCTACCTGTCCAAACTTTTTTGGAATGTGTAGCTCTCATGAAATCCAAAAAGAGCCAATATTTGGCATGACATTTCAAAATGTCTCACTTTCAACATTTGATATGTTATCTATAATATATTGTGACTAAAATATAAGTTTATTAGATTTAGTCCATTCCTTTTATACTCACAATTTGTACAGTGTCCCAACTTTGGAATTGGGTTTGTATATGTATGTGTGCAGTCTGCAGGAATTTTCTATAAGTTATGTATTTGTTGTGACTTAATAAATGTAGAAAACATTACTTTCTGATTTGAATTAGATTGAAGTCTGGTCTAGTAACACATATAATTATAGTAATGCAATTATGTGTGGCAAGGCTGAGGGATCTTTATACTGTAAATGTTTGTGAAAGCTCTAATTACTAATAAAAGTCTAGACCAGTGGTCTTCAAACTGTGGCCTGGTGGCCTGATGCGGCCTGTTGCTCACCTTTATCTGGTTCTTGGGGCTCGATCCTCCCACTGATACAAGACACTATTCCTACCACAGACACCAACAATGGGGCATAATTCCTTCCTCTGATATCAACAACGGGGCACTATTCTTTAAACTGGCACCAACAATGGGGCACTATTCCTCCAACTGATACCAATGATGGGACACTATTCCTTCCACTGTAACCATTGTTGGAGCACTATTCCTCCCACTGAAACCAATGTTGGAGCATTACTTCTCCCACTGAAACCAATATTAGGGCACTATTCCTCCAACTGATACCAACAATGGGGTATTATTCCTTCTACTGACCCCAATGATGGGGTACTATTCCTCCCATTAATACCATTTATAGGACACTATTCTTAACACTGATACCAGCGATGGAGCACTATTCTTTCCACTGACACCAATGATGAGCACTGTTCCTCCCACTGATACCAATGATGGTGCCTTATGCTTCCCACCAGTGATGGGTACTACTTTTCCCATTGATGTCAATGATGGGGCACTATTCCCAACACTGATACCAATAATGGGGCACTATTTCTCCTGCTGATACCAATGATGGGGCACTATTCCTTCCACTGATTTCAAAGATGTGGTACTATTCCCCACCCATAATACCAAAGAAGCAATGTTTATTCTCACTTATGCCACGAAAATTTCTGCACCCAATGGCCACAGTCTGGCCCTCCTAATGTCTGAAGGACTTGCCTTACCAGCATTCCTTTCCTGCTCTCTGCCCCCCACAGTTGGAATTAAATCATTGGTGTCAGACATCTAACAATGCTTGAGTCTACCAATCGGCTGCTTGACCTTAGCACCGTCACAGAAAAGAAGGTCACTTGCTCCCTTCACACCCAGAAGTGTTGTGTATTACCAATAACTGTGAAAAAGGAAACAGTACCTAACTTACAATGCTCCACGCTGCTAAAAGGTGCCTGCATAACATCCAGGACCCTGTATGTTAGTGCAATAGTGTGAATGGGCTTTACAACATTGCTTGCTTCCTACTAATTTTATATTAGCTGCATACTATTTTATTCTGGTAAAAATAACCTATGCTGTAGTTCAGACCCTTTGCATATGAGTAGTAATTGACATTTAATTTTCTGTTTGGGGGGGGGGGGGTCCATAAATGATTTTCTATGAGAACCCTGTGATTTCTTGCTTCACCAAATCCAGAAGGTAGAGAAGCTTTTTAATTGACATATCCATTTAATCTCAAGTTGCAATGTAACACGATCAAAAATTCCCCATGGTGGATCTGATCTAATACTACAAAGGAGCTTCCGCAGTTGGGAAAACCTGGGATTAAACCAGGGACCTTTAGATCTTCAGTCTAGCACCCTCTCAGCAGACTTATTTCAATATATTAATGCTCCAAGTAATATGTAAGAAGGATCATAATGATGAAGATGTGTCCGTGCAGCCGCAATATCTCAATAGACATAAATGGGACTGTTTTTGCCTGCATGGGATGTACAGGTGTTTCATGCATTCACATACAGGCAGTTCCATTAATGTCTCTTGGGATGCAGCAGCTGCACTGACACAGCCACTGGTCCCAATTTTGACAACCATGGGTGGGCGGATACCCAGAAGCCCACCTGATCCCCAAACCCACCTGAAACCACATGGATGTCAAATTAGAAGCAATTATGTGCAGCTGCTGCATCCCAATAGACATGAATGGGACTGTTTTTGCCTGCATGGGATGCACAGGTGTTTCATGCATATGTGTGCAGGCGGTCCCAATTATGTCTGTAGGGATGCAGTGGCTGTTCGGACACAACCGTTGGTCTCAGTCTTGACAACGATGCAGGGATAGGTCCACCAAACCCATCCCAAATGCACCTGCACCTGCAGGGATGTCCTATAGGGAGCAAGGGCAAGGGCATAGGAGTCAGCAGTTCCTGATTCTTTGGTGATGATGGTGGTAGTGAAAATGAGTCCATTGGTGACATCATCAAACTTTTGGCTATCTATGAATGTTGGTGAAATACCTCTGCTCCCTTGGTGGTATTAGAGCCTCCAGGTCTTTGCAGGTGATAAATTCAGTAAATTTTATACTGATCTGATGATTCCTCACAAATCTGAAAAGAGAAGAAAGCATTCAGAACGGGTTCCAATTGATACATAAAATGATAACAAAGCATGGTGAACCCCAAACCTGAAGGTGCAGCAGATTTCACCAAATAGGCTCCTTTCAACATAGCTCCCTCTAGTGGTCAGAAGACATACATAATAATCATCTCCAATAATAAACAGAAATAATTCAGACCAAGGTGAATGACTGTGTAGTGATCACAAATTCATAGACAGGCCTGAAAAGTCTGTGAAAAATGATGTCTTGGATGGTGAAGAGCCTACTACTGAAAATGTCCCCTCCCCCTCCAATGTGGTTGGACTCCATTACCCAAATACTTACTGGTCCTGATTCAGACGGTGTGCGTGACTTTCATCCCTCTAACTCTGCCCAGTCAATGGTCTTGAAGAATGGGTGGCTCCTGATGTCACTAACTGGATGTTTTCATTCCTCTTGGTCTTTTCACAGAAACTGTAAAGAAGATTGAAATATAATGAGACACTGAATGACTAATAACAATATCTGAGCAATAGAGAAGCCAAGGCTCTCTGTATACTGACCCTAACGGAATATTAGGTTATGGAAATCAAGGTCAATGCCCTCTGAGTAATAAGGCTCCATTTCAATCATTTTTTTCTGCATTTGTTGTCGGTTGTCCATTTTGGTGGTGAAGGGATGTTTGCCAACGGCTACCTCAAATACTATTACTCCAAGGAAGAAATAGTCAACCATGATTAAATAATCCATGTTTTGCAAGACCTGCAGAATTATAAAAGAGAAATGAGCACATTGTCAGACTAGGCAGAGGACATAAATGACAACATAGTGACATATGATGTAGGAATCTCATGGAGGACTAAAATCATGCATTAAACTGAAGAAGAGCTTGTTAATATTGGAGGTGGGCTTAAAGTGAATGTATAGTATAAACTTTTTATTTTTAACATTTTGGATGAAATAGGAAAGGGTTAAATACTCTAGGGCTTTGCCTGGAGGTACGCTTTAACTGTCCATTTGAAGAAAGTGGATAAAGGTTTACTGACCCCCAATAGCTTAATGTTCACTAGTACCCCCCATGTTAAAGAGTCTGCAGTAGGTAAGCAGTTACTGAAGCTTTTACCCCATTAACATGTGTAAATCAGGCTGGACAGATCTATCCCTCTACACTCTGTCCCAATGTCCCCTAAAAAGATTCCCCAGCACTGCTGCTGGTCTCAGAACTTCCAACCTTTTGTTGCAGACATTGTTCTGGACTAGAAACCCACTTAAAGCACCAGGGCGCCAGTGTAGATATTCTCCATTTAGTCAAAGTAGAGCACCCCTTTATCTCTTCTCTATATCCAATCATGATTATAATTATAATTAGGTATAAGGCCCATACTTACTTCTGGGGCAATATAGATTGGTTACCCTGCTTATCCATTAATTCCTCTAGTCACATTTACTCCCCTCACTGACATTCCAAAATCCGCAATTCTGGAGTGGCTGGCAATATCTAAGAGGATGTTTCCTGGCTTCAGATCTCTGTGAACGATCTCCTTGGCATGCAGGAAATGCAATGTGGCATCTTTATTAAGTGCTTCCTGGGGGAATTCTGGAAAACTGGACAGTGGAGAAACGTAGACCACCATCGCTGGAATATTTTTATTACTACTAGTTTTGTCTGGCTGTTAAGTTGATCCAATGACTTCCATACTTTGGCTTACCATCCAGGAAAATGCATGTAGATCAGGAGTCCTGACTTCTTGTCTTGCTAGTTGCAGACTTCTTCTGGCTCAGTGACTCAAAGTTTTGAGGCCAGAGACAGACAGGTAGCTAGCCTCTACTCTGTACAGTTTACTTCACCAAGCTCCACACTGTCATCCCATGGTGAAAAGGGATGCTTAGCCTTGTGTAAGGTTTGAATCCCCAAAAAAGTCACTATTTGCATTACTATTGTAGAGGTTCTGGAACAGTGCAGGGAAGAGATGAAGAAATTGGGAGAAGAAGGTGAAGCTTTCCACATATAGTTTGTATGACTGGCCCTTCCTGACACTGCTGGATGGGACCAGTTCAGGGTGTCTTCTTGTTCATAGTGGGGATGGGCGGAGTTGGAAAAGATTTTTTACTTTCAACATCCCTGTATCCGGAACTTTCTAAAGGTTAGTGATTCAATGCTTCACTGTTGAATGCACACTGTAGATTCAGCTCAAGCAGCATGGCTCCAAGATGTGAAGCCACCACAGATGATGGTTTGAAAGTCTTTTCCTCTTTCTGGAGCTGGCGAATTAAGCCAAAAATATGTTTTCAACTTCACTCCTTCTAACTACTTTCACTAGTTAGAAGGAGTGACCAGATTTTGCTGGTCCTCCTTAACTTTATCCAAATTGGTGAGTTTATTCTCACTGGTGGATGGAACCAGTGTTTTCTCACCTTCCATGGTGTATGAAGCGACCAGACATTGCAGGTCTTCCATTACTGTGTCCAGTTTGGTTATTATACTCTCACTGGTGATAGTAGCCAGTGGGGTTTTCTCACTGTCCTTTGGGAATGGGATGACTAGATATTACTGGTCTTTCACAGTCAGAGAAACATAGAAACATAGAATGTGTCGGCAGATAAGAACCATTTGGCCCATCTAGTCTGCCCAATATATCTGAATCCTATGAATAGTCCCTGGCCCTATCTTATATGAAGGATAGCCTTATGCCTATCCCATGCATGCTTAAACTCCTTCACTGTATTTGCAGCTACCACTTCTGCAGGAAGGTTATTCCATGCATCCACTACTCTCTCAGTAAAGTAATTCTTCCTCATATTACTTTTAAACCTTTGCCCCTCTAATTTAAAACGGTGTCCTCTTGTGGTAGTTTTTCTTCTTTTAAATATGCTCTCCTCCTTTACCGAGTTGATTCCCTTTATGTATTTAAAAGTTTCTATCATATCCCCTCTGTCTCTTCTTTCTTCCAAGCTATACATGTTAAGGTCCTTTAACCTTTCCTGGTACGTTTTTTCCTGCAATCCATGTACTAGTTTAGTAGCTCTTCTCTGAACTCTCTCTAGAGTATCTATATCCTTCTGGAGATATGGCCTCCAGTACTGCGCACAATACTCCAAGTGAGGTCTCACCAGTGTTCTGTACAGCGGCATAAGCACTTCTCTCTTTCTACTGCTTATACCTCTCCCTATACATCCAAGCATTCTGCTGGCATTTCGTGCTGCTCTATTACATTGTCTTCCCACCTTTAAGTCTTCTGAAATAATTACTCCTAAATCCCTTTCCTCAGATACTGAGGTCAGGACTGTGTCAAATATTCTATATTCTGCCCTTGGGTTTTTACGCCCCAGGTGCATTATCTTGCACTTATCCACATTAAATTTCAGTTGCCAGAGTTCTGACCATTCTTCTAGTTTTCCTAAATCCTTTTCCATTTGGCGTTTCCCTCCAGGAACATCAACCCTGTTACATATCTTTGTGTCATCAGCAAAAAGACAAACCTTACCATCGAGGCCTTTTGCAATATGACTTATGAAGATATGAAACAAAATTGGTCCCAGTACAGATCCCTGAGGTACCCCACTGGTAACACGACCTTGTTCTGAATGTTCTCCATTGACTACAACCCTCTGTTGTCTGTCACTCAGCCACTGCCTAATCCACTCAACAATATGGGAGTCCATGCTCAATGACTGCAGTTTATTGATAAGTCTTCAGAGATACTATGGTTGCTTCATCCTCACTGGTGGAGTCATAGATATGTCATTGCCTCTCTGTCAGTGGTGGATTAAACCAGTGCAGATTTTTCACCCTCTATGGTGGATGGGGTGGCCACACTTTGTTGGTCCTCCAAAGTCATAGATATTGCCATTGTCTCTCTGTCACTGGTGGATGGAACCAGTGCAGTTCTCTCATCCTTAGTGGTGGATGGGGTGACTGCACTTTGTTGGTTCTCCAGTCATAGATGGTGTTGCCTCTCTGTTGCTGGTAGATTGAACCATTGCAATTTTCTTACCCTCCATGGTGAATAGGGTGCCTGCACTTTGTTGGTCCTCCACAGTCATAGATGATGTCATTGCCTCTCTGTCACTGGTGGATGGAACCAATGCAGTTTTCACACCCTCCATGGTGGATAGGGTAACTGCACTTTGTTGGTTCTCCACAGTCATAGATGGTGTTGTTGCCTCTCTGTCACTAGTGGATTGAACCAGTGGGTTTTTTTGTCACCCTCCAGGGTGGAAGTGGAGCATCTGAGAGATGATGGATCATTTTTTCCTGGACAGAGAGAAAAAAATGATTATTTAATTTCTTCTGAGGACATTAAAATGTATTTTCTTGTTGCACGTTAATAGCTTCTATATACATGGACAATATTGTTATTATCAGTCCGGGAGTCCATTCCCAGCGCATGGCTTTTTGTGGCAGAACAAGTTAATGTTAAAGTGCTTTAAAAAGTCCTCATGACATCCCTAACAGATATTCAACCCCTGAATGTCCAGACTTAAACTTTTAAGCCACCAAGACATAGCAATCCTAATGTGATATCTCACCGCACTGAAATCTTGGTGCCAGAGACCACTAATCTGCTACAAGGGGGGCGCCAAATTGATTCATTATGTATGCAGGCTGTGCTGTCTGCTTAGTAGTGCTTGTGCTGTAATGTTGCTTCCCCTCAATGCAATTTCATCATTCTGATAAATCCTAAATAATATTGATCCTAGTATTCTGTATTTGTTTTTTTTTCAGTAGTCATGCAGCAAGGGTGCTATCTGAACTTTTTGCGTGCTCTAAATATTAAATTTTTAACCTGTAATGTGTGTATCGCTCCCCGCTGAGAGAGAAGGACGGTCAGCTGTTGTAAGCACAGCTGACCGTTGTTCTCTCTGAAATTATCACAGAGCGCCTGTGATCCTTCTATATAGGAACACAGGTCTTTATGGTCATTTCACAAGCCCCTCCTCCATACAGTTAGAAAACACCACCTAGGCTCACACTTAACCCTTTGATCACCCCCCGGGTTAACCCCTTCCCTCCCAGTATCATTATTACAGTAACAGTGCATATTTGTAGCACTGATTACTGTAGTAATGTCACTGGTACCCCCAAAAGAGTCAAACATTTCAGGGGTCCAATCTGTCCGCCGCAATGTCGCAGTCCCGCTAAAAATCTATTAATAGTAAAAAAAAAATAAAAAAATAAAAATTTCATAAATCTTTCCCCTAGTTTGTAGACGCAATAACTTTTGTGCAAACCAATCAATATACACTTATTGGTATTTTTTTTTACCAAAAATATGTAGCAGAATACAAATTGGCCTAAAAGGATGACAAAATTAGATTTTTACATTTTTATGGGGGAATGTTATATAGCAGAATGTGAAAAACAATATTTTTTTTCAGAATTGTTGCTCTTTATTTGTTTATAACGCAATAAATAAAAATCACACAGGTGATCAAATACCACCAAAAGAAAGCTCAATTTGTGAGAAAAAAAGGACATTCACTTTTTTAAGGTACAGTCTTGCATGACCATGCAATTGTCCTTTAAATTAATGAAGTCCTGAATCACAAAAAATGGCCTGGTCATTAAGCGGGAAAATCTTCCAGGGCTGCGGGCATGGTGCAGGGGCTGCAGGCATGGTACAGGAGATGCAGGGGTTGCTGGCATGGTGTAGGGGCTGCGGACATGGTACAGGAGATGCAGGCATAGTGCAGGGACTGCGGACATGGTACAGGAGATGCAGGGGTTGTGGGCATAGTGCAGGGGCTGCAGACATGGTACAGGAGATGCAGGGGTTGCAGGCATAGTGCAGGGGCTGCAGACATGTTATAGGAGATGCAGGGGTTGTGGGCATGGTGCAGGGGCTGTGGACACAGTACAAGAGATGCGGTGCTGCGGCATGGTACAAGCATGGTACAGGAGATGCAGGGCTGTGGGCAGCATGGTACAGGAGATGCAGGGCTGTGGGCACTGGGCAGCATGATACAGGAGATGCAGAGCTCGGTTTGGGAAGGTAAAGAAACTCCCAAATTGCACCACAGCACCACTCCTCTCTTCTGGCCTCAACCTTCAACATGATTCCCCGGGTAACATAGGGGTAGTCATAGCAATACTCCAGGGCCACCTTCCTCTGAATCAGACGCTGGCATCTTAAGAACCTGGGGAGGGTTTGTCTCTTTCCTCTCCCAGGTGGGGAGTTAAGGGTCTCTTGTCTCCTGATGAGTTTTTCATAGGCCTCATTTTGATCCCGAGCCCGGGTGTAGGTATGAGGTGGGGACAGATCTGAAACCCGTGTAGCATAGGCCTCACAGAACCCCAAATTCCTGGCACACTGCATGCGTACCATTGCATCCCTTGTCTCCTCATCAGGAAAACTGGGACTTGTAGAGCTGTCCCTCTCATCTGCTCCCGAGTCCCACTCTGTCTCTTCCTCAGACTTCCAGACATCTATCCCCTCCTCCAAGGATCCAAACCGATGCTGAAAGCTGGGGGACCCTGTGTCAATAGCTCCAGCCTCCCCTTCACTCAACACATTGGGACCCTCTCTCTGTGCAGCCCATTGGTTCCCCTCTGCTTTGATAGAAGCTGTGGACTCTGCTCGTACAGGTGTGACTGGCCCTTGGCCGCGACTTGGCCTGTACCACCTGGGTACACTTTACCTCGGAGGTGTGAGTCTCCCTGGTCTGACATATGGCAGTGTAGGTCTGCACTACTGGCCCCGGCTCCAGCAGCGCCCTCAGCACTCCCCTACCTCTGCCTACAGGGATCTTCATGGGCACCAGCAACTCCTGAGTAACTCCGGTCTCCCAACTCACATACAGCTTCCTGGGCCGACACTTACTCTGCACCGCCTGTATGAGCATATCACCACAGTGTCCACACTGACTCCAGGCCTGCAGCCGCATAGACACATTCAAGCACCAGTGTAATGTTCCGGTACCTTTGGTACCCTAATTACTCTTTTCATAAGTGTATGCGCCCCACCATTCTCTTTTGGAAAGGTGCGCATACACCTTTAAGACTGAAGCTGTCATCACTCAGCGCCGGACTGGATGGCTATTTAGATCGCCGGCTCTCACTCACATGTGTTCGTTCAAACACCCTTGTTACCTAGATGCTAACATAGCTTGAAGCTCTCGTGCTTGCAAGCAGACCTCGCTGACGGAACCACGCTGCGCTGATCCCTGTATCCCGCTACTGGATCATCCGCTCTTCTTGAACCACCCCATGGCTATATTGCTATTAGTGTTAAGTACCCCGCAGGGGAGACCTCTATAACTTTATACTAAAGCTTACACTATCTAGCTCTGCATAGTAAGGACTGTTATCACATCTGCATGTCTAGATTGCTAGCTCTTGAGATTACTGCTAACTATTCCTGCACTGGGTTGATCTCTCTTGTATGTCCACCTGCTACTCTGTCATCTGCTACCATACATGATTGCTAAACCTATCTGCATCCATCTGCTACTATCTTTCCTTCAAGTGTCTGTCATCTACCATCTCCACCCAACCTGTCTCTTCAGTCTAACATCACTGTGTTACTATATACATAAAGTCACTCTAGGAACCATCTTGTAGAGTGTGTGTATTTACTGGCTGAATTAAGACCTTCCACACATGATGAGTCATTGAGGGTTGGGAATGGTATCTCAGCATTTCTCTTACATGACTACTGAAGTGGAATATTTCTGCAGCTAAAAATCCACACCATACATGAAACGCAGGAGCGTTACAACCAGCTACATACCAGCCCGAGATGCTCCTTGTCCTTCCCGCTGCACAGCGCTAGTCTTCCACTGCGCACCTTCCGAACTTCGGTGTCCCACAGGTCTGATTCAAGTGATTCTATGAGTTTCACATTTTCTCCACCAACATGTGGGATAGCCCAAGCGCTCTGGCTCACTCCGGCATCTGCCATCATGCTCCTCCACACACATTTCTGCTCCTCAGCTACACCCGAAGGCGGAAGTGATTTTTCATCTCTTTTTCTCCATTCGCAATGGCAGTCTGTGGGCACCAACCCCGCCCAAAACTCCAGGCTAGCTGACTCTCTGGGGGTGGCTCCTCCTGTTAGGCAGATCTCTTCAGTGCGTGCTTTCCCGCGCGGTGCAGTAACCTCTTCACTGCTGCTCTTCTGCTCAGCCAGCATGAAGATCACTGCCTAGCAGATTGTGTTCCTCAATCCACACACATCCGCCATCTTTGTCTGTACTTGGGCCTCAGCTACACTTCCATCTCGCCAAGCCAACTGACCTCCCACACTGTTTATGAAAATTGTCCCGCTGCCAGGCATTGCACGGTCGACACTTTTCTCCACAGCACATGTACAGACATGACTTCCCATACTGTTTCAGAAAACAGTCCCGCTGTCATAAATTGCACTTTTAGATCAACACTTTTCTTTGCAGTATATGCACAGAAATCACTCTCCACACTATTTAATCAAATTGTTCCGCTGTCATAAATTGCACGGTCAACACTTTTCTTCATAGTGCATGCAGGCTGTGCTGTCTGCTTAGTAGTGCTTGTGCTGTAATGTTGCTTCCTCTCAATGCAATTTCATCATGACCCCCGACACACCAATGACCCCCGACACACCAATCCCTGTGTCCCGGGTCACTACTTTCTTCATCCACACTTGCACCGATTACTGTAAAGCAGACACAGTCCTTTTGTACAATACAGTTCATCTCCTCTTCATCAACTCTCCTGCATTTTACTTGTACAGACAGGCTGTTTCTCTGACGAAAGTCCATCATTGCAAACTTGACTTATCATCCCACTCTCCCTAATCCCTGTAGAGCAGACATCACTCTTTCCGCTGGCACTCCAGTACATTTCTTGAGAAAGCATGACATTACTTTGCAAGATTTTCCAGCTGTTGCCGTTAGCAACCGTTACAATAACCCAGAGGCGAATCCTGGACGACGCAACTAAATGTAGCACTGCCCCCTTGAGGACTGCTGGATTGTTCACCTTGGGATCCCCCTGGGTTACTGATAGCAACTGCAGCATGCACAATTTAACTCTTTACTCTCTGGCTCAGTCAATGAACAGTCTAGGGGATGTAGTTGTTTTTGTGGTTTTATTTAAATTGGGGATGGGAGAAGAGAAGAGAAGAGTGGGATACCCCAACTTGAACTATTCACAGATGAGGACAGCCAGGCTGCAGATTCACCTTGCCACTTAGATGAATTTAGGATTAAGTCTTTCACTCCACCTTCTGACACCCGTCTTCTGACTATCCTACACCGGGGTGGCCCCCCTCAGGTGAGGCCCCTAGACACGATCCCCTGTACTTAGGATATGATTTTTTCTAGGGTGTCCAGTGTCTCTACCCCTTCAGTTAGCTCTCATGGACCTCTGGGTTCAGCTCCTTCCTTCTGGTCCCCTGGCTGACTGCCTGTGACTGCGTGGCACTGCTACAACGGGGGAGGCAGCCGCCACCCTCCCTCCAGGACTCTGTTCACCAGCCAAAGACCCCGCAACACATGTGCTCCTGGCTTTTATACCACATCCACATGCACTGAGACCATCAGTACCCATTGGTCAGATTTCAACAAAAATACTGACCTAAATCAGTGAGTCAGCGCTCACTGTACCACAATGAAAGGAACCGCATGAACGGTGGTACCACAGATGTGGATAAAAATTGTAAATTCAAATAAAAAATAAAATGAATATGGAGGAATATAAATGAAAATAAATTAAAATAATATAAGACAATTGAAGTGAATACAGGGCAGTCATAAATGCATGAACCTCAACTGTGAAGAAGTCCTTTTCCATCATATGGCTGTCCTCTGGAATGCCTGTTTTTAACATGTAAGTTGCTACATTAAAATTTTAATTTGTTCATTCACCTTTGTGACTTGGCGCCCTTGTTCCTTTTCTTTTTTTGCTTTGCATTGGTCAGATTTCCTCCACTGTCCAATATGCCTCCCTATTGGACCAGTGTGAAACACTCCCTAGACCAGATGAATCCCACACTGGGCACTATGAGCAGACCTAACTCACAGATCCTGCTCTCTGGCAGGCAGAATGCAATATAGATTTGCCTGTTGCTCCACTGATAGGCAGACAGAGCCAAAATCTATACTCTCTCACTAGCACCTACCTAGGAGGGTGCCACATGTTATTTTCTTGGTAGTGGGCTAATTAATCTATTTTCTCTTCCTTTCCCTTTTTCTCCAGTGTTCAAACAAATAGTTACTGAAAAAACACAGCTAATGGTTGGTGCAGATTTCCAGAAAAAAATATGTGTGACAATCTCAGAAAATGGAAACACGCCTATTTCAAATTTTATAGTGATTTTGTTACCCACACCTAAGGGCATTATATTAAGCATTGTCACGAAAGTTAGAGGTTGGGAGTCCGATATTGGAATGCAAATGGAAATATATTGTGTTCAACCAAAATCAGATAGTTAATTTGACCAGGTGGCCCTTGTTACATCCAGGGAGGTTAGCCAGACACTATAGTGAGAATACTCTGAAAAAAAAACTGGAGAAAAAGTCAGCCTGTGCAGGCCCAAAAGAGGAGCAAAGCCCCGTACACACGTACCGATTGTCGGCCGTAAATATTCGGCGGTAAATATTCAGCCGACGACCGATCTGCCGATTGTAGGCTTGTTAGTATGATGCTTCTGACAGCTGACAGCCGACAGCGCATTTTCGGCCGAACAGAATCTGTCGTGCAGGCATTAAAATTTTTGTTGGCCAACACCAGAACGGCCGATTGTTCGCCAGTCAGTACAGATTTCGGCCGACAAACAGCAAATTAGCAAGACTGGGCATGCTCAGAAAAGAAAAAAGACAAGGAAAGTTAACCATCACATGACATCACTTCTGCAGTCGGCTGTTGTTGGCTGACAAAATTCGTGTGCAGTCTTTTGCAGTTTTCAACAGACACGACAGCCCTGGACAAAAGATGGCCGATCGTTCGGCCGACGATCAGTACGTGTGTACGGGGCTTAACTAATCAAAATGTGTTAAAACATTTCTATTAATTTACGTTTCAAATATTAAAAGATCATTGATGTCAACATGAACATCTATAATAAAAAAAAAAATAAAATAATCGAGCACAACAGCCACAACGATGATGTCCTCATTTTGTGGTCTGGTTCGATCCATGACTTTCAGGAGTTCTTCCACAAACTTGAAGATAACTCGTTTAACCTGAAATTTATCAAGTCATACAGTAAGAAACAAATAGATTTTATAGACACAACCCTGGTTTTGCAAAAAGATGGGTCTATTGGTACTTCTCTCTATAAAAAAACCTATGGCAGAAAATACTATATTACACGTCGAGAGTGCACATCCACATCCACTTATTAAGAGTTTTCCACAGGGCAACTCTGGCTCAGGCCCTCTGCTCCCTGCTAAACACAAAAGAATGGCTTCAGTGTTTACAAGTGACAGCTTGTCTTCCAATGGCTCCCACAGATCTGATCTCCTAAGTGGCTTACTGCTGAGTGTAGGATGGGCACAAGGGATATGCAGGTGCTCAGGCATAGCGTGGATGTCTACACCCCTACTGGATGATCTCCCTGCAAGTGAGAGAGGCAGAGATCATCCAGCTTAATAAAGGAATAAAAGTAAGACATATGGAAGATGGTGGAGCTTTAAAGGAGGGGAGAAGATGGGGGCAGTGGAGGACGGGGGGGGGGGGGGTTGGCAATCAGAGGTCAGAGCTGAAGAGGGGTGAAAGTGAGATGGGGATAGGGATGGGGAATGCAGGGGTAAGCATGTGTGGAAGAAGGCTGAACTCTGCACTCTATATGCACTTTTATGTACTCTACACTATACATAACGCAACCCTACACTGTACATAACGCAACCCCAATCTCTGCACATAGCGTTCCCCTTCTGCACTCTGTGTGTACACCACGCCAAACTCTGCACTTGGTACCCAGGGCACTCCTTGGGTTTGGGGGATCGTGGTTAAGTTCCTGCACCTATTTTCAGAGAAAAAAAAGCCCTGGTTTTCCAAATTCACAACACTTAAGGTTAAGGCGCAATTGCTCTTCCGATGATATGTTTATAACTGAAGCTATTAAATTATGCAACAGCCTGCTGACTAGAGGTTACACTAAAACCATACTACAAAAAACCTTTAACAAAGCGAGATTAAATCTTGACACAAATTACTCTTTAATAAGGACACAAAACAAAATACTAGGGGTGAAAATGAAAAAACGAGATTGTTTACCACATTTTAAAATCAACATATGCAAATTAGGAACATATTGCAAAAAAAACAAGTAACCCAATTCCCAGTAAATACTAGGGGAACTTACTGGATGATCCACTTTGTTTAGGGACCGGATGGTCCGCAGCCATTATAGTAGACCGAATATGAACAACAATGAAAATCTTGAACAATTCAAATGTGGGAGATGCTTGTTTTGCCCGTGGATCTTGGTGGGATCATCCCTCATATTACCAAACGGCAAAACTCTATTAGTATGCGTATGTGTCTAATCATCAACGTGGGTCTCGCACGCTCACATATGGCTGCAATGGATTGTACTATGTTATATAAACAATGTAATTAGATCACATGCATTTCTAAATATGATTATAAATTGCATTTTTTTCCTTCATAGATGAATACTGTTTGGTCTTCATAGGCCCTGATTAAGCAGTGGCGAAACATGTCAGCACGTGAGGCCCTACAGGTCAGTGCTCATTCTTTTGCTACATAATTCTTTGCAGTAAACTGCTTATTGTGGCTGTTGTACTCGATTATTTTATTATAGATGTTCATTTTGACATCAATGTTCTTTTAATATTTTATACCTAAATAAATATAAATGTTTTAACAAATTTTGAATGGCTACTCCTCTTTTGGGCCTGCAGAGTTTGACTTTTTCTCCAATTTTTTCTACTGTATACATCACGAATGATGGCCATGAATGTAACTTCTACTAATTAATACTCTGATAATCACTTATTTGCTATTTAAGAAGCAAAAATGTACTGGGCAAACTAGTGGCTAATGTGATCTTTTCATTTCATTCATTTTTCTTTTACAAGAACCTTTAGGTCTCCTTCATACGGGCGATGACAGGTATACCTGAACAGTTGCTGCCTGCAAACAGTGATGGCTCCTCTCAGCCTGTCATTGTTCTGCACAGGCTAAGAGGCCGCTGCTGTTCGCATACACCTGTGATTCCATCTTCAAAAATCGTGTTTCTTGCTGATGGAATCTGGTGTATGCATGTAATCACCCTTAAAGTGAAAATATAGTGTATTTTTAATGAGCACATGTTCTGGGTTTTGGCTGTGGTGCTTTCTTTTTCTGCACTTGCTCTCCCATTACCAATGTAGAAATTTGTAGATTAGACTAACCACTAGGCAGTTTAGTTTAGCCTCTATATTCTGTTTTACCATCCTACTTAACAACTGTTGAGATAAGACAGCGGCCTAATGGATAGTGCATTACTTTTCTTGGGACTGAATTACAACCTACCTCAGGCCTGTGATTGGACAGTGATGAGGTATCCTTCATCTCACCCTGTTGTGTCCTCTTGTCAGAATTCCCCCGGGTCAGATCATGTGCACTGATTGACTCTTTTAAAAAGCTAAAATATATAACAATTATGTTTATATCTACATGTAATGGAACAGGGTGGAAATAATTTGTATATGCTGATAGTGGAGACAGAAAATATCAGTAATGTCTGATAACAGTCCTACTGAACGTAATCCTATCACGAATACGCACCATGGTCAATGAGTGACTAATAAACACAGCTGGAAGATGACACACATTCACAGTAATCATACCAGGTGGACTAGGGTATAAAACAGCCAAATCTTTTTCGATCTGATAACCCACAAGTTTGATATAAAGTGGACCTGTATTTCATCCTTCAGGATTACGGTGATAGCGATATACAAGGCCACCTTTAGAAATCATTGGGCCTCATACAGCTTACCCGACAGGGCCCCCCTCCTTTCCCCCTCTTGACGTAACTGTAGTGTCAGCGCGGATCAGGAGTATCACATAAAGGAAGGTATTTAAAAAAAAAAAAAATACATAGGGGGGCCTCTGTGGGATGGGTGATCACTAAGAGAGAGAGCCTGAAACTTGGAACCCAGAGTTGAGCAAGAAGAAAAACAAATTGCCTGTGGAGTCCTAGCAATAGGCTACAGCTACGTATATTATTTGAATTGATTGTTAACAAAAGATATAACTTCTTGTTGACAGAAACTTATGTGATACATTGATTTCAATTCAACTGCAGCTGAGAGCACTAGGTAAATGTTAACACGTGATTTAACTCTCACATGTTGAGTCTGAAAACATTTGTGAAAATCATTTCATTTGTAGCACATTATTTTCAATGTGTTGCAAGTGAGGACATACCCAAAAGGCCAGTGAATATCTTAAAGTGGAGTTCCAGCCTTAAAAGTCATTTTTCCCCATCTGCTTGCTCTCTTTCACCTGAAAAATAAATGGATTTTTTTTTCTTTACTTACCTTGTTTTAGAAGAAAATATACTCACCTTACTTCCTCTTCCTCTCTCTTCGGCCGTGGCCCGCGCCGTCACTTCCTACTCGCACTGATTCCTGGGAGCTGAGCGTCATCCCTCCCAGGAATCAATGCGCCTGCACCGGCCCCCGCTTGTCAGTTCCGGTGCAGGCACGTCATTCACTGCTAAACAGCTTCTGGGCATGCCCAGAAGCTGTGCAGGAATGACGTGCCTGCACTGGACATGACGAGCGGGGCCGGTGCAGGCGCATTGATTCCGGGGCGAAGAGGACACAGAAGAGGACCCAGAAGAGGACGCGCTGGCTTCAGCTGCCCACACCTGAGATGGCAGCGCTGGACAAGACATTTTCAAGGTAAGTATTTCTTCTAAAAGGTAAGTGGGACCCGGGACAGTTCAGAGGCTATCCATTGTGGAATGCACTAGCCCTGACTGTCCCGGGGGTATTTTTATTAAAAAAAACTTTCCGAGGGTGGAACTCCGCTTTAATAGCACTGTTGTGATGGATACATTAAAAAACAAAATAAACACCTAGCAACATTTATAATATATATCGGTTGTGTAATGTACTGACTTCCTGGAACTGCTAGCGGGAAGATTCACCATGAAAATGAGTCAGAAAATAGTCAGTTTAGATAAGAAAAAAAAAATCATTGGTAATTATGCAATACATCTTCCTTTTGTCCTTTAATATTGCTTCATGCATTTCACACTGTTATGTAGTTTCCTGGGAAACTGTGTTTTTTCTGTCTGTTCTATTGCCTCATAGTATAAGTGGGTAGGGAACAGCTATGTATTGCCAACAAGTGTATATACCAATAGTTACACCTAGTAACCCCATATGGTGCAGATATTAATCTGAAAACTGTTTTATAAGAAATTCATTTCATATTCTATTGTCAAATTAAAAATATCATCACATCCACCCAAGATACTGCTATAGAGCACTTATGGTTTAGTCTAAAACCTTGTACTGTATGTCTCTTTATTTTTTTTTTTGCATTCTTTATTTATACATAAACACATGAAGTAAAGAGAGCAAGAAAAACAACAGAAAAAGATAGGGCGAATAAATGAATCCATGTATAACATGTAATGTTTAACATACTGCAAATGGCTGATGTTGTAATTGTCAATTTTATTTTGAACTTATAGCTGCAAGTAAGTGATGCCGCCACTGACCACCAAGGTAAAGGAATATATAGTGGTGCATTATAGACCATAGTCAGCCACCAGTGTTTAAAATACAGGTTTAGCTTTACAAAAACTTACAGAAACACACACACACATGCACATGCACACACACAATCCTTTTGCTATCTTGGGCGAAACTGCACTAACCAACCACATCCTAGCTGCTTACTCACCTCTGTGTCACAGCTGTGGCCTGATACATTGTCTACTTCCTCTGCAAATAAATTATTTCCGGTGCTAGCCACTTAGCCAGCCCCATTTTAAGTCCCCATAAACTTGAATGGGGCTGTGTAGGAAGTGGCCATGTTGCAATTCCTTGTGTGGTCACTAGAGAGCTCCCATTTTCCTAGAGGAAGGTATATATGAGGCTGTGAAGTGGGGGGTCGGAGGATTTTGTCTCTGTGCCAGATGCAGGTAACTTGGAAAGAGGGCTTTCCCCAGCTGGGGATCACCCTGAATATCTACCTCATTCTCTTTGGGTTTAGCCAGGGAGGCAGTAGTTGTGATGCACCCCCATGACAGGGCAAGTGGGAAATATCACCTATATTATGAATGGAAATATGTGGCTGATCATGTTCTGTGTTGGACAGTGGTTATACTAAAGATGTCTGAATTTCTCTTGTTACTCAGTATAAGGAAGGAACCATTGGACTGGACTTTACTTTGTGTTGTCGCCAATAACTGGAAAATTGTAAGTAAAGTAAGCCTATGAATCTTCCATAGAAGGGGCAGAAGATGATGGTGCTTATACTTTGATTTAAAAGGACACACATTTTTGATACATTGACCCCCTCCGGGAGTAGAGGGTTCATATTAGTGCACCTGGAAATAGTACTGGCTAATCATATCTAAGAAGCCAAAGTGGCATACTTGTTGTTATTATTATTATTTTAATTGTAATACAGGATTTTTATAGCACCAAAAATTTGCGCAGTGCTTGTTCTCTTGGTCCCTTCCTACAGCTGCATACTGGGACTGTGGACTTTCAGTGTAGGGCCCTATTTAAATTATTTGGATGTGTGGAGGCTCGCAAAGGCACAGGTAGTGCCGAAAAGGACTTCTTAGCATAGGAGGAAAACACTGGAGAAGGCTGCTGATGTAATACAGAGGTAAGAAAACAGCTGGAATGGGGAAGGGATTAGTATCAGAGGTTAACATAATATCTGTACAGACTTTGCAGCTGTAAAGGGCCTTCTAGGAGTGAGCAATATATTTATACTATATGTGGGGCACCAGGCAGGTGCTGGGATCTGGGTGGCCTTCACTGCTTGGCCCTAGTCATATATTAAACCCTTTGAGAATGTTGTATACCAACAAAATGCGTTCCTTATTTGTAGCATGCCAGAGGAGATGAACAGTGTGGATTAGTCAGAAGTGTGAGAGCGGCTGCTTACATTGTGTACACTTTCTGACAGCTGCCAAGATCGGATAAGTCTGTTGCACTGCTATCTGTATTCTGGTCATTTTGCTTGGTTTTATGTGAGTGCAAATTTTAATAAAAGTAGTAAGCTTTTGACGGTTTTATGCTGTGAGGTTTTATTATCTCTTGGGAAATCCTTGTATGCTTGGTAATGAGGTGACGTTGGGAGAGACCTAGAGTGAAGATTGAATGGGAAAATGTGGTGTGGCTTCAATCAATCAATCCATCCATATGAGATCTCATGCTGTTTGAACCCAACTTACCCCAATTTGGGCATTCCTAGCTGGTCAGTGCATGTCCGTATTTTGATGGTGGGCTGCACTTGTATATTCTGGTTATGGTGGTGATAGCAAGAAATAAAAAACAAGAAGTCACTCTGAGTTTGCTCACATAGAGGTAAATGTGGATGTGGGCTTTGTTTATGCTAAATGGACACTTTGTTGTATTAAATGGACACTGAGTATTTATAATGATACCATGTATTTGAGTGTGTTACCATTGGGGGATTCAGATTTTTTTTTATATAGAATTTTTTTATGTTATTGTGTTTCATTATTGAAGTTTTGGAGTACACATATTTATTTTTTAATAGAGTGACAGATTTTTTACATATTCTATTTGGTTATATAGTGCTGTATAAAATAAGGGATAGCTTTATATAGTTATCATCATTCAAGGGTTTTTATATACGGCTGCTATTTTTCAGAGTTTCGAATGTGTTAGCTTTTACTTTTTGAGCGTGAAGTGGAGACCTATTTTATTTATTTTATTGAGCATGGAACACAGTTTGTCATGGATCCAGCTGCCTTGCTCCCAACACCATAGTGACCAATGATGCTCTATAGCCAGTATGCATGGGGTCATTTTTCGCTATGGTGATGGCATCCATCTTGCCCGCACAATGGCAATACATGACTCTGATCCCAGGCAAGAGGCTTGGAGGATTTCCCCCAGCATTCAGGAAAAGTTGAAATTACACCTCCTATAGACCTCCTCCACCTCTGCCATGCTGCTGAAGTTGAAAGGTAGGGCTCTGATATGAAGTGATTGGAGGGGAAGGTTCTGTAATCGGGAAATCCGTGATTGAGGGGCTCTGTTGTGATAGTGGACTCTGATGTGATAGGGAGGCTTTGATGTAATGGGGGATTCTGTTGTGATCGGGGAACTCATGTATAGGGGCAACTCTGATATGATGGAGGGTTCTCATGTATAATGGAACTCTGATTTGTTGGGGGGTCTCTGGTGTGAAGCAGTGACTCTGACAGGAAGGGGAGGTTCTGATGTGATAGGCAGACTCTATTGTGATGGGAGTATTTATGTGTAGGGGCCTCGAATGTACAGGGATAACTCTGATGTGATGGGGGCTCTCCTGTATAGGGGAAACCGATGTGATTGGGGCCTCTCTCTGGGAAGTGGGGACTCTGGTGTAAAGGGGGGCTCTGATGTGAATCTAACTTAATTTAATCAAGACAGCTGTATGCATTGTCCTAGGTTAAGAGTTCTGGTTGATAAGGAGTATTTACCTTTTTTATATTTGAGACTGGGGTATCTTGATATTTGGAATACTTTTTTAGGGTGCCATGAAGAAAAGGTTGAGAAACGCTGGCTTAGATAAAGATAAACCTTTCTTTTAAGCAGTTGTTATTAACAAAGCAATATAGGCCTCGTACTACCAGTTTTAAAGGTGACTATTAGTCCATTGATAATCAACTGACTTACATATAACAACTGTGGAGACACACAGATTATGCAATATTTTTGTGAGCTGATTTCCATTACCTTACTGTTGCTAATAATTAATGAGAATGTTGAAGAATGTACAGTAACCACACTGGTTTTCTATATTGGCAATGTTAATATATTCTGGAAAATTCAATAAAATGATTGAAAAATAAATGTGGCTATTATGAAGGAGTGCTATATATCCTATAGAAAAAAATATATTTACTTTCCATTTCAGGATCAAGAATGAAACAATAAAGCTGTCATGCAAAGCAATTAGGTATTGCTCATGTAAGAAAAATCGTAATGTTATACAGATCAAACATTTTCATTTCCCTATTTATTTTCCAGGGCTTATCACAAGCACATCATTTAGGTATCAGGCCATTTAATGTGACACAATTCTGATTTTTACTCACTGGTATGAAGGTTTTGCTCCAAAACACTGCCACTTAAAGTTGCAATGTGAAATGTAAAATTTTAACAAGAAAACAGACTTGTAAAAACAGGAAAATCCAATGAAATGGAACAAAATCAAAGGAGAATTTCTCCAGGTATAGAATGGCATAGCTTTTTGACATGCTTTTTAGAAGAAAAGGTAAAAAGTTTATGTTGTACTGAATTTTCCTGGATTATGTTCACCTTTGGTAAAACCTAGCAAATTGACGTTAGAAATTGCAAAGATGCTTCATAAATTGGTAAAACAGCTGCTATCAGTATTTTCCTAAAATATATAAATGCCCCCATAATGTATTATCTTGGTTATTTTCTCTCTCCTTACTAAAGGTAATGCAGCACGTTTTATCCGGTACATTATTACCTGACACAGAATGCCAGGTGTAATTCTGTATGTAGGTCATCTAATGTGTTTAGCTGTGGATTATAAACAGAGCTGGAAGATTTTTCCATCAATGACAAATAATTGTAGACTGTCCCTCATTTTTTTTTTTTTCTTGAGACAGCTTCAAGTTTGATAATTTGACCTTTGAAATTTTCCTTTTTTTGGCTTTGATCCTTTTGACCATTATTGATATTTTTTTAAGTTTTGAAATCCATTTTGGTAGGGGAGCTTCTTTTAAAAGCAATATAAAAACACAGTTGGGCATTTATCTTTTTGTGGTCATTTGAAGACCATGTAAAGCATTCCAAGCTGACACACTTAGTAGCTGAGTTTCCCTGGATTTTTTTTTTCACATGTTGGCAACTATATTAAAGAGATTATGTTGCCAGACCATATAATTTAACAACAGTCTTCCCATAAAATTGAATGCACATTTACCTATTTTATGCATTTTATTCACTTGCAAAGACCTCCCTTGTGTAGACATCCAAATGCCCTGAGACTGCTGCTGGATACTGCCATTTTGGATGCAATGTCAGAAACCCCAGCTGACTTAGAGCTGTCACTCAAGTCAAACATAGTATGTTATGCGTTCCCCGAGCTGTGATTAACCACTTCAATACCGGGCACTTTTACTCCCCTCCTGCCCAAGCCAATTTTCAGCTTTCAGCGCTGTCGCACCTTACACTGTACCCATATTAAATTTTTGTCCTTTTTTCACACAAATTGAGCTTTCTTTTGGTGAGTTTTAATCACCACTGGGTTTTTTTTTTTTCTTCATTTTTCAATTTTTTTTTTCCTGTTAAAACATTTTGCAGATAAATCTTACTTCATAGATGTATGCCAAAATGTATTCTGCTACATTATTTTGGTGAAAAAATTAACCAAATTAGTGTATATTATTTAGTTTGAAGGAAAGTTATAGAGTCCACAAACTATGGTATAAAGCAGGGGTGTCAAACTTAATTTCATTGTGGGCAGCATCAGCATTAGGGTTGTCCTCAAAGGGCCGTTTGTATCCATAAAGCCTTGTACTCACGCACCGATTGTTGGCCGTAAATTTTCGGCCAACGTCCGATCGGCCAATTGTCGGCTTGTTAGTATGACCAACTGCGATTTTTCGGCCGAACAAAATCTGGTGTGCATGCTATAAAATTTTTGTTGTACAGATTTCGGCAGACAAAAATCAGATGAGCAAGACTGGGCATGCTCAGAGAAGAAAAAACACACGGAAGGTAAACCATCACGTGACTTCACTTCTGAAGTTGGTTTTTGTTGGCCGAAAAAATTTGTGTGCAGTTTAGAGCACATTTCAACTAACACAACAACACTGGACAAAAGTCAGCCGATCGGTCGGCCAACAATCGGTGCGTGTGTACGAGGCTTTAGACTATGCATCTACTTAGATACTTAGAAGTATGCAGTGTACAGAGTGTAGAGTTCATGAGTGTGCTACATACAGATTGCAGAGTTAAGGGGTGTGCTATCTACAGACTGCAGGGTTGAGGAGTTTATGACATACAGAGTGCAGGGTTTATGGGTGCGCTATGTACAGAGTGCAGAGATAAGAAGTTTGCGGTGTGCAGAGTTCAGGAGTGTGCGGAGTACAGAGTGCCTACCCCCCAAAAAGCTTCCTTACATCTCATCTGCTTGGCTCTAGTACTCCCGGCAGTGTAGGTGCCTCTGTGTCTCTCTCTCCCTCTCTCACTTGAATAGAGATCATTGGTCAGCACTGCTGTGCCCTGCTGTGAGTGCAAGCAGGGTAGGCAAGGATCTGCAAGAGTTGGAAGTGGCAGAACGGAGTTCCACCATGTTCCATGTTCCAGCTGAAAAAAGCACTGGGTGCGAGGGCCACATGAAATTGCCTGGCGGGCCTTGTTTTTGACACCTGTAGTATACAGTATATCTGAAAATCGATCTGTCCTGATGTACTGATGGCTCATTTTCTGAGGCCTGAAAGTACTAGGACAGTACAAATATCCCCCAAATTACCCTTTTTGGGAAAGTAGAAAGTTTAAGGTATTTAGTAAGAGGCATGCTGAGTAGGGTTGAGCGGACACCTAGATGTCCGTGTTCGACGGGTTCGGCCGAACTTTAAAAAAAAGTCCGGGTCCGTGTCCCGGACTTTTACCGAACTTTTCCAGGACACCGAACCCCATTGAAGTCAATGGGGACCCGAACTTTAAGGCACTAAAATGGCTCTAAAACACCAATGGAAAGGGCTAGAGTGCTGCAAATGGCAGCAAAACGTAGTTAAGAGCATGGCAAGTGCTCTGCAAACAAATGTGGATAGGGAAATAACTTAAAACAACAAAAAAAAAAACAGAAAAATAAAACAATGTTCTTCATCTCTGAAGGACGAGGCCCATATGGAGTAGGAGGGAGGTTGAGGTGGTGGTGGATGTGGCGGTCTCATAGGCGTGCGCACAGGGTGTGCCTGGTGTACCTGGGCACACCCTAATCACCTAGGGCACATAGCATTATCGCTCTGTTTGCCAGTGAGGAGATGGGAAAGATCTCCCTCGCACCTGCTCTGCTCTATTTCTCTTTGCCAGCAGGGAGAGTAATGTATCGGGGCCATGTACATGTAGGCAAACACATGCATGTGTATTTCAACTTTGGGGTGCACACCCTAATGCAATAGGCTGCGCACACCTATGGGCGGTGTAGGTGGAAGCGGTGGTGGAGGAGGACCAGGGCCGGATTAAGAGCATCATGGTCTTGGTGCTGAGGATTTTGAAGGGCCTTAAGGGCCGTGCCTTGGCATGCACCCAGAGGAGGAAGGGTGCAGCCATGCATGCCTATTTCAACATGGGATGCTGTCTCTGAAGCCCATAAACACATCCATGCATCGGCAACTGTCCCTCCTTGTCCGGCCTTCGCGCTGTGTGGGGAGGTTCTGAGGGTGCTGCCTGGGGAAGCGAGCATAGAAGCCAGACTTCTGTGTTTACAAGTGACAGAAGAGCGGTCACAGTGAATATGGCCAACCCGGGGCCTATATAAAAGGTAGGGGCCTGCATGGAGCTGCAGCTCCAATAGCCCCTACGTTAATCTGGCCCTGAGGAGGAGGACGAGGTAGCCAACACTGCTTCTTTTCACAAATTTTAAATGAGGGTACACCCCAAAAGAGTGAGAAAGAGCAAAAATGGAACAATGGCTGGGTAAGGTCGGTATCCATTGCTATTCTGCACAAGGTACGGAAAAGTCCCGTGGGATCCATGCCTGGTTCATTTTAATGAACGTGAGCTTGTCCACATTGTCTCTGGACAGGCGGCTGCGCTTGTCTGTTATAACACCCCCAGCCGTGCTAAATACCCGTTCAGATAATACACTGGCTGCAGGGCACGCCAGCACCTCCAAGGCGTAAAGGGCAAGCTCAGGCCATGTGCCCAATTTGGAGACCCAGAAGTTGAAGGGGGCAGACCCCTCATTCACTACATGTAGGCGTGTGCACACATACTGCTCCACCATGTTGGTAAAATGCTGCCTCCTGCTAAGACGTTCCATCTGAGCTGCTGGTGCTGCTGTTTGTTGTGGCGTGCTGACAAAGCTTTTCCACATTTCGGCCATGCTAACCCTGCCTTCTGAGGTGCTGGCGGTGCCCTGGTTGAGTTGGCGACCTCCTCCTCCTCCTCCTCTGCCTTGTGCTTCCACTGTGGCCCCGCTGTCAGATGGGAATGCCAGCAGCATCGCGTCTACCAGCGTGCGCTTGTACTCGCGCATCTTGCGATCGCGCTCCAGTGAGTGAATTAAGGACGGTACGTTGTCCTTGTAACGGGGATCCAGCAGCGTGGCCACCCAGTAATCAGCACAAGTTAGAATGTGGGCAACTCGGCGGTCGTTGTGGAGACACTGCAGCATGTAATCGCTCATGTGTGCCAGGCTGCCCAGAGGCGACGAAAGGCTGTCCTCTGTGGGAGGTGTATCGTCCGTGTCCTCTGTATCCCCCCAGCCACGCACCAGTGATGGCCATGAGCTGGCCTGGGTGCCACCCTGCTGTGAACATGGTTCCATCTCCTCCTCCAGCTCCTCCTCCTCCTCATCCTCCTCATCCTCCAGAACTGTGCCCCTGCTGGACAATTATGTCCCTGGCGTTTGTGTGTGCAGGAACCCACCCTCGGAGCCCCTTGCGAATGACTGCCCTGAAAGCCTTTGAAATGTTACCTCTTCATCCTCCTCCTCCTCCTCATCCTGTGCCACATCCTCTTCCATCATCGCCCGAATTGTTTTTTCAAGGAGGCATAGAAGTGGGATAGTTAAGCTGAGAACGGCGTCATTGCCACTGGCCATGTTGGTGGAGTACTCAAAACAGCGCAACAAGGCACACAGGTCTCGCATGGAGGCCCAGTTATTGGTGGTGAAGTGGTGCTGTTCCGCAGAGCGACTCACGCGTGCGTGCTGCAGCTGAAACTCCACTATGGCCTGCTGCTGCTCGCACAGTCTTTCCAGCATGTGCAAGGTGGAGTTCCACCTTGTGGGCACGTCACATATGAGGCGGTGAGCGGGAAGGCCGAAGTTACGCTGCAGCGCTGCCAGGCGAGCAGCAGCAGGGTGAGAACGCCGAAAGTGCGCACAAACGGCCCGCACTTTCTGCAGCAGCTCTGACATATCGAGGTAGTTTTTAAGGAACCTCTGCACCACCAAATTCAGCACATGCGCCAGGCAAGGGATGTGCGTCAAACCGGCTAGGCCTAGAGCTGCTATGAGATTTCTCCCATTATCGCACACCACCAGGCCGGGCTTGAGGCTCGCTGGCAGCAACCACTCATTTGTCTGCTGTTCCATACTCCTCCACAACTCCTGCGCGGTGTGTGGTTTGTCCCCCAAACAGGCAAGTTGTAAAACTGCCTGCTGTCGTTTACCCCTGGCCGTGCTGAAGTTGGTGGTGAAGGTGTTACGCTGTCCGGATGAGGAGGCGGTAGAGGATGAGGAAGCGGAGTAGGAGGAGTTAGGAACAGGAGGCAAACTGAAGCGCCCTGCAATCCTCGGTGGTGGAAGGACATGCGCCAAATTGCTATCCGCCTCAGGCCCATCCGCCACTGCATTTACCCAGTGTGCCGTTAGGGAGATATAACGCCCCTGACCGTGCTTACTGGTCCACGTATCGGTAGTTAGGTGGACCTTGGCACAGATGGCGTTGCGCAGTGCACACCTGATTTTTTTCCCCCACTTGGTTGTGCAGGGAAGGGATGGCTTGCCTGGAAAAGTAGTGGCGTCTGGGCATGACGTACTGTGGGACAGCCACCGACATAAGGTTTTTAAAACTGTGCGTCTCCACCAGACGGAATGACAGCATTTCAAAGGGAGCAGGGTGCAGAAGCGGAGCGGCCGTGCCCTAGACACTACGCCCGCTACTGCCCAACGCAGCAAGGGAACGAGCGCACCAAAGTCAGCTCAAAGGAGTTCTCTAGCGTGGAAGTTCTTTAGAAAATGTGCTGATGACAGGACACGAGTGGTTTGCACCCTGTGCAATCAGAGCTTGAAGCGAGGCATAAACCTTCTCAACCTGAGCACAACCTGCATGATCAGGCATCTAAGTGCAAAGCACGAGCTGCAGTGGAGTACACACCTTCAAAACCAAGAAACGTCTCTGGCTCATCCTGCTTCCTCTTCTGCTGCAGTCTCGGCCGCTCCAGCCACATCTGTAGTGATACCGGCACCTGCCACCCCGCAAACAGACGATCTGTCAGCAACACCACCACCTGGGTCACCAACAACCATCTCCACAATGTCCCGTGGAAGCGTTCAGCTTTCCATCTCCCAAACACTTGAGAGGAAGAGGAAGTACCCCCCTACCCACCCGCGATCCCTGGCCCTGAATGCCAGCATTTCAAAATTATTGGCCTTTGAAATGCTGTCATTCCGTCTGGTGGAGACGCACAGTTTTAAAAACCTTATGTCGGTGGCTGTCCCACAGTACGTCGTGCCCAGCCACCACTACTTTTCCAGGCAAGCCATCCCTTCCCTGCACAACCAAGTGGGGGAAAAAATCAGGTGTGCACTGCGCAACGCCATCTGTGCCAAGGTCCACCTAACTACCGATACGTGGACCAGTAAGCACGGTCAGGGGCGTTATATCTCCCTAACGGCACACTGGGTAAATGCAGTGGCGGATGGGCCTGAGGCGGATAGCAATTTGGCGCATGTCCTTCCACCACCGAGGATTGCAGGGCGCTTCAGTTTGCCTCCTGTTCCTAACTCCTCCTACTCCGCTTCCTCATCCTCTACCGCCTCCTCATCCGGACAGCGTAACACCTTCACCACCAACTTCAGCACGGCCAGGGGTAAACGACAGCAGGCAGTTTTACAACTTGCACCCCACAAGGATTGTCTTCACTGCACCCCACAAGGATTGTCTTCACTGCACCCCACAAAGATTGTGTTCACTGTACCCCACAAAGATTTTGTTCACTGCACCCCACAAAGATTGTGTTCACTGTACCCCACAAAGATTTTGTTCACTGCACTCCAAAAGGATTGTCTTCACTGCACCCCACAAAGATTGTGTTCACTGTACCCCACAAAGGTTTTGTTCACTGCACCCCACAAAGATTGTGTTCACTGTACCCCACAAAGGTTTTGTTCACTGCACCCCACAAAGATTGTGTTCACTGTACCCCACAAAGATTGTGTTCACTGTACCCCACAAAGATTGTGTTCACTGCACTCCAAAAGGATTGTCTTCACTGCACCCCACAAAGATTGTGTTCACTGTACCCCACAAAGGTTTTGTTCACTGCACCCCACAAAGATTGTGTTCACTGTACCCCACAAAGGTTTTGTTCACTGCACCCCACAAAGATTGTGTTCACTGTACCCCCCAAAGATTTTGTTCACTGCACCCCACAAGGATTGTCTTCACTGCACCCCACAAGGATTGTCTTCACTGCACCCCACAAAGATTGTGTTCACTGTACCCCACAAAGATTTTGTTCACTGCACCCCACAAAGATTGTGTTCACTGTACCCCACAAAGATTTTGTTCATTGCACTCCAAAAGGATTGTCTTCACTGCACCCCACAAATATTGTGTTCACTGTACCCCACAAAGGTTTTGTTCACTGCACCCCACAAAGATTGTGTTCACTGTACCCCACAAAGGTTTTGTTCACTGCACCCCACAAAGATTGTGTTCACTGTACCCCCCAAAGATTTTGTTCACTGCACCCCACAAGGATTGTCTTCACTGCACCCCACAAGGATTGTCTTCACTGCACCCCACAAAGATTGTGTTCACTGTACCCCACAAAGATTTTGTTCACTGCACCCCACAAAGATTGTGTTCACTGTACCCCACAAAGATTTTGTTCACTGCACCCCACAAAGATTGTGTTCACTGTACCCCACAAAGATTGTGTTCACTGTACCCCACAAAGGTTTTGTTCACTGCACCCCACAAAGATTGTGTTCACTGTACCCCCCAAAGATTTTGTTCACTGCACCCCACAAGGATTGTCTTCACTGCACCCCACAAGGATTGTCTTCACTGCACCCCACAAAGATTGTGTTCACTGTACCCCACAAAGGTTTTGTTCACTGCACCCCACAAAGATTGTGTTCACTGTACCCCACAAAGGTTTTGTTCACTGCACCCCACAAAGATTGTGTTCACTGTACCCCACAAATATTGTGTTCACTGTACCCCACAAAGCTTTTGTTCACTGCACCCCACAAAGATTGTGTTCACTGTACCCCACAAAGGTTGTGTTCACTGCACCCCACAAAGGTTTTGTTCACTGCACCCCACAAAGATTGTGTTCACTGCACCCCACAAAGATTGTGTTCACTGTACCCCACAAAGGTTTTGTTCACTGCACCCCACAAAGATTGTGTTCACTGTACCCCACAAAGATTGTGTTCACTGCACTCCAAAAGGATTGTCTTCACTGCACCCCACAAAGATTGTGTTCACTGTACCCCACAAAGGTTTTGTTCACTGCACCCCACAAAGATTGTGTTCACTGTACCCCACAAAGGTTTTGTTCACTGCACCCCACAAAGATTGTGTTCACTGTACCCCCCAAAGATTTTGTTCACTGCACCCCACAAGGATTGTCTTCACTGCACCCCACAAGGATTGTCTTCACTGCACCCCACAAAGATTGTGTTCACTGCACCCCACAAAGGTTTTGTTCACTGCACCCCACAAAGATTGTGTTCACTGTACCCCCCAAAGATTTTGTTCACTGCACCCCACAAGGATTGTCTTCACTGCACCCCACAAGGATTGTCTTCACTGCACCCCACAAAGATTGTGTTCACTGTACCCCCACAAAGGTTTTGTTCACTGCACCCCACAAAGATTTTGTTCACTGCACTCCAAAAGGATTGTGTTCACTGCACCCCAAAAAGATTGTGTTCACTGTACCCCACAAAGGTTTTGTTCACTGCACCCCACAAAGATTGTGTTCACTGTACCCCACAAAGGTTTTGTTCACTGCACCCCACAAAGATTGTGTTCACTGTACCCCACAAATATTGTGTTCACTGTACCCCACAAAGCTTTTGTTCACTGCACCCCACAAAGATTGTGTTCACTGTACCCCACAAAGGTTGTGTTCACTGCACCCAACAAAGGTTTTGTTCACTGCACCCCACAAAGATTGTGTTCACTGCACCCCACAAAGGTTTTGTTCACTGCACCCCACAAAGATTGTGTTCACTGTACCCCACAAAGATTGTGTTCACTGCACTCCAAAAGGATTGTCTTCACTGCACCCCACAAAGATTGTGTTCACTGTACCCCACAAAGGTTTTGTTCACTGCACCCCACAAAGATTGTGTTCACTGTACCCCACAAAGGTTTTGTTCACTGCACCCCACAAAGATTGTGTTCACTGTACCCCCCAAAGATTTTGTTCACTGCACCCCACAAGGATTGTCTTCACTGCACCCCACAAGGATTGTCTTCACTGCACCCCACAAAGATTGTGTTCACTGCACCCCACAAAGGTTTTTTTCACTGCACCCCACAAAGATTGTGTTCACTGTACCCCCCAAAGATTTTGTTCACTGCACCCCACAAGGATTGTCTTCACTGCACCCCACAAGGATTGTCTTCACTGCACCCCACAAAGATTGTGTTCACTGTACCCCCACAAAGGTTTTGTTCACTGCACCCCACAAAGATTTTGTTCACTGCACTCCAAAAGGATTGTGTTCACTGCACCCCAAAAAGATTGTGTTCACTGTACCCCACAAAGGTTTTGTTCACTGCACCCCACAAAGATTGTGTTCACTGTACCCCCCAAAGATTTTGTTCACTGCACTCCAAAAGGATTGTGTTCACTGCACCCCAAAAAGATTGTGTTCACTGCAGCCCACACACAGAAAAATGGATGTGGATCACTGACACCTGCCTATCTCCTATCCCACACCACACAGCAATATCGATTGTAGTTTGTAGAACACACTTTCCCTAAAATTCAGCAGACTCTGTCCCTAACAGGATTGAGAAGAGATCGTAGATCAGGAGAACTAAGTGCAGACCCCACCCCACACAGCAATATCGATTGTAGTTTGTAGAACACTCTGACCCTAAAATTCAGCAGCAGCCTCTCCCTAACAGGATTGAGAAGAGATCGTAGATCAGGATTGAGTGCAGACCCCACCCCCCACACAGCAATATCGATTGTAGTTTGTAGAAGACACTGACACTATAATTCAGCAGACTCTATCCCTAAAATGCCTACAACTCGCCCTGCCTAAACACTCCGACCTGTCCCTCAATTCTATCCGGACACAAATGTTTTTTTCCTGCCTATCTTTCCCTAATCAGCAGCCAGCACGTTGATGTGTGCTCTCTCCCTGATCTAAGCAGCATAATGACGCCGCTGCGGCTGCCTCGAACTTATAAAGACTTGGTCACATGCTTCAGACGGCCAATCACAGTTACTGAGACATTTGCAGGCATGGCTGGGATGGCTTAAGGCACACCAGTTAAACGATTGTTGATTGGCTGTTGAAAGCCCGCCATGAAAAGAGCGCCAAAGCATGCAAAACCCGGAAATAAAACGACCGAACACGGATTTTTACCCGAATATACAGTAAAGTGTCCGTGTTCGTGTTCGGGTAACAAAAATCCAATTATTCGGTACGAACACGAATAATACAGTCCGTGTTCGCTCAACACTAATGCTGAGTTTTTGGAGTTGTAATTTTTTGTCACATTTTTTTGAAAAATAAGGAAATTTAAAAAGAAAAATCACTTTTTTTTAAAAATACTTTTACTAATGCAGTACTTTGTTATCATATACAGGTGCATCTCAAAAAATTAGAATACCATCAAAAAGTTAATTTATTACAGTAATTTCATTCAAAAAGTAAAACTCATATATTTTTTATAGATGCAATACAAACAGAGTGATATTTTTCAAGCATTTCCTACTTTTAATTGTGATGATTATTGTTTACAGCTAGTGAAAGCCCAGTGTGTGATGGTTTGGGGAGCCATGTCATCTGCTGGTGCTGGTCCACTGTGTTTTATCAAGCCAAAAGTCAGCACAGCCCTCTACCAGGAAATTCTAGAGCACTTCATGCTTCCCTCTGCTGAACAGCTTTGGAGATGTGGATTTCATTTTCCAGCAGCACTTGGCACCTGCCCACACTGCTAAAAGCAGGAATACCTAGTTTAATGATCATGTATTACTGTGCTTGATTGGCCAGCAAACTCACCTGACCTAAACCCCATAGAGAATCTGTGGGGTACTGTCAAGACGAAGATGAGAGACACCAGACCCAACAATGCAGATGAGCTGAAAGCAACTATCAAAGCAACCTTGGCTTCCATAACACCTCAGCAGTGCCACAGGCTGATCACCTCTATGCCACACCATAATAATGCTGTAATTCATGCAAAAGAAGCCCCGACCAAGTATTGAGTACATACTATACTGTACATGGACATACTTTTTGGTAAGCCAACATTTCTGTATTAAAAATCCTTTTTTTTAAATGGTCTTTAATTGGTCCTTGGTCTCTCATAATATTCTAGTTTTCTGAGATACTGAATTTTGGGTTTTCACTAGCTGTAAGCCGTAATCATTAAAAATTAAAGGAAAGAAATGCTTGAAATATATCACTCTTTGTGTAACGCATCTATATAAAATATATGAGTTTAACTTTTTTAATTGAATTACTGAAATAAATTAACTTTTTGATGATATTCTAGATTTGAGATGCACCTGTAATGGGTTTGATGGTGATCAGGGACATTGGTGACAGTATGTAAAAAAAAAAAAAAATAATCATTTCTTTTCATTTTGGTTACATTATTTTTTCTCTCTTTTTATATTTATATTTATATATATATGTATTGGGGTTTATTTACTAAAGCTAGAGAGGGCAATTAGTCACAGTTCTGCAGAGAAAACAATCAGCTTCCAGGTTTTATTGCTAAACCATATTTAAACAAGCTGAGGTTAGAAGCTGATTGGTTTCTCTGCAAAATTGTGACTAATTTTGCCCTCTCTAGCTTTAATAAATAAATACCACTGTGACAAGAGCAATTCGGTGTTACCATAGTAACATGTTACTACTCTGGGGAAGTGATCAGGATTTTTTTTTACACATTATGATTGTTTATACCAGTGAATTTAACTGGTATAAGCAACCATTTTTACTAAATACAACTGATTCATTCCGTGTGTTTTGTAGTGATTAGCTGTGATTGGTCACAGCTAATCAAATCACATGGTACAGATGGGCTGTGATTGGTCCTGTTTGTACCATGTGATCACTGTGACCAATCAAAGCCAACAACACAATTGTGCACAATGAATGGCATGAAAGGAAGCCATCCATTGTTTACAAATGTGACCAATCGCAGCAGATCACATGACACACTGATCAGTCATCAGCTGCATCCAATGGACACAGCCTGTGACAGATCATGCCACAGCAAGGCCCCACCTGGGAGGATGTCATATGAAGTCCTCCTGGATCGACGAAAGTCCCAGGCGGCCATCATTTTGCTATAGGCTGGGCAGGAACTGGTTAATTGACTTCCCAACTGATGGTGTCTGCATAGTTCTAAGTCCAACACCACTTGGCAGAGTCAGTGGCATAAATATAAGGGTGGCATTCTAACCACCATTATAAGGGGGCACACTTTTTCACTGATCACCAATATAAAGGGCATATTACCAATGAACCCTGACTGACTAATTTTAGTAGGGGTTCCCTAAAAGCTGCAAATTATTTGAAGGGTTTCTCTGGGGTAAAAATGAGAAAGGCTGCTCTATAGTATTCTCAAATGGGGTATAATGTCCTCTCCTCAGCTGTTATTGATGAAGCAATTCACATCCCAAGGCTTTCAGTTTGATCAGCCCAGTATACAGCCATCCTTCTGTGGTTGGAACATACTACTCTTGAGATCCTGTTTGCTTCCTGTCTTTTACCTTTGTTCAGTAAGGAGATTGGAGTGTCACTGTGGTGGAGTGTTTTTCCACCCACACTGAAACTGATGCGGGGTCTTATCTTCATTCCCTCTTTCCTCCATCTGTATTATGGACTGCCATTATTATTCATTTTTTAGCGCTGCATTCAAACTTTTTATTATGATGCAGTGACCTCTGGGTGCGCTCTCCTCCAACAGTTCCCCAAAAGCTCCCAGCATTCACTCCATTCCTGCCGGTGCCATGTAATCTTCCTCTTCCTCCGGTTAAGCTGCCTTCTTGCTCTGCCCACTGGACAGGCACTGATGATATAACTCCTGTGCATGCATGCTGGATTTAAATAATTTGGAACTCAGATGCCATACCAACATTTGTAAGATGCCGGGATAGTACGATTTACTGTGTATGCACAGCAGTTAGTGTACATATTGGAAAAAAGTTGCTAGGAGGTAACTACCTGCTAGGAAATTTGTTTTCTGAGTTTATATCATTTTTAAGGATACCACCAGACTTATATATACTTCGGTATGCTTATAGGAAGTTTACAATCAATATCCAATAAGGTTGTTTTTCAGTGTCTGAAAATATTTAAACTGTACTGTATAAAACTAAAAACACTGTATAATTAGAATGGAAATATATAACGAATGAGCTATGATGTTTGCTTGTATCACTCTGTCATGTAAATTTAATAAAATGCCGATTTAGTTTTAACCTGTCCAGCATTACCTTTATTTGCCAGTCTAAACTCTTCTTGTATTTTTGCACTGTTATAAAATAACTACATAAAAAGGTCACACGGGAGAAATTATAGAAGGTTTTTGATCCTGCCTGATAGCTATTTTTTTGGAGAAGCCTTGGCCAGCAGTGTGTTTTTAGGTACACAATGTACAGTACATGAGATCTCCTCCCAATCTGATAAAAAATAACAGCTTAGATGACTGCTAATGTCATCAGAGCTCCATAAACTGAGATTTTACAAATGACTACCAAATACAGAAAACATTGTCATGTGGGTACTTAATACAGTAGGAAAGATAAAAACGAGAATTCCATTAGTGGGCTTACTTTTCTTATTTCTGAGAGACACTTTAAAACATAATCTCTAATGCCACTAATAGTTCTTTGGAACTGTGTACATTGCATATACAGTACCAGTCGCTTATAATACTCTTTTCTCCTGGTAAATTTCTATCTCCATGTCCCGTGTTAACTCACTGTTAACCATCCTTTAGTAATATGTACATTTCCAGGTCCCCCTTGTCATACAGTTGGGAAAAAAAGTATTTAATTCCCCACTGATTTTGTACATTTGCCCCCTGACAAAGAAATGATCAGACTATAATTGTGATGGTGGGTTTATTTTAACAGTGAGAGGCAGAATAACAACAAAAAAACTCAGAAAAACGCATTTCAAAAAAGTTAAAAATGTATTTGCATTTTAATGAGTGAAATAAGTATTTGACCCCTTCGCAAAACATGACTTAGTACTTGGTGGCTAAACCCTTGTCAGAGGTCAGACGTTTATTGTAGTTGGCCACCAGGTTTGCACACATCTCAGGAGGGATTTTGTCCCACTCCTCTTTGCAGATCCTCTCCAAGTCATTAAGGTTTCAAGGCTGACATTTGGTAACTCGAACATTCAGCTCCTGCCACATACAGTATTTTCTGTGGGAGAAAGGTCTGAAGACTGGCTAGGCCATTCCAGGGCCTTAATGTGCTTCTGCTTGGGCCACTCCTTTGTTGACTAGGCCGTGTATTTTGGGTCATTGCCATGCTTGAATACCCATCCATGACCAATTTTCAATGCCCTTGCTGGGGGAAGGAGGTTCTCACCCAAGATTTGACGGTACATAGCCCCGCCCCTCGTCCCCTTGATGTGGTGACATTGTACTGTCCCTTTATCATAAAAACACCCCCCAAAGCATAATATTTCCACCTCCATGTTTGACTGTGGGGATGGTGTTCTTGGGTTCATAGGCAGCATTCCTCCTCCTCTAAACACAGCGAGTTGAGATGATGCCAAAGAGCCTGTATTTGGTCTTATCTGACCACAACACTTTCACCCAGTTTTCCTCTGAATCAATCAGATGTTCATTGGCAAACTTCAGACAGGCCTGTACATGTACTGTTTTGAGCAGGGGGGCCCTGCAGGCGCTGCAGAATTTCAGCCCTTCACGGCGTAGTGTGTTACCAATTATTTTTGTTGACTATGGTCCCTGCTGCCTTGAGTTTATTGACAAGATTTTCCTGTGTAGTTCTGGGCTAATTCCTCACTGTTCTCATGATCATTGAAACTCCAGTTTCCAATTGTTGTCACCCTCTCATCAAACTGGTCTACAATCTTGTCCCTGACATCCTTGGACAGTTTTTTTGGTCTTGGCCATGGTGGAGAGATTGGAATCTGATTGATTGATTAATTGCTTCTTTTATACAGGTAACAAGCTGAGATTTGGAGCCTCTTTTTAAGAGAGTGCTTCTAATTTCAGTTTGTTACATGTATAGAAGACACCTGGGAGCCAGAAATCTTGCTGTTTGATAGGGGATCAAATACTTATTTCACTCATTAAAATGTAAATCAATGTATAACTTTTTTGAAATGCGTTTTTCTGGATTTTTTGTTGTTATTCTATCTCTCACTGTGAAAATAAACCTAACATTAAAATTATAGGCTGATCATTTCTTTGACAGTAGGCAAGCATACAAAATCAGCAGGGGATCAAATACTTTTTCCCCTCACTGTATTACCTTTGCATTCAAGAATGTACTGGATAAATGGTTGGGGGTTGGGACTTTAAGTATTTAAATGACACCCCATCTAAAATTTTATCTTGAAAATCTCTTAAAATAGAACACGAAAATGTCCAGATCTGTATTTCCCATGATTTCTTCTGTCTCTGAATCAGACTAAAAGAAGTCTATGGGACACCCAGGTACAAGAAGCTGGGAGACAGTTGAAGTGCAAGATTTTTACAGTTGCTCTTGTTAAACATGTTTAACAGCATAGACAAGTAAAGGTACACATCAATCCGATCAAGAGGTCAATAAACAACAAAATAAACAATTAATTGGTCAGAGTTAAAAGAAGAGGGACAAGGAGAACAGAGGGGTATGGTAAGTAAGGGGTAAAGGAACAAGGGGGAGAAAGAGAGGGGGGGGGAGAGGAAAAGGGGAGGGGAGGGAGACTGAAGAGAAGGGAGGGGGGAAGATGAGAAGTGCAAGATTAGATTAACAAACAACATTGATTCACAAAACTCATACTTTCTACCTGCGTAAAATACAATTTATTATTCATTTTAACAATATTATAAGATTTTCTAATCTTACAATATATTACTGATGGTTTGCCAGTAATGCCTCTCATGTCCATGATATACGGCATAACTATCTTTCACATCTTTCTGGAATAGAGTACATTAGTAGGACCGAGAGAAGAAAAAAGGATATTCAGTGTATTGAACATAGCAGTCCATTCAATTCATGCTGTCATTTTTCTAGTAGAGTTAGAAAATGCATGCAAACATTTTATTTGTTACCATGTACAATGCCCCCAATTTACTTTTCTCTCTGACAGTTGTGATTGTAGACAACAATGGACCTTTGAACAGAAACATGTGTTGGAGCCACTATGGTGGGTTGATTTACTAAAGGAAAAAGCAAAAAAAATGTTCAATTTCCAAGGGACGTTTCACTTTGCAAGGACATTTCCCCCAGAGTTAAATAATTGAGGCAAAGTTCTGCTGACTTCCACACCTCAAATATTTACAAGAAAACTAAGTTTGTACACGATTGGGTATTCTTTGCAAATTGAAATTCCACCACATTCACTAAGCCCCCTTGCAAAGTGCACCTTTCCCTGCTAAGTGAACAGTGTATTTGCCTTTGGTAAATAAAAACCTTTTTTTTTATGTTCCTGACCTTCCTACCACTTTGTGCCCATTCCCTGTCATGTGCCTGGGTGTGTCATTGTCAGTGTAAAAAGTATTGTTCACCCTTCATCTATAGAATCAAAGTGGTTGTAAACCCCATTCGTATCGTTTCTCTCTGGTGCTTCTGTTATCAGTATGAGTCACTTCTGACAAGTTCTCCGACACATGAGAAAACATGAAAAAAGTGTGAAGCAAGACCAGGAAAACGAAAAAATGTGGGAATGAAAAGATCCTAAATTGTTATGAAGACCCGCTACTACTCTAATGTCCCAATAAACAAGGACTTCTCAAATATAACAAGATATGAAAAGGTGCTTATCTCATACCAATGTGCAAAAAAATCTATAATAAATTTAATCAGAGGTTCCCCTGTTGACGTCAGTGTTTGATGAATTGAGTAGGGGCATAGCCTACACCAGTGATGGCGAACCTTGGCACCCCAGATGTTTTGGAACTACATTTCCAATGATGTCCAACTACACTGCAGAGTGGATGAGCATCACGGGGAATGTAGTTCCAAAACATCTGGGGTGCCAATGTTCGCCTTCACTGGCCTACACCATTGAGGCATGCTTCGATCAGACTCAGTACTGTTGTCGGCTGCAGTTTATGTGTTACACACTTGAGGAAATCTTCTGTATGTAAGCGCAATACTTGATGGTATTAAACAATATTTCTAAAAGAGGAGTGAGTAGAGATTTGTAAGCTGTTTGCTGAACCTGAGATAAACACAATTGTTTGCTGCTGTGACAAGCACCTCTATCTGATCTCATGTGTATTATGACCATTCGGAATTAAACAGTCATGGTGTTCTGGTAAGCGGCTCGTGATCTCTTTTTGCTCAGTGGTGGAGTTACACAGAAGCCTAACTATTGGTTTCCAGCTTGGGACACAGGTTCTCCTTTTCCATCTGGACTTTTCTAATACATATAATTTTCATATTTAGAGTATATGGACATTGCTTTATATTATATGCACGTTGCACTTATGCTTGTAATTTATGACATAGCGCTGTCTATGTCTATCTTTTACCTGAATTGATTATCCCTTGTATTATTAATTATTTGTTATGTCGGTGTATGCACAAATTGCACTTTATGTAGGAATCAAAGATTTTTTTCTTAATTAATCTTATTATCAGACTTTTTTGCACATTGGTATGAGATGAGCATATGAGATACTATGAGCTCACAATTTGTGGGAGAGGGAGATAAGCAGGAAGCTTGTCTATTTAGAATACCACTCTGCATGTTCTTTTGTTCCTCTGCTCATGTGGAGGGGAGGGTGTGTCCCTTTCCTTGAATAAGCTCTCACAGAGTGTAAGTCCAGTCTCCCCACCCACCCCTATGTACTATTGAAAGATGAAGAACATTTTTTAACACAATCTGCACTTGTCAAAGGGTGTAGAAAGGGGACGACAGCAGATATACAAGTAAAACTTATGTAGGAAGATCAGTTTAATCTCTGTGTATCATCTGAAGCTGTTCACTTCACTGGGTATATGTAAGGATTTACAACCACTTCAAAGTGATTGTAAACGATCACCTTGTAAAACAGCCCATTCAGTTTAAAATTGAAAGAAAAGGCAAAACATTTGTGTATAGATATTAAAAAAAAACATTATAAATTTAAGGCGCATTGTAACTGAAATGTGCAGGTTTACTAACACATTATCAAAGTTAATTTTTATTGCAAGAAGTTCCTTTTTTCTGCCACAAGATGGAGCTTTATGAACTTGGATTCATCATCAGTTAAGAGGATTGCATTTTGGGAGTTGTGGTCCCAGACAGAAAGAACTCCATGGTTAAATAAACACAAAAAGACTTCAAAGTCCAGAATTCTGGTATAGAGGAGGGGTTATATGAATTAGAGAACCCGTAAAGCCAGAGGGGGGGTCTGGGAAAAGAGACTGGTGTGTAAAGAAGAGCAGGCCCTGTCTGGGACAGAAACAGGGAGAAAGATACAGGAGAAGACTGCGCCTTACTGTAGAAACGGTATTTGCTTCTACAAATACTGTGCTGTTGGTTAGTGGAATAGTAATCCTTAGTGTCACACTGACTGACTCTGTAGGGAAATCTATTGAAAGACAAAACACACTTTCCCTCCTAAAGGTACCACCAACTATCCCTTGATTTTCTGCAACCGTTTTGCTGCTCAGAATTTTAACCCTGAACATCTGAGATACATCTAACATTATATTCCTGATAATTAACCCTTTGCTGTACACTTTGCCACTCAGTACCCTAAGGAAATCAGTGCTCTAGAACCGTTTCTTTATTGCAGAAAGCATTCTCTTTATTTCTTAAACTTCTTCAAGAGCTCCAACGTGACTGGCCGAAAAATTTACTTTGAAGACTGCGTTAGAGCGCTTGTTACCCTGTTCAGTCAAGAGTTTATAGTTATTGTAACAAAAGAAACACAGCGCTAAAGACAGTGTATATATTGAAAAAATACAAACTGTGCCTTACTTTTTGAGAATAGGTGCAAAAAAATGTGAGCAATAGTGCATAAATATATATGCACTCCCAGTGCTATTGAATACAAAATGAGGTTGAAGGATTGTAAGAGGTGCATGAAAGTCAGCCAGCCCCCAGTCTGATGTACTCACCCTCCAGTCTGTCACCAACCAAATAAAACCTGTCTCTTGGTACAAAGAACAGGGGTTTAGTTGACACACATTTGCAAACGCATGTGAAAGCTGCAGAGCCACTTCACGGCACCCTGTTAAATCTGCAGTCCTACACTCTTAATTTAGTGTCCTCACACTGGAGGCACATGGCCGCTAATGGATGGATGGGGAACAGGTGAGAGGGAGACAGCCCAACCTCCCCCAACCCATCCACGACTGGCTGTGGTCTCAAAGACTCAAATAATTAGGTTATAACCATGGTGCAAACTGGAAAAGACCAGCTGAAAAGCATTACACCTCCATCCCCTTGGTGGATGCAGTATATAGATAGGAAGGGATTTTATGTATGGGGCATGGCCTGTAAACCCCTGTTCTTTGTACCAAGAGACAGGTTTTATTTGGTTGGTGACAGACTGGAGGGTGAGTACATCAGACTGGGGGCTGGCTGACTTTCATGCACCTCTTACAATCCTTCAACCTCATTTTGTTTTTTGTTATAGGGATGGAGACGCCGGGCAACACCAGCTTGGGTCTCATTTAAAGTCCCACCTAGTCCAATATGTTCAAGCAACCAGGGATGGAGACGCCTTGCTTACAGCTTGGTGCCTCATATAAAGTCCCATCGTGCGATTTTCGTGCATTTTTGGTGGATGCAGTTTTGATTTGACCTTTAGTGTTTTCCGTATATAGGGATGGAGACCAATAGCATGACCTGCTTGTCTCACATAAAGTCCCAAAGAGGAAATTAGGGATTTCAAAGGCAGTGTGCTTTACAGGCCATGCCCCATACATAAAATCCCTTCCTGTCTATATACTGCATTCACCAAGGGGATGGAGGTGTAATGCTTTTCAGCTGGTCTTTTCCAGTTTGCACCATGGTTATAACCTAATTATTTGAGTCTTTGAGACAACAGCCAGTTGTGGATGGGGATGGGTTGGGGGAGGTTGGGCTGTCTCCCTCTCACCTGTTCCCCCATCCATCCATTAGCGGCCATGTGCCTCCGGTGTGAGGACACTAAATTAAGAGTGTAGGACTGCAGATATAACAGGGTGCCGTGAAGTGGCTCTGCAGCTTTCACATGCGTTTGCAAATGTGTGTCAACTAAACCCCTGTTCTTTGTACCAAGAGACAGGTTTTATTTGGTTGGTGACAGACTGGAGGGTGAGTACATCAGACTGGGGGCTGGCTGACTTTCATGCACCTCTTACAATCCTTCAACCTCATTTTGTTTTTTGTTATAGGGATGGAGATGCCGGGCAACACCAGCTTGGGTCTCATTTAAAGTCCCACCTAGTCCAATATGTTCAAGTGCTATTGAATAGGTGGATATAAATGTGCTCCACTAATAATTATATTGCAGTAAACCATATGAATGAATTAATTATACACTCCCATTACTATTGAATAGGTGGATATGAATATATGCCACTAAAAACAAACAATGTATTGCAGTAAATCAAACAAATACCAATAAGTGTCCAGTGGTCATCCAGTGATTAACGTGACTGGTGCTTAAAAAAAATCAGGAACATCCAAGTGACTTCTTAGTGAATTGCAGATCGTGGATCCCCTGTTCACTCCTCCCCCAACAGTAATTCCACTTACCAGAAGGCGTGGACCCCTAGGCCATACAACATAGGGGTCTAAAAGGCTTGATACTGGTAAGCGGTTGAAGGTAGGGACCCTCTTTAAGTAATCCCTTAAGTAATATCTTTTTTCCCCCTTTTTATAAGTGATCACATTCTCTCTGTTCTCAGCTGCATAAGAACTGGGGGGAGGAGAATCAGCAGAACACTGAGCTTCCCAGTGATTGGCTGTGCAGGGAGGGCTTCCAGCACAGATATATACTGCTAAGTGATGTCAGTTTTTAATAGGAAAGCAGATGGACTGGCAGGATCGCCAGGGGTTTCAAATAAAGGAAGCAATATAAAAAGAACAGGAAACTTTCTCATACAAGTACATGGTACAGCAGGCACATGAATATGAAATGTTGGGGTAACAAACACTTTAAATCTTTAAATCAGGATACTGTCTGCCCCCAGTGTCCCTCTCTTACTGCAGCAAGCGGCTTCTCCCCTATGAAATTCTCTTTCTGCATAAAGCATATAGTTATATACGGTAAGGAATATTAGAAAGGGGGCTAAATTAGCCCCTCTTTCATATGGGATGGTGGAAGGGATAACCTAATATAGCATGGGTTAGTGTTTAGTGGATGAGGCCCATATCTCTCCTCAGTTAGGTTTCACGCCAGGAAGGGTTACCAGGCAGGTTTAGTGGGGTCTCTTAGGTGATAGGTAGTTGTCAGGCAGTTTAGGGTTTCTCTCAAGGGAATTAGCGAATGAGCCCCTTTCTCCGCCCGCTCACCTCAGCCTATGAGGTGGAGGTTACCTCAGGGAGAAGCATATTTAAGGTGCCTCCCGCCCCTCAGGGGCTCAATCTCTTCATACCTCTCATCTGGATTTCATCTGTTCCTCTCATCTGGATTTCCCCTCCCTCCCTCCCCTGGTTTTGTCGCGGCTTCTAACAAATTAACTGGTTTGGGTCACCTCTGTTTTGAGGGGGACGTGTACTTTTATTATATGTGGTGATTTATGTTGGTGATGTATTGTGGATGTTGATCAATTGTTTTGATCTACTGTGAATGACAACCCGAGTTGTTTATGACTGGGTTGGTCTGTTATTTTATATTGATATTTATAAAGATGGTTATGTTATATTGATACCAGTTAATAAAGAAGCCGCGGCCGTTTTATCCAATCTGGAGTCCGAGTGCCTTTTTTCTAAAAAAAAAAAAAAAATGTTATACATGTTATAAGGTATAGTGTATAGGGTTATATCATTTTTAGAGGAGCATTTCTCCTTCCTACCATCCCATACTATTCCTCAGCCCTCAGCATCTTTAAAAAAAAGGATTGTAATTACAGATATGAAAAGGCCACTACATGTTTTTACTCATTCTGAGCAGGTGTTTAGTATTTCTCTTGCCTATCCGTAACCTCCTACACTTTTGAAAAGTGTCTGATCTGCCCCCTCATTTCTTCAGGCAGAAAATCTCCCTTGTGCAGCTTAAAACCTATTTGATATGCTCTACAATTCATGTCCTGTAATAAATTAACTTTCAAGGTCATTCTCACATATTTTTGCTCTGCTTCTGTTTCTGCTTTTGCTCCATGTAATCTTTTTCTGTTTAGAAAGTGGCATAGTAACAAGTATCATACTGAATCACTGAACTGATTAGGTCTGAAACAGACAGAATACATTTTAATGAAACCCTCTGCTTCAATTACAGTGAGACCTCTCCTATTGCTACCTGCACAGAGCCTTATACTTACAAAATGGTAGCATAGCCTTTCCATTTCTCTCTTAACATGAGACTATTATAACTCTGAGTAGGACTGGCGGCCATCTTGAGCTTTAGTCCAGTGACTATGCCTAGGCTAATGTGATCTCATCAGTCTGCTGGGGGCGAGGTAAAATGTAGTCAGTCTGCTTTCCCATTATTGATCAGACTTCATCATTACTATGTTGCAGCAAGCCAGTAGATATGAGGCTGCTAGAGGGAGTGATCTGTATCAGACATTTGAGAAAACACAACTAGGAACTACACAACCAATGGGATTGACACAATAATGTTACATTTGAGCCAGTATCTCAGTGCAGGAAATATATTGGCTCTGAATAGTACCTATACAAAGATGGCTCCATCCTTCTGATACAAAAGTAATAAATTCCTGCAACATTTAACACAATACTTAGCATGTGTATGCTTAACATGACAAAACAAATCTAGTGCCAGGTCCACCTTAAATTGTTCTTGTTGGTGTAATAGAAAGCCAAGCATTTAAAGTGACAATAACTTGTGGAATGGTGGCCAATGGCTTCAATACTTACTGGTCATGACCACCATTCAAAGCAAAAACCAAATATGCAGTAAAATATTTTCATTATGTGTATACATAATACACTGTATGTGTAGCACCCTCCTAGGTAGGTGCTAGGAAAAAGTATAGTTTGCTCTGCCTTCTTCACAGGGGAGCCTGATCAGTAGTTAGACCTGTTGCATGTGTCCATGTGTGATTCATTTGGTCTGAGGGAGTGTCCCCACTGTATCCAATAGGGGAGCCTGTTGGACAGTGGAGGAAACCCAGCCAGTGACACACAGGCTTTTATGACTATCCCAGTCGGTAGGCACAACAGTGGTGCATCCTGGGATATGTTATAAAAGCCATGGGCACATGTGACAGGGTGTCTTTGGGCGGGAAGCCACGTTCCAGGAGGAGGGTGATGGCTGTCTCTCCTCTGCTGCTGAGGAAGGTGGTCACAGGCGGTCTGCCTAGTGGACCAGAAGTGTGGTGCTGAGCCAGGAGGTCCTGTGGATGCTGACAAGGGAGTTGGAGGCAGAGTGACCCAAGGAAAAACAGTGTTTGTGAGTACCAGGAAGCTTGCCAGAGGTCTGCCCAGGAAGGGGACCACACCAATAGGGTGTCAATGGACAGAAGGTCAGCGCACACAGTCAGTGAGAAAGGGGGTGCCAAGTTAGATCCTGAAGAGGAACTAAATGAGAGTACATGTTCTTTATCTTCACTTCAGTGGCAAGGTGAAGCAGCGGCCTTGCAGCATTCTTCAGTGAGTTGTCCTCAGGAATTGTGCATAGTTCCAGGGGAACCCAAGAAGTGTAATTCTCAGCAGCTCCCTACATATGCAGTGCTACATATGCAATTAATACTTTTAAACAGGGGTCAAGTCCTGGGAAAAAAAAGTGTGGGAACTCACCCAAGATTACCACCCCCCAACATCAAAAATAAAAAAAGTGTGTGTTCGTGTATGTATACCTCTTGAGGAGCGAGGGCCACTTTAGCGACTTGGTAACAGGTTGCGGGCCACAATGAGCATAGCAGGCAGATCAGATGAAAGGTCCGTGTCAGCATATGCAAAGCAGACACGGACACAGCTTGCTGTACTCTATGGGCCCTCCAATCTGAACCGCCCAGACAGAAGTGGATCGAAATGGGTTTCTGCAGGTATTGCTAGCTGCTGCTGTCCCCCAGGCGCGTATGGCTGGTGGCTGCTAACTGGTTGTCCTCCAGGGCTGGTACTGGGTACTGCTGGCGGGTACTGCTGGTGGATACTGCTGGCTGGTACTGCTGGCGGGTAATGCTGGCGGGTACTGCTGGTGGCTACTGCTGGTGGCTACTGCTAGTGGGTACTGCTGGCTTCTACTGGTGGTGGGTACTGCTGACTGGTACTGCTGGTGGCTACTGCTGGTGGCTACTGCTGACTAGTACGGCTGGTGGGTACTGGTGGCTTGCACTGCTGGCGGGTACTGGTGGTGGGTACAGCTGGTGGGTACTGCTGGCAGGTACTGTTGGTGGTTACTGGTGGCGAGTACTGCTAGTGGGTACTATGGTGGGTTATGTATACATTGAATTGGAAATTTGCAGTACGGGCGTAATTTATATCAGTTAGACATAACATTATTAAAGCCCTGGATCTGCCACAAATTTCTTTGCAAAATAGACTTGATTTATATCTATATGGATTTTGTTCAGTAGCACATAGGCTTCTTTCACACGGGCGGTGCGCCCGACGGAGTCCATTTTGCTCAGCGGGGATCAATCCGCCGATCCCCGCTGAGCAGGCAGATGACAGCTCCGTCTCCGCTCTGTGTGAAGAGACGGAGCTGTCAGACCCCCGCTCTCTTCTATGGGAGACTGCCTGTCCATTTTTATCCAATCTTATCCGATCCGAACCTCCAGATGGATGGAAAATAGGTATTCCATCCATCCAGATTTCACGGACAGGATCAGATCGGATAGCAGTGGGTGTCAGCGGACATGTCAACGCTGACATCTGCTGCTCCATTGGGCTACATGGACATCGAACCGATCCGGTCCTGAAAAACTGACAGGCGGACCAGATTGGAAAGTCCTTGTGAAAGGGACCTAAAGTCATATCTCTTTTGGTTCCCCTGTAACTTTCTCTCTCTTTTTATTTCCTCCCTTTTCTCCCTCTTTATTTTTCCTCTCTCTATCACTCGCCCCTCTCTATTCGTTTTTTCTTTCTTTCTTTTTTCTCTCTCTCACTTGTTCTTGTTTTTCTCCCCAATCCCTTTCCCTCTTTCCATCTTTCTCTTTATATCGCTCTATTTCTATCTCTCTGTTTCTTTCTCATCTCTCTCTCTCTCTCTCTTTCCTTCCTCCCTCTCTCTCTCTCTCTCTCTCTCTCTCTCTCTCTCTCTCTCATCTCTCTTCTTCCCTCCTCTCTCTCTCTACCTCTTCTTCCCTCCTCTCTCTTTCTCTCTCTCTTACCTCCCCGGCTCCCTCTCATCTGCAGGGCCGATGCTTCCTGTATGGCTCCTGTGCCCTGTCACAGGCAGAGGCGGAGTTCATTTGGTATCACTCCGCCTGTGACAGGAGACGGCCCTATACAGGAAGCATCTGCTCTGCTTCCTGTAGTGCCAGCTCAGTTTACATTGATGCTTGGGGAATGGCGGGTCAGGAACCCACAATCTGGGCTTACCGACCTGCCATCCCAGAGCAGTAGATGGCGCTGGGATCATGTTGGGGCTCGGGGGGGGGGCGGCGTTCCTGCTGTAGAAAAAGTACAGAAATGCCGTCCCCATGCATTCCCACAGGACTTGAGCCCTCCTTTAATTAATGTTAAAGTGTTACTAAACCAATAACAGTAAAATGAGTCTATATGCAGTAAAGCATGCTTATTATACTCACCGTGGAACCTAATCCTAATCCTCTGCATTGTGTAAAAAGGCTGTTTGATCCTGTATGCACAGATCCTGCCCTTCTTGCAATCTCTCCAAAACATGTCCGGATAAGACAGAGTAACTGGAGTCAGGCTGCACATGATCAGTTTGGTGTGTGTTGCTAGAGAGTTGTTTTTTTCTTGGGAGAGTGCATGTGATCAACACAGGGCCAATCAGCACTATCCAGACAGAGGGTCAAGGGTCCTGCATCCTGATAGGACAGCCAGTGCAGTATGAAAACTCCTCCTACAAGCTTTAACCAGGCACTGATAGAAGTCACAAGACTGCTTTATACTGCTCAAGAGAAAAGGTATTTAGCAGTTTATATTTACTAAATTCATTGCATTTCCATGTTACGCATTACTTCACAGCTCTAACCAGCACTGCAGTCCTTTACAAATATTTTATCTCACCCAGCAGGTCACACTCCACAAGTGGAGCCTTCCACACAGTGTCTCTCTCCAGGAAAACTCTCCACCTATTCCCCGCCCCCCCTTCCCCCCACCCCGTTCGAGGCCAGGGGTCTGGACATCAGAAGCAAAATGGCAATAGAGCATCTGTATTCGGATGTACCTTCCCTCGTCTACTACAAAGTTGAAGTTCTGTAGGGTGAGGAACCACCGGGAGATTCTGGAGTTCTTATCTTTATTTTGGGCCACCCATATAAGGGGTGCATGGTCTGACACTAGCTTAAAGGGTCAGCCCAACAGGTAGTAGCCGAGTGTCTCCAAAGTCCGTTTTATTGCCAGACACTCCCGTTCCACAATTAAATAATTCTTCTCAGCCGGTGAGAGCTTCCGGCTCAAGTACACAAGGGGGTGCTCATCTCTCCAACCATTTGGGACAGGACTGCACCCAGACCCAACTTTGAAGCATCCGTTTGTACCAGAAACTCTTTTTGGAAGTCTGGAGCTACTAGTACTGGTTCCTGGCACAAAGCTTGCTTCAAATGGCAGAAAGATACTTCTGCTTTAGCACTCCACTGAACAATAGTCAAATTCCTTTCTTTTGTGAGATCTGTTAGAGGCGTTGCTAGGCTGGCAAAGTTGGGGAACAAACTTTCTGTAATGCCCCACAATGCCAAGGAAGGAACGCACCTGTTTTTTGTGAGTGGACCACTTCTGGATGGCCTCCACTTTAGTTAGTTTGGGTTTAATCACCCCCTGCCAACCACATACCCCAAACAGTGGGCCTCCTCCAACCCAATCTTACTTTTTTCTGGGTTCACGGTGAACCCTGCCTTTCCGAGTGCATCCAACACTGAGTGAACTTTCTGCAAATGACTCTCCAAGTCCTGACTAAAGATGATGAGGTTGTCAAGGTAGGCTACTGAAAATTCGGATTTGGTTTGTTCCCTGGTGGGGATCAAAGTGGGGTCCATCATCTAAGCACTAAGGAAATCGACCCGGGAGCCCCAGAGATCTGACAAATCTGGCTCAGAGGAGGTACTTTTCGCTTCCAATTCCGCAAATACCTGCAGGGGACCGGGCTCACTTTCTGCAGGTTCAGCCAACTGATACCTTTCATCAGTATTAACATTCTGCAACACAGTATTAATCACAACCTCTGTGGGTTCTTGCTTTTGGGGGGAAACCCCCCCAAAGCTTTTGCTCATGTGAGTCTCAAATTATGGGGCAATCTCGCCCGATTAGTAAGTCATGAGGCAATCCTGGGACCACCCCAACTTTTAGTGTAGCAGTTCTTGCTGGTGTACACAGAGTCACAGAGGCCACTGATAGTCTTTAACATTGCCATGCACACAAATGACCCCGACCTGCTCCCCTGGTACCAGTGTTCTCTGCAACCTGTCCGGATGGAGCAGGGTGAGAACACTCCCAGAATCAAGGAGCGCTACCACCTATTGTCCATTGACCCACACCAGACACTCATGCAAATTCAGGCTGGCTGCAGCACATACTGCATAGGAATACATGGAGCGATGACGACCTATGTCGCACTTTATTGGTTCTTCCCTTCTTGGGCACTGGGCCTCCAGATGACCTTGTTGATGGCATGACCAACAGCGAACCCCACAGGGTTTCCCCTGCCGGCTCTCAGGATAATTTGGCACTGGAGTGTTCCTGGCAGTTGTGTTTTGCACCCGAGCAGACACCATCAACAGGTGCCATCCTGGTGTTGAAACACACTTTCTTGGAAAAGGCCAGCTCTTTGATGACAGAGGGACTCTCCTGGAAACTTTCCGCACAGCTGTAGCCCTCAACAGCAGCAGCCATCTCATCCAAGGACTGAGGCTCGGACTGAGCCACCTATCGGTGGATCTCCCTGGGCAGCCCATGCAGGAAACAGTCCAGTGAGACTCGTTCCACAATCTGAGTGGGTGTCTTCTCCTTAGGTTTCAGCCAGTTCTGGAAAAAATTTATTAGGTGGCCCTAAAAGTGCCAGTCACTCCCAGCCTTGCTAATATTTCTGCTTTCAGCAGCTTATAGTCCCCTGCTGATTCTGGGACCAAGTCACAGTATGCCTGTTGGGGATCTGCAGTCAGAAAAGGAGCCAGAACATCTGCCCAGTCTCTCTCAGGCAGACCTTCCCTTGCTGCGATCTGCTAAAACATTACTAGGTACCATTCAACATTGTCTGAGGCTGTCAATTTTTGCAGGGTCCGCTGCACTGCCTTCCGTGGGTCACTCTTTACAGTGGGGTTATCTCTCTCTCTCTCCTCAACCCCCCCCCCCCCCAACTCCACTGACACTTTCAGACCAGCTGATTAATAAGCATGTCTGAAAAAAAAGTACCTGCCCTCTTCACTTAACGCTTTCTTAACCCTGCCCCAGGCTGACTCTACAACATAATAAAGACAAAAATAGTAATTAAAGAAACCAATCTTCAAAAGTCTAAACCTACCGTATGCAGATCTAGTGCCCTCTATAGTTAGGCTGCTAGGCTTAATTTAGTTTTTGGCTTCACTGTAATAAGTGGAGCAGTAATTGTTTGTTTTTCTCTAGTCAGGGTTTCCTAGCTGGGTGTTCTATTCCTCCCACCTGCTTCTGGAAGAAGTTGCCAGAATATATGGCAGGAAATCAAATGACCAGTAGAAATATTTATCATGCCCCAGCCAATCCCTTGAAGGAGGTGTCGGGAAGGTCGTTGGGGAAGGCATAAATGTTTGGGGAGGACTTTCCACAGTGTTCTTTCATTTCCAGGGAGAGTTCCAGTTCTCTTGGGGCTGCTGCCCCTGGTAGATTGTGAGACAAGACATTGCAGCCTGGCCTACAGCAGGTGCTGCGCTGAGGGCCTGGAGAAGATTTCTAAAGGATTATTTGGGAATGCAGGTGCTAGAAGATGCATTATGGACTGGGACTGCTTTTATATAGTGCTAGATATACTGGATATCCCCTGTTACCTCAGGAAAGGCTGATTAGAGAAGATTAGTGAGAAGCTGTCCTCCTATAATTTATGCTATTGTTTGGAGTATTCTGATCCCTAAACCCCTCTCCTAATCAAGTTATTCAGCAAAAAATTCTAAAAAAGACGTCCCCTAGACTGAGCCCGTGTTGTCGGTGTGCATGGAACTGTGTCTGTGACAAGGCACCTGGGTAAATTCTCAGCGGCCCCTTTCAGGGTGAGTGGTACACATAATTTCATTGATCCACGTACTCAATCATAAAGTCTTTGAGACAGCTTTAACCTGCAAACCCTCCATTATCTGGATCATGTTGAGCAGTTCAAGAATAACAGTTCACAATCTTCCCTTGCACTTTCATACGTGAGACAACGATATATTCTGTGTTCATTTTAGGTCCACAATTTAATTTAGCTAGCTGCGTTGGTACATATCCTGATTCAACCCCACTACCACAATACAATTGATCGTGGAACATGATCTGAACAGACATAAAACGCTCATTTCGATCACAAACATATTTTGCCACTGTTTGACTATAAATTTGGTTTTTGGAATTCCAACAAAATGTGTTCAAATAAATTCTTCATATTAGCATTTTAAACACCGGACACACATAAAAAAATTTCCTTTGGTGACATATATTTGGATCATCTTTCACCACAAGCAGCTTAGGAATCTTGTGGAAAACTGTTACACTAAGTAAGTTTTGTGGATAGTTTGTATAAAACTTTGGAACAAGTCCAGTGTCTCATTTTCAGGAAATATTCCAATCTACCTATGTAGGTTACACATTGAGTCCTTTGTACAGAACATGACCACAGCCGGCTCCATGTCAAAGATGATTTGTAAAGCTGAGGCCAAATCATAAAGAACACCCCATGTCAAAATACCATATTATTCGTTACAGGAAAACTTACTTTATCCATTATTGAATTCTTTGCCGACAAAAGAAAATGGGCTGCTGCCAAGATGAAAGTATTTTTTATTGTGCATGATATAAATTACTTTGATTTCTATAACTGAAAGAGTAGATTTTGTTAGTCCTACTTTGCAGAAGTCCATGGGGTGCCATCAGGATATGATCATGGGGGTTGTCTTAATAAGCTTCAGTAGAACAAAGCCTAAAATATTATCCCCTATGTGTATTAAGTGTGTTTCAAGTAATTAAATTCTAATTTCTCTAGAAAGCTATTACAAAAGGGCAGTGAAACCAAATATAAGTGATTGTGCCTAGAGAATTCTGCTAAAAAACAGAGGGACTTTGTAAATTGTAATTTTATTGGCCTTATTCATTATAAGGGCTTGTTCACACAATGTCTATTGAACTGAGTTTTTTCTGCACACTGCTGTACTTGTATGGTGTGAACACAGCACATAGAAAACAATTGTTTTCTTTGTGCTCTGTTCTTGGCATAGATGTGCGGTGGTGTGTAGAAAAACACAGCTCAATGGACATGGAGAGAGCTTGCCCTAACAATTCCTACAACTTAGTTATTCTATTGAGAATAACCAGATCAAATAGTCACATACTGTATAAATTAAACTAGACAAAGAGCTGTGGCATGGAGGGGGCTTGTCTTATCTCAATCATCCAATCATGTTGGAGAATTAGAAAAAAAAAAAAGTTTTTCTCTTGCACATGACTGGATGTTTGGAATAAACACATACACACTGGTAGTAAAGGCCTTTGCATTTAATTGAAGTATATGGCATATTTTTGGCGCTAGACTTAACATTTATACTGCTGCAATTTCTAGCTCTGCATTAGTCACATAGAATTATTGTATTACCAAAACAACTACAAAAAAGACTAATCGCTACTTTGCTAAAAAGAATAATCAGATAATTACACCATCTGCTTTGTGTATCTGCTTCCAAATGCAAAACCAATGCTTTTCTGCTATTGTTCTTTTTTCATAGATTTTATTACTCTTTTTTTTTTTTTTTTTTTTGGATATACGACTTGATCTACTTTCACACCAGACTTGTGCATTTAACACATTTTTGCCACAGATGTTTTCCATGTTAGAAGGTCAAAATGGCAGTGAATCAAATATGGACTTTTCATTATTTTGTATTCTAAAACACATCACTGTTTCATTGATAACATGAAGAAGAATAGTGGCAAAGAAGCAAAAACGTTTTATTTGTCTATGTTGGCCCTGGTTGTTAGATATATGGGGATAGTATAAAATTATTGGTGGATGATGTCACTGTAGTTAAAACTACAGTAGCTGCACTTTCAGCTGACTAAGCTCCCCCAAAAAAGTGGAAAGTCCCATACCAAAATGAAGAGATATCATTGAATTGTGTCCAAAGATAAAACAAAGAATCACATTTAAACAATCTGTTTATTCTGCAAATTTATTCATAGATACTTTACAAATGCTCTAAAACTAACTGACTAAAACTGTTAAACCTGTGTGTTTAGCACAAAATTCAACTTTATGGTCAAGCTCTTCTGCAAGATATCTGCTTAAACAGCTAGCAGGGATTAAGCCCACAAACTGAAATTGGTGGAGAAAAAAAGATGAATGAAGAGTGCAAACTGGACTCATCTCAATATCTACAATCTTCAAAATTGTGGTTTGAGATGACTTCTAGAACCTAGTCTAGTCTGTCAGTTGCTCTACTAATGCCCCATACACACATGCAGATTATCTGAAGACATTTGTCTGCAGACTTACCGAAACCATATAATATGAGGTCAAACCTAAACACTTTAAATTTGTATGCAATCCGGCAGCCCCTTGCACTACATAGAAAAGGTAAATCTGAAGACAAAAGTCTTCAGATAATCTGCACGTGTGTACGGGGCATAAGACTTTTATTGGGGCTGGTGGACTGGATAATGGAAGAGATGGATGTTGATGTGAGAAGGTATTTAAAATAAAACTATAGGAAAACTTTTCTTTTTATCTTGGAGTAAATAGGGGTTATACCCTTGTCAGTTTTTTGTCATTTGTGTCCAATTGGAAGATTTACTTCACTTCCTGTCCCACAGACAAAACAGGAAGTGAGATGAAATCACTCCAAAGAGAGGGAATCCCCGGTTGTCATCAGAACTAGTGCCCCCAGATTGCCCATCTATGTCTTTTCTGGTAAGAATCCAAAATTTGGGATTTTTCTTCACTTTTCCTTTTGATGATAATGGTAAACATGACAAATAGGGAGCGTGAATCCCCCTAATGTGGACATAGACAACAACAAAAAAACAGACAGATGTTCTAATCCATCTCCATTCTATCCAAAACTAAAATAAAAGTTTTGCCTTTAGTTATACATTAAGGAATAGATTTAAAGTTTGGGGACTGTAAAACAAGTGATGGGCAATGGACAAATGGGTTTATACAAAACACAGTGTCAGGAAAGAAGGTTCTAAGTTTATTTTAGTGACACTGTGCCATTATTTGATGGATACCCTTGGCAGGTTACTGAGCAATGTTGGTTGCTTACTGAAGTTGCTTGTAGTTCTCCTTGTATAGGTAAATATGAACTTCAGAATAAAGAGGTCCTGCAAGGAGAATTCGACTGGCAACAAAAGTGAGTACACCCCTAGCTAGGTCAAAATTGGACCAAATTAGCCATTTTCCCTCCTCGGTGTCATGTGACTCGTTGGTGTTACAAGGTCTCAGGTGTGAATGGGGAGCAGCTGTGGTAAATTTGGTGTTATCTCTCTCACTCTCTCATACTGGTCACTGGAAGTTCAACATGGCACCCCATGGCAAAGAACGCTCTGAGGATCTGAAAAAAAGAATTGTTGCTCTACATAAAGATGGCCTAGGCTATAAGAAGATTGCCAAGACCCTGAAACTGAGCTGCAGCATGGTGGCAAAGACCATATAGTAGTTTAACAGGACAGGTTCCACTCAGACCAGGCCTTGCCATGGTTGACCAAAGAAGTTGAGTGCATGTGCTCAGCGCCATATCCAGAGGTTGTTTATGGGAAATAGAGGTATGAGTGCTGCCAGCATTGCTGCAGAGGTTGAAGGGGTGGGGGGGGGGGGGGGTTAGCCTGTCAGTGCTCAGACCATACGCCGCAAAATGCATCTAATTGGTCTGCATGGCTGTCGCCCCAGATGGAAGCCTCTTCCAAAGATGATGCACAAGGAAGTCCGCAAACAGTTTGCTGAAGACAAGCAGACTAAGGATATGGATTACTGGAACCATGTCATGTGGTCTAATGAGACCAAGACAAACTTTTTTGGTTCAGATGGTGTCAAGCGTGTGTCGCGGCTACCAGGTGAGGAGTACAAAGACAAGTGTGTCTTGCCTACAGTTAAACATGGTGAGGGGAGTGTCATGGTCTGGGGCTGCATGAGTGCTGCCGGCACTGAGGAGCTACAGTTCATTGAGTGAACCATGAATGCCATCATGTACTCTGACATACTGAAGCAGAGCATGATCTCCTCCATTCGTGGACTGGGCCACAGGGCAGTATTCCTACATGACAACCCTAAACACACCTCCAAGACTACCACTGCCTTGATAAAGAAGCTGAGGGTAAAGGTGATGGACTGGCCAAGCATGTCTCCAGACCTAAACCCTATTGAGCATCTGTGGGGCATTCTCAAAGATGGAGGAGCGCAAGGTCTCTAACATCCACCAGCTCCATGATGTCGTCATGGAGGAGTGGAAGTGGACTCCAGCGGCAACCTGTGAAGCTCTGGTGAACTCCATGCCCAAGAGGGTTAAGGAAGTGCTAGAAAATAATGGTGGCCACACAAAATATTGACACTTTGGGCCCAATTTGGACATTTTCACTTAGAGGTGTACTCACTTTTGTTGCCAGCGGTTTAGACATTAATGGCTGTGTGTTGAGTTATTTTGAGGGGACAGCAAATTTACACTGTTATACAAGCTGAACATTCACTACTTTACATCGCAGCAAAGTGTCATTCCTTCAGTGTTGTCACATGAAAAGATCCAATAAAATATATACAAAAATGTGAGGGGTGTACTCACTTTTGTGAGATACTATATATATATATATATATATTATCACATCAGCGCCTTTTGTTTTATGTGCATCATATTGTGTGCCATGTTAAAAGTTGAACTCCAGGCAATGAAATACACATATACATACATATCTAAAAATGTCCAATTACTGTTATGCTTCATGTACACTGCTGCTGATAAATGAACGTTTAGGAGCAGTTGGGCGTTTGTTATCTTATCTGTCCACGTACACTGAGATGTTTCTTAGTAGTTTAGAGGCAGTTGAGTTTAGTGGCATTTTTTATAAAGCAACAAATTGTGTTCAGACGGAAGTTTATTGGCATTTGAAATGCCAAATGCTTGTAACAGCATGCAAATGCGTCTAAACGCAGTAACTTGTGTTTATAAGCATTTGGTTTATAGGTGTTTTCAATGGGGGATACATTTCTGACCATTTTACAATGTATAAATGCTTCTAAACACAAACGCGCATAAACGCGGCATGTAAACGCGGCAAAACAGACATTTTTAATCGTCGGTTACTAGCTGTCAATTTCCAGTGTTCAGGAGAGGCTTTCGAATGTCCCGTGTACATGAAGCCTTATTCATCTGTTCAATAATGAAAAATAACCACACCAGAGAGTTTCTTTAGAACACTGTTATTTTAATATTACAAGTTTGTCTTATAATACAATGCGTTATCTTATAACATTTATCAGAACTGCATGAGATTCAACATACAGAGAAAAAAGCTGAAAGGATGGTCCACGACTAAAATGTGTGTACATATTTACTGTAAATCACGTAGTAAAGCAATACTGAACTTTGCAGTTCTCAGAAGGTAAAATAAGTATGTGCAAAGGTAAAACTACTATAACAGCTTAGCTGTCCAATACAAAAACTCAATTAAGAATCATTAGCATTTGTAAATTCTTACACTTGGAAATTAGCTATTAAAAATCACATATTTTTAAGGAAGGTAAGTGAAAAGCAGGTACAAAGAGGAATTACAATGCATAATAAATGCTGAACTATTATTTAATGCATAGCATTGTGCAGCTTCACAGACCAGTAGAAATACAGAAACATGCCAAAAAATGGCTACAATAAACCAAATTACCCCAAAACAGATCTAGATAAATAAATGCTAATTGTTTCCAGTTCTCTTAAACTAAATTTTCCCAAAAACCTTACTTTTAAAAAATGTGCACTGACTTATAAAAAAGTTTTTTCTTTGCAAATGCATGGCTGTAAACAAGAGCTTCAAAAGTGTGAAATAAAACAGGAATGGACACATTGTAAGCAAACACTGAGACATACAAGTATTTTTTACATAGTAAAGCGTCTGTAATGTAATGTACGTAGACAGTAGTGGGGACTGACAAACACATTGCTTTTCATGAGACTGTAAAATAGTTTTAATGTTTAGAAGCTTCACACTGATTTATATACAGGCCCCCGCTGCCAGGGCGGGTGGAATCTAATGTTAGACGTAGAAAAAAAGCATTTTAGTTAAGAAATCATGTCAATTACCACGTAAACATAAATCTTTAACTTCCAAAAGCACTACCTGTGCTATGAATTTTAAATGTAGTGATTTTAATTTTTAAAAAAGTGCTTTGAAACCCCCTGACTGACCTAGCCTTAAAGCTGCACTCCAAGTTTCAGTTAAATCCATTTATTTATTAAAATGTATTAAAAGTATAGTCAAATAACTGGCATAAAAAAGTAGTATAAATCAGGTCTCATTTCGCCTCCTGTAGTCCTCCCCATGCAAGCACACCTCCCAACTCAACAAAAGTACATTTTTCATTTGACTTATGTCAAAGGAGCCTGACGGTAAATGAGATGCAATGGGATGCAGGCACTGTTTGGGTATTCTGATAGCCACGGGTGCAGCTGTCAGAGTAGAATAGCTGGTGTTGCAGATTCATTCATACATGCTAAACATAGGCGTGCGTACAAGGTGTGCCAGTTGTGCCTGGGCACACCCTAATCACCTCTTGCATACTGGCATTGTTGCTCTGTATGCCAGCGGGAAGATGGGAAAGATCTCCATCATTCCACGTACTCACTTCTCTTTCCCTGTGACAGCAGGGACATTGATCTCCCTGCCAGCGCCATATATATGTAGACGCACGTGTGCTTGAGCTTTGGGGTGCACATCCTAATGCAATAGGCTGTGAACATCTATGATACTAAACAAGGGGAATTTAGTGATTTTTTTTTTACACAAGCCAATCAGGTTGTTGCTTAGCACAATAATGTCAGTCTAAAACAATAAATGTGCTCACAAAAGTGCAGACTACAACAATGAGTGCATCTTTATGCATTGCTTAGCGCATTGTGGTCTGTAGAGAGATCATAGACCTTTCTTGTGTTTTCTGGTAGAAGCAAACCACAAGTCTGACTGAACAGAATTACAAATCCTTTGCTAGATAAACAGTTCACATTTATATCATTCAGTTGTGCATTTAGTTGCTTGGAGTACAGCTTTAAAGAAGGAAGACAAATAATCCAGTCTTTTGAATGTAATTTTCCAGTGTCTACTACAATCTTGTTAACAATGTCAGCTTTGTTTTCATTGGTCCCTTATAGCAGTGGTCCTCAACCCTGGCCTACAGGGCCCACTAACAGGCCAGATTTTCAAGATAACTGAAATACATCCCAGGTGATAGCATTTGCTGCTCAGTGATTGCAGTACTCTAGTCTGCATCTCCCCAAGATAATACCTAAAATCTGGCCTGTTAGTGGGCCCTGTAGGCCAGGGTTGAGGACCACTGCCTTATAGATTTGACTTCACAACTTCACCATGTAATAACATGCTCTATTGCCATTGTCATTGAACATGCAGATCTCCATGTCTGTAAAAAAAAAAAAAAAACTGCACTGCATATAATGTTATGTTCCCAATCAATTGGCCATAACCTGTTTGGTGGCTGATGGCCCACCCAACGCTGACTACTCATGTTTTTTCAAGCAGTCAGGGCATAGAATAGCTGTAAATATAAATGATATGCTTTTTTTTAATTCTCTCCTTTCTGGATTTTATTGTATTACCCCTTTTTTTATTTTGGCACAGTAAATCAAATATATAACCTTTTATTTCAGAATTTTAAAGTAGTTTTAAATGCCACAATGCGTAGATTTACTAATAAAGTATTTAGGATAAACAGGTTCACAGGCCAGCTTAAACCAGTTTGACTCCTTATTTACCTTTGTACCAAGGATATGTAAGCCTGTGACCTACTGTTACAATTTAAATGTCTTCCGGAAACAAAAATTGTTTTTCTTTCTTTTGTGGTTTGACGCAACGATTAGCAAAATAAACTGAATAAATACATCAAACAACACTCACTTGTGCACATTACCAAACAACTTAAACCTTAGAGCTTTACACATACATATAAAAATACTAATCAATACATTGGTAGATATTGGATTTCACAAAATAAAGGAAACAGATCAGGAGTTTCTGATTAGGGATGATACCAACAATTGAACATGTGGAAAGTAAAACCATATTCAAACCCACCAATCAGCCCTAGATGATGGAAAGTGGAGTCCTCCAAAATCCTTTAATTCCTTATAATATATGATCTGCCATGTTGATCCAATGGCTTTAATACTCTCCAAGGCACAGACCTGCAACAACCATACGTATCTGAAATAATCATTTTTAATATGTATGCTTGTTCTGAATCATTGATTGATAAATTATGGAAGTCGGAGAAAGCCAGGTACCTGGTATCTTTTTGCAGGTGGTAAGATACAGTCATAGAAAGTATGAACATGCCATTAAAAAAAACCGAAGTCCTAAACAGAAGACAGATAATTTTGGAGAAACACTATCCATGTAGTTTTTAGAAGCTGACAATGGCTGCATGGCACTTGATAAGAATAATAGCTATAAAAGAATACTGGTCCTTATATTTCTCTCAGTATGGGTTTTCTTTAGAGCTTTTTCACATGGCTATTCTTTGCCATATACTGCCCAGATCAGCATATTCCTGCAGCTTTACAGCTGTCCACATCCAATCACAGAGTCAGCCTGTCTTTGATTTGTGCAGTCTTCCTAGTCACAGTTAATTGGAAACCCCCTGGCCATACTCGTTGCAGAAATAAGCTGATCTGGGTGGTGTATGGTCAGGAATGACCAGATGAATGAGCTCTTAGGGGTTAGTTCACTTTTTGGAACAAGTTTCATGCAACACCCACTTCAGTGTGTAACGCGAAGTATGGTTACACACAGCGTCCACTTAACCCTAACCGCCCTCTTTTATCTAAATGGCAGGGTGCATCTTCCAACAGTATTCTGTTGTTAATAGAATTTAACATGCTGTGTGTGGCTTCACCCACACAGTTGTTTCATCAAGGTATGGAACCCATCAATTGTAGAAACTACAAGTCCCATCTACAGAGTGTTTTGCAATTGTAGTCCATTCAGAACTTTCCCCAGTCCCATAACAGAAGGTCTGTACTTTCTGCTATAATGCAGGAGCCTGTGTATTGCACCAGTGATGCACTAATTGCAGTTATGATCTTTGGTGCATGTATTGCATTTTTTCATTAGGTTGACCAGTTGTAGTTTCTCACACAGAGAGCTGTGGTCTGCAGCCTATTTTGAGAAAAACTACAATTGGGCTATAAATAGTTGCTTTCTGATTTACATTGTTTTCAAAGCCTGAGTCGAATGCTTTCATTATAATGCCAGAATAGAAATTATTTCTATTTTCCTGGACCCTTTCTTGGTAGCATGCCATCTTAGGATCTTCACATGGCAACAAACATCAAAGTGCCAAGGTAAGAAACAATAGTTTTTTGCAAATGATATGTGTAGAGCCACCCGGATTGGTTTCTTTAAAAAGAGGGTAACAATGAAAAACAACTAGTTCTGCTGTGCAAATATGAGTCATATTCATGTCCTTGTTCATGCATGCAAAGCTTGGCAACATCTATACCACATGCTTTCAGTTCACCTTCAGCCACTGTATCTAGGTGTTGTCAATTTGTCTTTGACATCTATAAGTTTCTGAAAAAGTATAGAAAGTGGTGGATAAACAGGAGGATAGAGTACTGTACAGGACTGTTAAGGCTGCATTCACATGTCAGCGTATGGATCACGGGCAGAATCGCCACAATTCCGCCCGCGATCCGGAGATCGTTGCAAATCGCGGGACGCCTGTGCGTTGCCCGTGATTTGCAATAGCACCCCAAACGCTGAGCGATGTTGCCGCGATTTCCGCCTGCCGAATCACGGTAACATCGCGCAAAAAAAATCGCGGGACGCATTACACCCAAAAAAGTACAAGAGCTTCTTTGGAGCGTATATCGTCCCGCGATTTTTTTTTGCGCGATGTTACCGCGATTCACCAGGCGGAAATCACGGCAACATCGCTCAGCGTTTGGGGTGCTATTGCAAATCACGGGCAACGCACAGGCGTCCCGCGATTTGCAATGATCTCCGGATCCATACGCTAACATGTGAATACAGCCTAAATAGTGGTTGTTGTGGGAATGGCAGAATGAAACAGAAATATAGTTACATGGCAGACCAGCTTTCACATACTTTCAGAAATGTTTTACTCATTAAATACTGCAGGTTTACTGAGAAAGAGGAAACCCTCCCTTAATATGTTCTCATAGTAATAGCAAACCCAGTGCTTAGAGAAGCCTTTCTCAACCTTTTTAACACAGAGGAACTCTTGAAATAATTTTCCAGTTTCAGGGAACCCCTTCTAAAAGCTGCTATATCTACAACTCATGATACATTAGTGTGATGGACAGTCAGAAGAATGCTTCTTACATTTGTGGTCATTGGAAAGAATTAACCCCTTACAGATAACTAAAACATTAATGGTGTAAGTAAAAACGTATCTGAGAGGTAGAAATTGCTCATTGCTCAAGGAACCCCTAGCAACCTCTGGAGGAACCCTGGTTGAGAAACCTTGGCTTAGAGTTTACTCTTTGACTGAGTTGTTGGATATGTGCTCTGGGTCCTACTATACAGGCCAGGCTTGGGTCAGTGCTTACTCTGGGTTCCATTGAACAGACCAAGTTTTGGTCAGTGCCTGCCAGGGGTCGATCAATAAACACTTACAATTTTATTTATAGAGAAAATTATCCAGTCGCATAATATGTGAGAACATGCCAGAAGAGATCAAAATGATGAACTTAATATACACATACAGTATGTATTGTGTGAGATCATTCAACTAGATAAGTACCCTACAGAATTTATAATTGGTGGACTTATTAGCATAAAGTGCAAGTTACAATGAGGTTTAAGTTGGTTCTAGTGTTAGGTAGGGTACAGGATAGGGTACAATTAAAGTAAATCCTCCATTGGGGAAAATTGTGCAAGAAGGAAACTTTGGGAGATTTTCTCTAAACGTCACATCTCTGGGTAAGGAATTGAAATGTCCCCAATAGTACGAAGACAGCAAAAATAACCTGGTAGGGGTTTTAACGCTTCCCTTCTCTATCCAAGACTACAAAAATGGCTATGCATACAATTGAAGTTGTTCTAGTACACATATAGTGATTAGACCAGTTTAGGTGTCTTGGCTGCTCCACTTGGAAAAGTGACACCTCTAAAACATGGCTGCAGAATGTTTCTCCAAAATTGTCACTTATCCATCTGGTACATACCTGCAAGACTGTAGACCCACACCTCCACATTACCTTCATCACTACATAGCAACATTGATTGACAGTTGACCTCCTTCAATATAAGTGATGCAAAGGATCAGCGTTAGATATCCTTTTTCTTACTCTCATTATGGCAAAGATTCATCATGAAACATTAGACTGTACAGTATCTCCGTGCTAGAAAATAGTATATCTTTCATTTTTGATTCTGGATATAAACAGATACAGTCTAATGCAGTATCATAAGATATTTGGGAAGCTGGGTAAACAGTAAAATTTATAGTATTCTGAAGCAAAAGACTTTCATTAGCTTCTTAACAGTGCATTCAGAGCTGTGCAAAAAGTTTCACGTTGTAAAAAATCCTTGGCAGCAGTTTATAAGCTTTAATCACTTTATGGTGAGGGTGGAAGGGTTTGTCACTGAACCATTAAGTTATGAATTACATGAATTGTGGATTGCCTGCAGCCAGCAAGAATGAACACTTGGTTTATGCAGAACATGAGATTCTCAGGGCTTGGATTTGCCTAAATGCAAACCGTATATTCCTTTTTTTCTTTCTTTTCTAAAACCAATCAATTTTCTATTTAAAAGGCTACAAAACTGAATGTAAACTAATTCCTGTAAAAAAAAAATCAGTGGAATATTATATCACAAAAGAATGCGATAATCCACTTGATACTTTTATGTAGAGTTGCTCTCTGTGGTTTCAGATAATATGTTGCTTATACAAGAATGTATAAAAAAATCAATACAATAACTCATTATAGAATGTAAAAAAAAAAAAACTCCAGGTAACTAGTAAAAATCTTGCTGAACTGCCAATCACAGGAACTGACAACTGTCCGAGAAATATCTCTACTTTACTAAGAATCGAAGGTTCATTCGATAAACCTTAAAGAAGGTAGCTGCAGTGTCAGGCAGCCATGTGCCAAGTGTGGGTGCCCTGTCTGGCATTACAGCTTGTGCAACATGGCTTAGATCTGTACTGAGGGAGATCTGTTCTTTAGTGGAAGCCTTCCTTAAATCTGATTGTTAGGTGGGTTAGTGGGCTAGAGGACTTCTGGGGGGGGGGGGGGATGGAGACCTGTAAAGGGTGGTATTTGGGGGAAACTCTTTCTTGTAACTAAAGGCTTCATTAACCCTGACTGGTAAGTTGCCTCCTGGGGGAGATCTGAACTTGGGGGGGCTCTGTCTTTTATTGGAAGCCTTTCTTTATTTCTGACCAGTAAGTGGACTTCAAGGGTGGTATCCGTACTGGGAGAATGGGGGTGGGGGGTTCTTTTAATTAAAGCCATCCTTGAATCTGACTGGTAAGTGGCCTTCGGAGAGGGAGAGGGGAAGAAGATCTGAAATGGGGGGGGATTTTTTTAAAATGTGTCTGGTAAGGCAACTTTGGACAGGATATTCGATAGGTACTAGGGTAATTTGGGAGGGGCTCCTGCTTAAGTGAAGCCTTCTTGTCAGTGAACTTCGGGGGAAGGAGATCTAGTTTGGTCATTATATACATACAAAGATGTAGGCATATTCAATAAGATGCATTGGTAATGCACAAAATGATCTAACTATAAAAACTTTATTGGATGGAATGGGTTACTGCCCTTGGCATGTTACCACTAATGAATTTGCCTCACTAAACAAGTCCTGTGAAGTCTACATTGGACATAATAGGACTGAGGTTTTTCAGCATGCAAAAAGATGATTTGCTGGGGTGTACAGAAACATAAATTTTACTTTTCACTATGGAAAACCTTTTCTTTTGGAAAGGGAAAACATTCGGCAATCTTTTACAGCTAACACTACAAAAGCAATAGTCATTGTGTTACCTGAAGCCCAGTAACTACTGGAGGGTGGGCAGCTTTTAGCTACCTACAAATCTGCATTTAGCCCACTAGAGGGATGGTTTCTGATTAGTTGTTGGTTATTAATCTTTGCATATGCTTACAGCTTAATGTACTATCATTCTTATGTTGACCATGCAATATACAATCTGATTGTACAATCTCCTTTAGATCTGCCATCAACTATGTAGTGAATTGGATTCGAATTAAAAGGATTGTTTGTTTGTCGGTATATTACATAGCTTTGGTAAATCTAAAGAAGCCTGTATGGAGATTGCAGAGTGTAGCGTGTACAATCACCTCAAGTTCCCTAGTGCTAACACAGTACATTAGCCTGGAGCCTTCTAAAAATTAGGCATTCTGTTTTCTTTTTTCCATTTGAAAACAGGAACCACATACTCTAATTGCCTACTCAGATTTCTAAATCCTCAGGCTTATTCAGCTAAGCGGTGCATTCAACACTAAGGGGGGTTTTTGTTAAAAAAAATTGAAGAGCTTTTCATTCTATTAAACTGCATGTATATTCATTATGTGAGAATAGGGGTAAATACTGCATAGCACATCACATCTGGCCCTTTGACTGTCCCTATCCAGCCCTTCATGCTTCCAGTGTCAGCATGTCTCTCTGAGCCTTAGTGAGGAAGCTGATAGGCTTATAGAGGCATGCTAACAAATGTCCTTATGGAGAGCTGCATGAACTGAGAGGAGAGAGCCTGAGAAGCTGATCAGTATAGCGGGATAGCTTGGTTCTGGCGGAAGAGCATTGCCTAGGCAATGTCTCGACACTCTCATGCCACCCTAATACCCGGCTAAGTTCTTCCTGTGTTAGGACCTACATGCGACAAACCCCAGGAGCCATGCACCTGTTCCTCACTCCAGGTCAGCATCTGCCAAAATCCCTGCTATACCCAATCTCAGGCCTCCTCTCTATCTGTTTTACCCCAACACTACGCAATCCTGTGCATTGCACTCAGTTACAGTACAGCCCCATTGAACTCAGTGGGTAAGTTAACAAACAATGTCACTTGTCAAACTCTGCTCCCCAAGTTAAAAAAACTGCACCTGCGAAGCTGAGCACTGCAGCAGCGGCATATGAACCGCCCCATCCAGCTGTTTTTTTTTTACTATTTAGGTGGGTGGCCAGGGGGGCAGTAAAACCGCAACCCAGCCACTCGTTTTCACCACTCCCAACCACCTGTCTGAAAGCAATCTATTTCATGAGCAGTTGTACCTAAAATTCCTAGTGCCAGGCGTTTGTTCTCTATGAACGGAATTCCCAGGTGCAAAATTAATAATGGAAATAATAAAGTTTAGTCTCCCACAACAGTCCCAGTTTCTCATGTGGCTCTTTGTAGAAATGAATTACCAACCCCTGCCCAATGTTATAAAGAAGGGGAGAGGCACCTCTATAGATACAGTGAAACAGGTAAGCATTGAAACCCTAGGACAGGAAGAAGGTTACTGGAAGGATTGCCAGGTGAAAATAATGGAAAATTCCTGAAAAAAAAAACAAAACAAAAAAAACAAAAAAAAAAACAAATGTAGCCCCTGTATTTAAGGACTGGTAAGATGCAATATACAGTATTTGTACTACCAGCATAGGCTTTAGAAGCAAAACCATCTTCCAATTTCCCTTATGAAATAATGGCCAAATAACCTCATTTTTCTGAGTAAAGGCCATTTATAATATTTTTGGTTCAAATGCAGCTGTCCTTTAAATTCCACCTCTAAAAAGTGTAAGCTTGGATCACTTTAGGAAAAGAATGTGACATAATGTAACAAAATGCTGGTTATTTCTATCACTGTTTCCACACTAACAATTTTGGACATGTAGCAGCATATCATGGTACGTATGAATAAGAGAACTTGTAGTAATATAATACAACAGAAAAATGTTAGTGTTTATTAACCAATAACCTTGATAAAGAATATCCAGTTGTGATCTTAGGAATATATGTGTTCATGGACGTATTTTCCAAACCCATTAAGTTAGCATAAACTAAATTGCTTTGTAATGGAATGTGTAATTGATTTTCCAGTAAAACTGTTTTCGCAGTGGGGGCTTTTCCATTCCAGTTCTTCCATCTTACTGCACTTACAAACAAGACCCAAATACGTCTCTCTGGGACTACATGTGACGTAAGTACCACTAAGCAGCATTTATTTTCCAGGACAAAAAAAAAGCAATTTTTACACAGAAATGAACATGCTACGATAAGCCATTATGTATACCCAGTGGCCTAACATGTAAATATTAGATCCTCAATATAGTCTGATGAACTGAACGAGAATCTGAATTTTCCCCTCTATGAAGGTCAGAACATTTTTCTTAAGTATTCTTTTAATGCATGCCTTTCACAGGGATATTTAACATTAAAGCTGAACTCCAGGCAAAAAAATAAAAAATATTTATGTATAAAGTAGAAAACCTTTAAAGTGTTTGTAAAGTCACTATGTGACTTTACATGTATCCCCCCCCCCCCCCCCATAGTATGCTGCCTTTAACGATAGTGTATGTGTTTTTAAAATGAAAAGGCTATATGCGGTTACGTGATCCCCCTGTACTTGTCTTCCTCGATCTATAGAGAGAAGCGGGATGTCAGCCATCCAACAAAGGGGATCACATGACCGCACAGCGGCAGTGTAGTAAAAGTATTTAGCCTTTTCATAAAAAAAAAAAACACATACATTATCGTTAACGGTAGCATACTCTGGAGGGGATACAAGTGTATTGGCTGCCAGCTGACTCAGTCGTTGTTAAGGATGCGGCACCGGCTTCCCGACCTGCTCCTTACCAGCTAGCTATTCCGCAGCCATGATTACCGTGGTCAGCACAGACAGGGGGACACAGGAACAGGCAGGATCAACCAGGAAGGGGAAAATTACACAGCACAAGCACTTACATGATTGGAAGGGAAAAATTACACAGCACAAGCACTTACACGATTGGAAGGGGAAAATTACACAGCACAAGCACTGCGCTATAGACCATGCCTTAAAGGAACATGATCATAGTTTTTGGGGGGAGGGGGTTTTTAGGGCAACAACAACTTTAAATCTTTTTTTTTATGCAGAACTAGCACAAGAACCTGAATTGTTTTTTAATATCAGCCTCCTGCATACCTACGTAGAGTGGCACAGAAATGTCCATGAACATGGCTAGATGAGGGAAGAGCAGAGGGATAACCTTATTAGTGTGTTGCTTGCTGCTCATTATTTGTGCAATCAAACTGGGGCAGTTCAAGGACAAGGCTGTTTTGATTAACTGCAGTAAAGTCTTTGTAAAGACTCTTGGGCTTGGCTGACCTGGTGTCTGCCATAGATGACTGAATCAAAAGACTGGCTGGATAATTGTGTGTGTGTGTTTGCCCAGAGTTTAGCTTTAAATAAAATATGTATTCATGCTTCATATCCCTCCAGGGTACCTTTACAGGCAACAGGGTTACCTTTATCTCTGTTTTTGTTAGTACCCCAGAAAATTAAGTACATCCATTAAAATATAATTGTACTCTAAAGAGCACACTTATATTTGGATCGATGAACTGTGATGGCCATTTGACTTGATCGAAAATAGTCCATAAGCTATTGTAACAACAATCTTTGCAGCAGTATGGATGTTGGAAGCATGAATAGAAGATAGTTGCTATTGACTTACATGCGAATATCTACAAACATCAAATAAAAGACATTGGTCCTGGGGTAACGTGGCTACTCAGTTCAAGCACCAGATAATTCTTAACTGGCCTACATATAGATGAAGCCAAAGTTCATTGTGTAATCACATATAATTAGTATCTGCTGAATTGCAACTAAATATCACCAATTGCATGCATAAACTTTGCAAGCAGCAAGATTTGGCCAGTCCAGCAATGCAAGCACTAAAAGCATATATTAGTAAGAGCTTAATGTCAGGCAAGAAAAATTCCTGCTGTGTGTCTCAGCTGTACTTTACTCTCTGTATAATGCCAGCAATGGTGTAATCAGGCATGCTTAACTGTGAGTGATCATATCTTATGATATAAGTATGTAATACTGCAGTATACGAAGGTTAAAATTAGTGCAGTTTATTTAATGAAAGTTCCAAGATTTAGTAGCTTTTCTTAGACATAATTTATCTGCATTTGACTGCTTCACTACAATTGAAGTTCTCACCACATGGCTCATTTTAAACACAGTAAAATTACTACTACATGCAATAATATCCTGATAAGAATTAATGTGCTGGTTTTAATTTACAAAGATGCCTACTTAGTTATCCATGATACCTGTACAGTGACATGCATGATTTGCGATACTGTGTGGACTTGGTCTATATGTATGTATTTGGTCATCCTAATTAATGAACATTAAAAGACATGCCAATGGAGAAATATAAGTATGCATATGTAGGCTGTTAATGAACTGGCTTGCTTTCAGGCAAATACAGAACAAATGGATAAAGGACCCCCTTAGCCTCTTCTGGAGAGTGGGAGAGCTCCGGTTCACAGTTCCACATATTTCCCCCACTGCCCTCTGGTGGCAAAGGTACTTTCATGGTGACAACACGATTTACACAATAAATGTTACCTCCGATCACTGTGCATCGGAATGGTAAACTAGGGGTTGGTGGTCCTGGGCAAGGGCGTAAATTGACCCCTTCACTCCAATGCCTGGCCATGGAATTGTAGGTGAACACACTAAGACCATGCTCCCGACTGACATCAAAACGGTAGATGCAGCCTTTATGAGACACCATACCAGCAGAACGCCTTCGACTATTGTTATAAGGACACTCCTGCCATTCATTCCTTTTAGGATCATATTTCAGAAGACGGTAGAAAAGAGTCCCACCTGACACATATATTTCACCATTACAGGTTGTAGCTTCATGAGCCACAGCAAATGCACCCTTAGGTAATGGAGCTACTGGGCTCCAACGGTCCAGTCGAGGATCATACTTTTCCACTGTGAAGAGGCACTCACCGCCAATAGCATATAGATAGCCATCAAGGGCCAAAAGTTTTAGCTGGGAACGAGGCTGTGTTAGTGGTCGGATCTTTTCCCAAGAATCAGTTAATGGGTTATAGCAAAAGACCTGGTCTGAAAGTTTTGCTCTTTCACCACTACCTTTAATGCCCCCGGCAAGGAATAGATAGTTATAAAGAACACACACCCCACAGCCTTTAGTGTTTACTTCTTCTGGTAACTTAGTCAGGGACCTCCAGCGCCCAGTACTTTCATTATAACACTGCACCTGATAGGTAGTTGCATCATCCTCCAGTGACACAACTGAGGAGGGACTCTGGGGTCTGCTGCTCTCCCGGCTTTGGGGTCTACTACTACTGCTTAGTCTCTCAAAGGCATCATTGATTTCTGCCACTACCAAATGCTGTTTTCCATCCAGTCTGCGTTGCAGAATCAGGTCTCGCTCTGCCCCAGTCAGTCGACCATAGACAGCTGGATCTCTCAAAACCTGAAGGAAGTTGTCACTCATGAATTTGTAAGCTGCCTCTTTAAGCTCATTCAATCTCTGCTTTTTAGCAATGTAAAGTACTTGATAGCAATTCTTGAGTGATATCTGGGATCTCATGCTATCCATGGCACATTGCACAGCACATGGGATCTGTAGGAACTTTGCCCCGCTGATTACTTCGACCACATTATCTTGCTTCACCTCAAGCTTCATGCTATATATATAATCCACAAGTAACTGTAAAGTCTGATAACTTACACCCTTAATCTTAAGAATGTCTCTTGAAGAACGAGCTCTAAAATAGTCACTTTTCTCTGCTAAAATGGACTTATGAGCTTTGATTCTCTGCCCCCCAGTCACTTCAATCACAAGGTCTGGCTCTCCCAGAGGTTCTGTGGATGATGGTATATCTCTTTTTTGATTACAGCTAGGCTTATCCAGGTCATGGTTACCAAAGTTTTCCTTTTTTCTGCTTTCCCACTGTGGTCTTTGCACTTGTTCCTGCAGATTATCACTGATTGATACAGATTCAGATATACTCCTTTCCTCACTATCCTCTTCAAATTCATTGTTCATATCCCACTGGCTTCCACTCAACACCATGCTTCCTTCACTGAGTGGTTCTGAAACTGATATGTCCTCAGCATCATTGAAAGATATTTGTTCTGGGCTCTCCATGTTATGCAAGGCATGCACAGATGGACTGGTTTTGTGACTGTATCCACCATTGGCCTCTACATGATGCATTGAGCTGCCACTGGCCTCTACCCCACCACTGGGGACATTACCGTACTCACATGTCCTTTTCGGTGTAGTCCCTGCTTTCACATCATTCAAATTTTCAGTGTAAGGTGCAATAGACACTGAGTTTTCCATGTCCTATAGCTTCTTGAGGTTGAAGTTACATAACATTTGTATTTTCTTGTGGATTCTATTGCTTCAGTTTTCTTTCACAGGAAAAATACCAAAGAGGATTTCTTTCAACACTACACCTTTCTCAAAGGTTGAGAGCCAAGAGGTGTGTCAGAGATGAAGCAGTTGCAAATAAGACTGAACTCTTGAACTTTACAATATTTTCAACCCTCTAATGTTTGCTCAGAAAGGATTTTTTTTTTTCGCTTATTGCTTTTCTTTTCAAATTAGCAACGTTCACATTTTAGGCCGAGATCGCTCTGTAATAGATTTCAAATGGAGAACTGTATTTTTAAAAAAAGGAATTACAGTTGCCTGCGGTTGACTGTTGACATTGCCCAATTCTACATTACACATAGAATGTAAATCAGGGATTTTGAGCTTATCAAATAATCCATTATTGTGCAGAGGACACAAGTAGAAAAATCGTGGTGGTCAGAAGAGTTCTGTATTATATACAGTTATCTTTTAGCTGGAGAAGCGCCATGATTATGAATGACATTTGATTATCTTTAAGGTGACACTGCTGGGACGGATATACCTCTCTTCAGAAGTTAAGCAGCTTTCAGTTATACTTGTCAGCTTGATCACCATCTGAGTTCAAGTTCTTTGCCATGCACTTGAGCGTCCACGCTGCTAAAATTGTCTTGAAAATCTTACATAATATTCCGCTGGTCTTCAAAGAGTTTTAGCTGGCTCTGTAATATAAAAAAAAAACAGTCTTATACCGTCGAACAGGCAGTACCAGTATAACATGCATGACTTTTCTATTAGACCAGCATACAAAAGCAACTTTTTGTCAATTACACCGAAAAAGTTGATATTTTGTTTTGAATAGATATTGGTAAGCTGCATCAGACATCCTTTTTTTTAATCCCTTAGATATCTAACCAAGACATTTTGCTGCAAATATGTGCATCTCTATTCACAAACTTCCAATAACAAGTGTCACCATTAGTTAACCTTGCAATCCCCACATTCAATTTACGTTTCCACATGCACTTTTACATGTATTTTTATTGCATTTGTATTGCATATCATTATTTTTTTACTTGAAAAATGCATTCAAGAACAACCTTAAAAGAGAAGTACAGCCAAAGTTTGTTTGACTGTACTTCTCCTGTGGATCACAGGAGTGCAGTTCTTTTTCAGCTCTCGTTTTCAGCTTCGGGCTGAAGTCCACTCTCTGCTTACGTCACAGAGCTGGTCCAGGCTCGGGCGTCATAGAGTTGGGTATCCGCCAACATGAGTCGGCCACTCCTGCCCCCTCCACAGCCCAGCGCTCCAGTGAGCGAGGAGGGGGCAGAGCAGAGAGCTGCTGACTGACAGTCAGCAACTCTCTGCTTACGGAGCTGTGAAGAACTGAGCGATCGGCAGTGTTCTCAGTGTTAGAGGCGCTGGTAGACAGATGCAGCATCGGACCGATGCTGCATTCACCTAGGCGAGTATGAATAAAAAAAAAATTACCCATACATCTCTTTTAAAGTGGTATTAAAGGTTCGGCTTTTAAAAAATAAAAACAAAAAAAAAACAAACATGTCATACAGTACTTACCTGCTATGTGCAGTCCGTTTGCACAGATCAAACCCAATCCTCTTTCTCTTGGGTCCCCTGGCTCCTCCCCCTTCACCAGTGCCCCTCATAACAAGCCAATGCTATGGGGGCACTGGTGTGTGCTCGCTCCAAAGAACTGTTCTATTCGTCCATAGGACACATAGAGCTGCGACTCCCAGCAAACAGGGGGCTGGATGAGCAAATGTTTGAGTGTTTGACTGAATGCTCCAACAGCAGAACAGCCAAAGTTTGATCAGAACCTAGGTTTGGACCAAACCGTTGGCTCATCCCTAGTGGTCTGGCCTAGTGGCTGACTAGAAGGTAAACCTTGTTTTTCCTGATAGATTATTTGGACTCTCGGTAAAGAAAACAAAATCCACCATGTACGAGCCCTTCCTTGTGTGTTGCCCCCCCCCCCCCCCACACTCCCTCGTCACTGGCTCTGATTGACAGCAGCTGCATCTGAGCCAAAGAGGAGTAAGAGAGCTGAGAGAGACTCAGATCTCGTGCACATCACTGGATCGAGTTCTGGCTCAGGTATGCATTTAGGGGGGCTTCAGGGGGAGCTGCATGCAGAAGGTTTTTTAACCTTACTGCATAGAATACAGTAAGGTAAAAAAAAACCTTCTGCCTTTACAGCCACTTAAAGGCATATTTTGTGGAACATGCATATAGTGGTTATAGCTTGTATGTAATTTCAGATCACGTCAACATCTACTGCATGCCCCACGTCTTTTTAGGAGACACATAGTTGGCCTAGGTCTTTTGAAGTCTCAGCAGCAGTCCTTGCCAGTGATGTCTGTTGGAGTTTAAGATTGCCAATGAGCAGATGAATCACCACTCAATCCCCTGAAATCCTTAGGATCAGATGATGTTAATGTAATGTCTTTAAACTGCCTGATGTACAGTATGAAACCAATATTGTTGGGAAACGACACCACAAGAAGATCAATAATATGCTCCTGAACTAGGTGACAGGATAACGTTGCAGAAATTTATCATACACCATGTGATGGCCTTTAGTTCAGTGTAACCTGTAACAGATACGTTATCATAAATCAAACTGCTGACTTCACACAAGAAAGAGGAAGTATATTCACATCATATTGTTGCTTATAAGCCAAGTTAGCTTGACTCCAATGTGCTTTTATTACTGGGAAACTGTGTCTTTCTTATTAATGGAGAAGTACTACTTCTTCTGTGGATCACAGGATTGCAGTACGTTCTGCACTCCTGTGACCTGTTTTTTAAAGCCTGCTGTCAGCTGACATGGCTCTGGAAAGATTGTGACCATATGTCATATGTCAGGATCCACCCACATGCCTGGACTGGCATCTGGCTCAGCCTCTCAGCGAGCCAGTGAGAGCCTGAGTCGGCCCGTTTGCCCCCTACACAGCCCAGTGCTCCAGTGAGCATGCGGGGGAGGGGAGGGGGGGGCAGAGCAGAGAGCCGGTGACTGGCAACCAGCAGCTTTCGGCTCAGGGAGCTGTGAGAACTGAGCAATCAGCGGAGTGATCTCTGCAGGACCCAGTGAATCACAGATTATCTGTGGTAAAGGGAAAATCACAGTGGCGATCCCTCCTTCCAATGATAAAGGCGATCACTTTGTCAATAAACCAGCATCATATCTGGCTCAGCTCTCTTCCCTCCTTACACCAATACAGCTTGTGAGAAGAGGAGAGAGACACCCTGCAGAAGCGTGAGTGGGCTGGATTTGGTGTCCCTCACAGTGCTGATCCATGCCAAATCAATGCTGTCACAGTGCTCATCAGTGCCACTTCAGTGCCATCACAGTGTTCATAAGTGCCATCGCAGTTCTCATCAATGCCACATCAGTGCCATCACAGTGCTCATCAGTGCCACATTAGTGCCACATCAGTGCCATCACAGTGCACATTAGTGCCATCACAGTGCTCATCAGTGCCACATCAGTGCCCTACATTGCCATTACAGTGCCATCAGTGCCACTACAGTGCTCATCAGTGCCACATCAGTACCCCACTGTGGCATCAGTGCCCTACAGTGTCATCATTGCCCTCAGTGCCACTACAGTGCCATCAGTGCCCTACAGTGCCACTCCAGTGCCCTACTGGTGCAACTACAGTGGTCTTCAATGTCACTACAGTGCTCATCAGTGCCACTACAGTACTCATCAGTGGCCTATTGTGCCACCAGTGCCCTACAGTGCCCATCAGTGAGTGCTTATCAGCGCCCTACAGTGCACATCAGTGCCATCAGTGAGTGCAAACGAAGGAGACAGGGCAGATGAAGAGGCAATGAGACAAGAGAGATAAGAAGACGAGGAGACAGGGCAGATGAGGAGACGAGGAGACAGGGCAGATGAGGAGTGGAGAGAGACAGGGCAGATCAGGAGACGAGGAGACAGGGCAGATAAGAAGATGAGGAGACAGGGCAGATGAGGAGACGAGGAGACAGGGCAGATGAGGAGACGAGGAGACAGGGCAGATGAGAAGACAGTGCAGACGAAAAGACAGGAAGACAGGGCAGATGAGAGGACAAGGAGACAGGGCAGATGAAGAGGCAATGAGACAGGAGAGATAAGAAGACGAGGAGACGGGGCAGATGAGGAGACGAGGATACAGGGCAGATGAGAAGACAAGAAGGCAGGGCAGATGAAGAGATGAGAAGACGGGGCAGATGAGAAACAGTGCAGACAAAAAGACAGGAAGACAGGGCAAATGAGAAGACAAGGAGACAGGGCAGATGAAGAGGCAATGAGACAGAAGAGATAAGAAGATGAGGAGACAGGGCAGATGAGAAACAGTGCAGACAAAAAGACAGGAAGACAGGGCAGATGAGAAGACAAGGAGACAGGGCAGATGAAGAGGCAATGAGACAGGAGAGATAAGAAGACAAGGAGACAGGGCAGATGAGGAGATGAGGAGACAGGGCAGATGAGGAGATGAGGAGACAGGGCAGATGAGGAGACGAGGAGAGAGGGCAGATGAGAAGTGGAGAAGACAGGGCAGATGAGAAGACAATAAGACAAGGCAGATGAAGAGATGAGAAGACAGGGCAGATGAGAAGACAAGGCAAATGATGAGATAAGGTAGATGAGGAGACAAAGCAGATTAAAAGGCAAGATACATGGAAGATGAGAAGACAATGAGACAAGACAGATGAGAAGACAAGACAGAAGCAATAGCGTGGCAAATAAGAAGACAAAAAGACATTGCTATTGAGAAGACAAGAAGACAAGGCAAAAGCAATGACAAGGCAGATGAGAAGACAAGAATACATGGTGGATGAGATAAGAAGTCCCCAGTGGTCCTGCATCAGGATGCTGGTGACCTCTTGTATTCTCATCCAGTTTCTAGATACTGCATGGCACCATCTGTTGCAATCATTACATGCCCCTATTGACTACACCCCTCTCATATTGTAAGGAGTGCAGCTCTAACACAAACTGTGTAGGAGACAAATGCATGGAAAGTACTGCTGTATGTTATTCTTACAATGGTACACATCGGACTTGGTGTTAAATGACTAACATAACACATTTCGCTCATAAAGGATTTTAGACGGGCCAGCTTTATTGTCTTTTAAAATGATATCACAAAGCCAGCAGCTGTGTTGTCCCAATGCCCAGCAGGTGCTTGTGATATTTTGGTTTTCCTGACAAAATAAATGTAAAACTGGATATTCTCTATAAATCCACCGTGATGGCACAAATGTAAAACACATAACAGAGATTAGGTAGAACTGTCTGTTGACATGTTGGTAAACACTTCCCCTTTGACTAAACTGAAAAACAACATCACTAAACCATATTCAATAGATAAGCAACGGGCACTTTCAACGTCTCCTAAAATCGTTTTCAGTAACAGGATACAATCTCTCATTTTTGTCATAGCATTATATGTGGAATAAATGAAAACATTAAATCTGCCAGAGAAGAAAAAGCTTACACAAGTTTTGTTTTACCAATCAGAAAAGTATGTCTCATCAGAGCTTACAGGTATATATGGAGTGCACCAAATTAGAGCTTACAGTGAAATTACTGTTTTTGTCAAAATATGGCTAAAATTTGCCTTAATTTTCTAACAAAAATCACATGGCTTTGTTGATAAGCAAAGAGGTAACATTGGGTTTCCTCTGTGTCTCAGTATCAAACATCATGTTTCCAGCTAATAAGGGACCTTTTGAGTTGAAAAGAGCTTCTCTAACTTTCTGTAAAAATGACCTTAAAGAAGAACTAAAAAAATAAAAAATAAGTAGCAAACCAGCTTCTGTTGCAATGTTCCAGAGAATTCTGCCACAGTACTTTTTCTGCCACTAGATATCCTCAGTTTGATGGCCAGCATCATACAACCCATATCCCCTCAGCCTAGGCCAGTGATGGAGAACCTTGGCACTCCAAATGTTTTGGAACTACATTTCCCATGATGCTCAACTACACTGCAAAGTGCATGACCATCATGGGAAATGTAGTTCCAAAACATCTGGGGTGCCAAGGTTTCCCATCACTGGCCTAGGTCATACTGGACACACCCCAGCTTGTGATTGGTAAAGTCAGAAGTACAAGAAGACAGTAAAAGAAGAAGTACCAATGTGATGAACTCATCCCTTTGTCACCGTTTTCTCTTCCTATCAAAATGCTTTTTGCAGAACATTAACTGATTGGCTTCTTGTGCTGTTTCACAATCCAGCCCTGCTAAACAGGGACTACAAGAGGTTCATATCATGTGAAATTCAGATATGTATATTGCTTGTATTAAATAAAATACATTTACTGATGTATTATTGATTACAAAATTGCTTTAATGTGTGTCTTTTTTAGAGTTCAACTTTAATTTATGCTTTCCAACTGACATTAGTGTGTTTCATCTTATTTGGGAAACTTTATGCAAATTATAAATATTTTGGAAATTTCCAATTTTTCACTTAAAAAGCATCAAAATGAATATTCCAATCTTTATACTCGATTGACATTCTACTAAAGGTACAGGTTAATTGAGCTTATTTGCATTTAGCATACCACTAAACCCCAATTTTCACAATATGAAAATATGTTAAATAAATTAATAAATTAAACAAAACACACTAGGAGTAGCCATGTTGAAATGTTCTCTGCAGGATCCAGGCACAGAGCGCTGCAAACTCCAATCAAGTTCTGTGCAGTTGACAAACCATCTTCTGCAAAGACTCAGGTGCTGGCAGAAATAAAAAGCTTGCCATTGTTGACCCCCCATCTAAAAATGCTAGTTGCCTGGCTGATATGCAGATTGTATGACTATATCAATACATTCTAAATCACTGGGTTGGAACAAGCATGCAGCTTTTGATGCCAGAATGAAATCGGAATTCCTGATCTGCATATTTGTTTTTTTGAAATAGGATTGCGATGAAATGAATAAGACAGCCAGGTATCATTCTCAATAAAAGTCAGTAATGGCACCCAATGTATTTCTCTAGAGACAAGCTTCCACATGGTATGTGATTTCCACATGGTCATTCAGCAATGGCAATATGAGTTTAAAGTTTAAAGGAGATTTCTGTGTTTGTCAGTCTACTCTACAACACTGTGACAGATGCATCACATCTATAAATCCTTCTTCTCATATTTCTTATTTATTGTATAAACACATTACCCCATTTATTCAAGTCTGAAATTAGATTTTCCAATAAAAATGACATATTACCACACCAACATATTGTTTCTGAGATTTCTGAATCACTGGGTTGCATATTATGCCTATGACAGGTCAAGGCATCTATACACTGGGCCTGATTTACTAAAGGAAAATGAGCAGATATAAATTGTTATTCTATGATTGCATGAGCATGCACATTTATGTGCACATAGCTAACTCAATCCCTGATCCTGGAAAACTGTACGCTGATGTTCAAAGTTTATGGTTCAGCCCTAGTTTGCTCTACACGTTGAACATTCAAATAATGCTGTTTATTTGCCATCTCATCAGACAAATTTTCATAATTTTCCCCATATATAAAAGAAAATACAAAAAAAAAAAAAAAAGAATGTTAAAAGCATCATGATTGCTTACTTTAGGCATGAAATGCAAATGTGCCAGGGAAAGCAACAGGTCAAAAAAAAAAATCATGTGCTATGCTGTTGGAGCACTAAAGATGTACAGGAGTCTATCTCTGGAACTTTCATTCCAAGCATCGGTGTATGAAATTTTATACACATGACTGCAGCAGCCACTTTGTACTTACTGTATATGCGCACTATGATATCCATAGCAAAGTGGCATTATGGCTTATTTTACTTTTACTGGGTTTTTTTTTTTCAGTCGCCTTTAAAGGGGTTGTAAAGGTTCAGATTTTTTTACATAAAAATAACAAACCTGTTATACTTACCTGCTTTGTGCAAGGGTTTTGCACAGAGCAGCCCAGAATCTTTTCTTCTGGGGTGCCCTGTCGGCGCTCCTAGCTTCACCCCTTCATCGGATGCCCCCATGGAGAGCTGCTTTCCATGGGGGCACCCGTGATATCCATAGCAAAGTGGCATTATGGCTTATTTTACTTTTACTGGGTTTTTTTTTTTTTCAGTCGCCTTTAAAGGGGTTGTAAAGGTTCAGATTTTTTTACATAAAAATAACAAACCTGTTATACTTACCTGCTTTGTGCAAGGGTTTTGCACAGAGCAGCCCAGAATCTTTTCTTCTGGGGTGCCCTGTCGGCGCTCCTAGCTTCACCCCTTCATCGGATGCCCCCATGGAGAGCTGCTTTCCACGGGGGCACCCGTGCAGGGGTGCTCCCGAGTCCTGCTGCTGCGTCCATTGACACAGAAAGCGGGACTCTCCCCCTTCTCCCATGTCACTGGATTTGATTAACAGCAGTGGGAGCTCCTGCCGCTATCAATCTATCCAATGAGGACAGAGACAGCAGCTGGAACCATTGGGCTTGTGCATATCGCTGGAACAGAAGGGCTCAGGTAAGAAAAGGGGGGGCTCTGGGGGCAGCTGCAACAAAGAAGGTTTTTCACCTTAATGCATTCTAAAAACCTTGAGACTTTATAATCCCTTTAATGATATTTGTACAAATTTAGTGCAATTTTGTTCCTACATGGGGTGTAAATGTAATATCATTAACAGTAGTCAGATGGACCCAAAATGTTTTTTAAAAATACCATTTTTTTTTTAGTCGCCTACTTAGTTGGTGTACATTAGGAGTCTGGAGTGTATACTGGAATGTAACCAAAAACACTCCTCGGACCCAGAGTAAATATTTTGAGGATATGACCTGGTTATCAGAGCACTACGATTGCACCAGTCACCCACATACATGCATAAGGAATAGTGAATCAGGTTTATTGATTCTAGTAAAGTGTTTTCTCAAATTTAAAATTAAAAAAGGCACTGGCAAAACTAACGCTTAATAAAAGAAGTTGAAGTAACTAGCCTCCAGGGTAGCATAGTAAACACCACTATATCGTCACTTATGCTCTAGAGAATCTTGGGAGCCCTGAAATATTCTAATATGGATATAATTACTTCAACCAAGATGTCAATGCTTTAGTCCACTTCCTCCTGCCTCCTAATGCGCATTAATGATCACTAAGCTAGCTTGTAATATTGATGGACCAGGTTCGATTTTACATAGTGGATTATGAATTATAGTTCAACTTTCATGGGTCTCCTCTTGGCTCTGGTTATTGTTTGCCTTTGTCTGCTGTTGGGTTGGTTTTATTGCCGGGAGCGAGTATAAATATTCAGGAGGGATCCTGAGAAATCAGTCATCGCCAAGGCTTTCTCCCTAGGGTGGGGATGTAGGTGGTTGTAATATTCTCTCAGGCCTATTGCCTGAGGAGGGTGACCATTTGCCTGGTAAGAGACTTAAGTTTTAAGCCTAATATGCTGAACAAGGTGATTGAAGCACCATGGAGGATTGTCATCCTAATCTGTGTACCTGAAATGCTTGGTTCTCAACTGGAGTGTGGTAGATGAACCAACCAGTGTTTCATTGTCAACAGCTGTTTACATAGAATGTAGGGTTAGCTTGAAGGTCGTCATTCTGTGAAGACTGTAAGAACTTTTTGTCCAACATCTGGAGTCTGCCAAGTCCATGGGTGTCCTGTACCGTAACCTTTCTCTCTGAGGAATGTTGAGTGAGAGTCAAGAAACTCCTTGTTTGCTCTTAGAAGTAACTGGCGCTCATCTGTTCACATTAATCCACTATTGCCAAGGACTAGATCTTGAGGTGAGATTTTAGCTCACCCTGCCTCTAAAATACCTCATTAGCTTTGGGGGTCAGGGGCGTGCTACACAAGCAATGAACTTACAGACCCATCTTTCAACAGACAATAATAATTTGACAGATATGAAAAGGAAAAAGTCCATAGCTACGCCTCATAATTCCCTGTTACTTTAAAATCTGCTTATTTACGTGTGCCAAAAGAGACTGGATCTCTTCTGCGTGTAATTAATCCAAACACTTATTTATAATTTTTAAGTTTCCACTAATAAAATGTGACTAGAGGTTCTAAAACTTTACCCCAAGCCAAAGTAAGCTGGTCTCCATGTGGCCTTCAGACACTGTATCACAACTGGCTGTAATCTCTGTCAAGGTCACAAAATTAGTAGAAGTGAATTGGCAGAGGAAAAGTCACACATAATCATGACGTACTTGAAAGTTTTCCCAGCCAGGATATTTATCTGTTTCAGAAACAAAGAATGGGTATTGTCCGACTTATAAATACCACAATATCCTATTAAATATTAATAATACATGTGCTTTTATACCCTTGAATGATATTTCTTTAGGCACTACTGAGCCTCTGATTTTATTAACACAGAAAATGGCCAAGTTTATTTAAAAAGTCATATGTAACTTGTAAAGCTTGGAACAACATTTGTTAGGGCTGTTAAATAAAACTGATTATTATGTATCCACATAATACTCTTTCTAGTGTAATGACAGTACTCAATGACAAAATAACCAGGGTTTCAGTAACAGTATGTTGCCCAGTCAAGCCATAAAATGAAAGCTTCAATCAGAGGCTTCTCATAAATAGATTTCACATTGTGTTAGAGTCCCTTTAATTGCTGGCAAATGTGTATTTACAGCAAGTAAACTCTAGGTAGCATTTTGCCTTAAACCAGCCCCACAGACCGTGGGATCATCTGAGGTTAGATAGGTCATCTAAAGACCTGTTTTTTTTTTTTTTTTATAAAAAGAAATCCATCAATGCAAGAACAATATCTACAACATGCATGAACAGGTTTGTTTTTCCTAATAAGAGAGCCCCACTGAGCCTTCTCAGTAAAGGCTGATACACATGGTAAGTAAATTGAGGAGCTCTGGAAGAAGTCTCTGTACTAACTATGAGATTTTAGTACAGCGATCTCCTCGCTGAGCTATTGTGTTTTGACAAGGGGACCATAGACACCCCCTCCCCCGCCAAAACATACCAGTCAGCGCTCACAGCCATTGGCTAAAAGCGCTGATTGGATTCCGATCGACTGATGGTTTTCCAGCAATAATGTTCGACAGAAGCCATCCATTAGGTCATCCTTTGTAAAGAAGGACTCATACACACGGGCCTAATGTCAGCTGCTATCTACTGTACAGAATGATTTGAGATGATATTTGGCCCGTGTGCACGGGGTTTCCTGAATGCTTCTTCAGATTAAAGCAGTAGGAGAATCCAAACTAGTACTGTCTCTCACAACTGATGGAAGAGGGGAAGTCATTCTCCAAGTTAAGTCCCATACACACAAGCCGAATATTGGCCAATGTCAGCTAGTACAGAAGATATCAGCCGACATTTGACCCGTGTGTACGGGTCCATGTTTGACAGAAGCCAATATCATGGCCCGTTCCTTAACAACCAGCAATTACTGTACCCTGATTGGGCAAAGCTTTACATACAAACGTGCCCAGCAGAGTCTGGTCTTACATTCAGGAGTGCCCAGTAGAGTCCCCCTTTACATCAATATGTGCCTAGCAGAGTCCCCCCTTAAATTTCAGGTGGCACAGCAGCATGGCAGAAGTCTGGGGGGTGTAGCAGGTCTAAACAGAGGAAGTCTGCTCCTCCTGTAAATGCTGGGGTGAGGGCAATAACATTACTGGTTGCTTGGATGCTGGCATTCAACCAATCACAACAGAGGAGAAAATATACGCTAGGGACTGGCTGGGAGTGGATGCACAGATCGGCACATCCACTGCTAGCCAGCCAGAGTTACTTTGGACTGGCAAAAAATCTCGTAAAGGGCCACTTTTTTTCTGTGCGCTGTAGTTTGGAGAGCCCTGGTTTAACAAACAAACATTTAGTACATGGCACAGCATTAACATAGCACTATACAGTAATTTCTCAGCCCTCTGTATGAAGTAGGATAAAGGAGGAGTGATAGGAAGTCACTACTCTGGTTCAATCACATTTACCTTGAGCTACTGAGCTCTGCAAACAACAGACCTTTTATAATTAAAGAGTAAATGAGATAAAGTAGAACATGTAAAGGGGCTTAAATCCCCACCTGCTTGCCTAAAAAGGAGAATACAAAATATCAATGTAGCACCCTCCTAGAGTAGTATAGGCCGTAAGGTAAATTTAGTTAGCTTCTCCGTAATCAATGGAGCAAGGGTTGTTTGATTAGGTCTGCTCAGTATTTCACGGGGGTGAGTCCAGAAGGTAATGACAGAGCTTATACATAGTCTGGAGCCTGAGGCAGAAGCAGCAGAGTTCCTGGATCCTGTCCTGCTGGAGGAGACCCCTGGGGCAGGATTTCTGAGGATGCCATCTAGAAGACATTGAGGTCCCAGCTGAGGCTTTAGCTGGGCGGCCTATTTGCAAAATAACATTACTGAAACTCATTTCATTTGGGTCTGGAGAAGCTCACTGCAGAGTGCCAGCAGGAAGTTGGAGAAAAAAATGTCCAGCTGTCTTATAGTGGAGTGGTTTTGTGTCTCCCTCACTAGAAAATGTCCTGTGGGTATCAAAGGAAGGCAGCCAATGGTCCTGTGGCCATGTGAGTAACTGATACCAAAGCTGGAAGTTAGTGACTGTGTGCAGCTTTATTCTGGTCCATTGGTACAAGTCCTAATCTCCTGCTGCGCACTAGAGATTCTGTGGGACATTCTTTTGTGTAGCTCAACAAGCTAGAGAAGAGTCCTCAAAGTGTCCAGTATCCCATGCTACATCTCTCCATCCATGTTCTATGTGCCAATCAAATCCTAAAAAAAGACACCCCTAGACTGTTCCTTTGAGCCAGTGAAAGAGTGAAGAAAATGCTATGCACCTGGCTGCATGTGCCCTAACTGGGGGGTTAAGGCTAGGTTCACTAGCGCCTCTTTTTTTGGGTTACCCTACATTAGTAAGCAATATTTTATGTTAACCTGAAAAAGGTGGAACTCTAAGATTTTTTGGGAACAGCACAAGTGAAAAAAAAGTTGCCTCTGATGATGAGTAACCCATACCTACATTGGTTGCTGTGAACTGCACAAATCCTGTGTTCATTAATGCCAGATAATACACACAGCATGCTTGTTCCGGTGCTGCGACTGAAAGTTCTGGCTGTAGAGTGTAGAGATCATGTCCTGTAGCTGCCTACTCCTCCTTAACTGGTATTCTTTTTACAATACAAGGGATCCTGTGAATGAATGAAAGGAGATCCCATTGTTTACCTGCCCTCCTCTTCCCTTGGCAATTTACAGATAGTGAAAAGATGACTTTTTGTGAATAGATAATAGGAAAAGAAGGGGCAGTCACACGAGCAATCGAGAACTCTCACTCACAGTGCCAAAAAGCACTGCGTGTAGCATTCTACATCACTGAAAATAAAAAAAAAAAATGGCTTTAATTCGAGCAGAGAATACTCATTATTGGAGGTAACTCCTTTTACTTGTGCTGTTCCCCAACAATGTTTTTTTTTCCTTTGCTTTAAGTTTTGCAAATGTCATTATTTTTTAAGATTCTTATTTTTTAATCATGATGAAGATGAATAGAAGAGTGTATATCCCCTTTAAGCTCTAATTGCTAGTAGCTTATGTATCCCAGTACTGGGAACGTAATGAGCACTGCGGCAGGATGACAGCTCTGTCTCTCCGGTAGCTCGCAGTACGCTGTCATTGCTATAGCAACAAACACAAAGCAGCTCTACATTGTCATTCAAATATGTAACATTTTCTCTGTGTCAGGAATATTGCATAACCTCCAAAATGAGGAAGAATACTTCCCTATGGGTAAAAAAATATTTACTCCGCAGTGTCAAAACATGTATCCGTACCGTAATAAATCTTCATAATCTGCATAGCACCAGTGTCAATTATAAAGAGACATTTATCTTATAACAATAATTAGGAATCCTTATACACTGCCCTTCCTGTTGGCAGAAAGTAAATGTTACATTAAAATGGTACTGAAAGTTTCTTTCACCCAAAGATGTGCAATCCATATTCTTTAAAAACACATTGCATGGGTAGTAAGGTCAAATACAGCAACATGTTAGTTTAGACATTGCCAAGATTGTATTTCTTCATTATTTGGGTGATTTCTCTTCTTTTCCTTTATGGTCAGAAACAGACAGTGAGCAGAATTTCTCCAAAAGGGAAATAGGCAGCAGTTAAAGCAGCCTTTTTTTTTTTTCCAGCATGGAGGATCCCTAAAAATGACCTTTTCTTTTCAATCTGCAGCAGAATGTGAGGAAAAGGGGGATAGCAGTTTCAAGGCCCCCCTTTTCATCATGGTAATACCGCAGCCGATGGAGGTTTCAAGTCCTCCTACAGGTGAGGGCGTGGTCTCTCGGGGGGGCTTGACACCAGATAGGTTAGGTAGGTAGAAGGTACTAGAAGCTGCTAGAACTTGAGGGGATAGTTATAAATAGGGGGTCCTGACTGGATTCTGTGCCAGTCAGCGCGGGAAGCATCAAGCAACAGAGCTCGCCCAACCCTCCCTCCCTTTTCCCGGCCTTGTTAATGTGGTGGATCACCTTTTCGTGTGAGAAGGGGGACAGTTTATTTAATATTAAAATGTGGTTATTTGACTCGAGCTGTAATAGCTGAGTTGGAAATAGTATGGAAGTAAAGTTTAAAGTGGTTTTGTGATGGATAAAGTTGTTGTTTAAAAATGATATTTGAAAAAACCAATTAATAAAGGCCGCGGCCATTAGTTTTTGCCAATAAGAAGTGGTAGTGTTATTTATTAACCTTCTCCCATCCGCGCTACAGCCTATATACAGCTACAGCGCGGACTCACATTTTCGGGAGGCCGTTTTTAAACGGCCTCCCAGAAACAGTCTCCCCGCGCGCTCCCGCGAGCGCGCATCGGGGAAAATCTGTGTCGGCCGTGTCCCTTGGACACAGCCGATCACAGATCGTGGTGAATGGCCAATCACAGCTGCCATTCACCACGTGATCGGACCGTCCAATGAGAGATGATCTCATATGTAAACATATCATATCTCATCGCCAGCGCTCCTTCCTCACACAGAGCCTGCGTGTGAGGAAGGAGGGAGAGCTGCCCAGCGCCGGGGACACAGAAAAAAGTAATCAGGGCACCGATCACCAGTGCCCTGATTACTAGAGGTACACCAAACACACCTTCAATGCCCACAGTGCCCGCCATCAGTGCCCCCCATCAGTGCACACAATCAGTGCCCATAGTGCTGCCAGTCAGTGCCCATCAGTGCCTGCTCATCTAGGCACTGATGAGCACTGACTGGCAGCACTATGGGCACTGAGTGTGGGCACTGATGGTGCTGCCCATCAGTGCTCATCAGTGCCGCCCATCAGTGCTCATCAGTGCCACCCGTCAGTGTCCATCAGTGCCACCCACCAGTGCCCATCAGTGCTGCCCGCCAGTGCCCATCAGTGCCACCCACCAGTGCCCATCAGTGCCGCCCGCCAGTGCCCATCAGTGCCGCCCATCAGTGCCACCTCTCAGTGCCCGTCAGTGCCACCTCTCAGTGCCCAGCAGTGCCACCTCTCAGTGCCCAGCAGTGCCGCCTATCAGTGCTCATCAGTGCGGCATATTAGTACCTCCTCATCAGTGCCACCTCATCAGTGCCCATAAGTGCCACCTCATCAGTGCCCATAAGAGCCACCTCATCAGTGCCCATCAGTGCAGCCTATCAGTGCCCATGAGTGCCGCCTCATCAGCGCACATCAGTGAAGGAGAAAAATGTATTTATTTTCAAAATTTACTTGCAAAAAATAAGAAAAACTTTTTTTTTTTTTCAAAATTTTCTGTATTTTTCTTTTTTTTTGTAAAAATGAAAAAACCCAGAGATGATTAAATACCACCAAAAGAAAGCTCTATTTGTGTAATAAAAATGATAAAAATTTCATATGGGTACAGTGTAGCATGACTGCGCAATTGTCATTCAAAGTGTGAGAGCACTGAAAGCTAAAAGTTGGTCTGGATGGGAAGGGGGTTTAAGTGCACAGAAGGCAAGTAGTTAAGTATGCCTGGAGGTTGCTTGGGTATGAATGCTGCGTGTTTTACCATGTGTACTGACCGCACCCCAGAAACATAATTTCCTGCTTGTGTGATTGAATCACCAATTTTCCCAGAAGTCTGCCTAAAATACAAGTCAGATTTCTGGCATCCCCTGCAACAAAAAAATCAGCGGCGGTACACTCGGGTACACTCGGGGATACCCTTCAATACGAGGAGAGAGACAAGCCCTACAATAGGGCTTAAAGGGAAGAAGTTTACCGATTTCTCTTCACCTGTTAGTTCAGGTACATCCAATCACTCTGAGGTTCAGGGGTTTATCTGACAACTAATAATTAACTACACGGACAGCAATGATGTTCAACGTCATATCCATATGATACCTAATATATGAGCATTCTATTTGGCATATACTCCCTCTCTCCATGTGCCAAGAACTGCTTTCCCCATGAGCTTGGAAATGCAGTTGTGCAAGTAAACCCCTTGACAGTGACCATCTTCATTAATTTTCCTCTTCCTATCATTTTGATGACATAGAGTCACCTGGTGACTCAATATACTCAGTGATTTTTTACTACAGGGCTTTTTGACCCTCTGTCCAACTAGTAAAAATCTACCATTGAATCTGATATGAGGCTTATTTGGTTGATTGCCAGCTTTCTTTAAGAAGGTAAATAAAGTGTATCCAACAAGGTTCCCTTTTCCGCGCCTTCTATGTCCGCCCGAGAGGCATTTGCTACACCCCTTGAGCAGAAATTTCTGATACAAATCGGTCCTTTAGAAGCATGCTGCGAAACGCGTAGACCCATTGATCAGATATGATTCTGTAATGATTTACTGACCAGATATGACAGTGCAACATGTTTAGTATTCCCTTCACAGTCTTTCCACTGGTTTCTTTGAACCACTTGGGATAGAAACTGTTTTGGGTTACTATTTTAGCAATGTTTTTTTCTTTCTCCTTTTTTATGTATGTAATTTGAATGAGGACTGTCTGTTTTTTCCTCACTCTTTTAATTATTGTCTTTATAATAAAATTATATTTTATCAATTTTGAGTCGCATTGATTCATTGTACGAGGTGCCCTAGAAAGTTCAGTTTTTCCTTGGTGAAATTATGTGGTTGGTTTTCCAATCATATGTTTTCATCTTTTTTTCTCAATAATTTTGGATGATGGAACTTATTCGGTAGTTAATTTCTTTTTCTCACAGCAACATGTTAGTTTAGACATTGCCAAGTTTGTATTTCTTCATTATTTGGGTGATTTCTCTTATTTTCCTTTATGGTCAGAAACAGACAGCGAGCAGAATTTCTCCAAAAGGGAAACAGGCAGCAGTTAAAGCAGCCTTTTTTTTTCCAGCATGGAGGATCCCTAAAAATGACCTTTTCTTTTCAATCTGCAGCAGAATGTGTACTGACCACACCCCAGAAACATCATTTCCTGCTTGTATGATTGGCTCACCAATTTTCCCAGAAGTCTGCCTAAGATACAAGTCAGATTTCTGGCATCCCCTGCAACAAAAATATAATTTTTGGTGAGATACTCCCTATAGGAACACGTCTAATGGGATGCAGGTCCAGTAGCTTTCCTCATTACAGCCCTGCAGCTGCCACGGCTGATAGATAATTATGAAATCTCTCTCATTAGACCCACTCAGCACAGAGGAACAAACAGTGATTTCTTCAGAATAACATAAGGTAGGAATCTGCAACAAAGTTTGTTAAAATCCTTGTAATGTCCAGAGATCACCCAGAGGGGAATGTTTTTTTTCTCTCAACAAAAGTGGAGTTACACTTTAAAGTGACACAATAAAAAATGATATTCAACTACAGGTATATGTTTTTAATACAAAAAAGTACCTTTTATTGCTCTCAGCGTCTTTGAAATGTCAATTTGTTAATTATTTTTTCTTGATGGGATCCACTTTCCTGTTAGAGGGTGGTTACATTTTTTCTCCATGATCCCACTGTATGCAGAAGTGTACTGTAGCTACCCTCTCTTGCTTGCTCCTTACTTAGATGGACTAGGGATTATGGACTATGGGATTAGTAATCTGCATTGAGCAGTGCACATGACTGAGACTAACGTGCATTGCTTGTGCCAAACAAACGAAAGTTTAGGAGCCCATGGAGGATGATACAAGAAGGCAGAAACATACAATAAGAAATTATTTTATTAACCACTTGCCGACCGGCCACAGTACATATACAGCAGCAGGTTGGCTCTATTGCGCAAAACATCGTACCTGTACGTCATTTCGCGTAATAGCCAGTGGGGCTGATTGGCCAGAAGGGGAGCCAATCAGCGGGTCCAGCAGATGCGATGTCCGCCAGCCACCCGCGATCATTCCCCATAGAGACAGAACGGCAGTCTGCCTATGTAAACAAGGCAGACCGCCGTTCTGTCAGAGATGAACACAGTGATCTTGTATTCCTGCTATTTAGGAACACAGATCTCTGTATTCATTTAGTGAGTCCATCCCCCACACAGTTAGTCCCCTTTCACACATGCTGTCCGTTTTTCAGCCATCCCTTGACGGGATAAAAAAAACTAGTAAAAAAACAAAAAAGCAATAAAAATGCCATAAATCGATCCCCTAGTGTGTAGACGCTATAACTTTTGCGCAAATCAATCAATATACCCTTATTGGGATTTTTTTTTTATAGCAAAATTATGTAGTAGAATACCTATTGGCCTAAATTGATGAAGAAATTTGATTTATGTTATAGTTTTTTTTATTGGGTATATTTTATAGCAAAAAGTCGTCCTTTTTTTGTTTCTAACGCAAAAAATAAAAACCGCAGAGGTGATCAAATACCAGCAAAAGAAAGCTGTAATGTAAGCTGGTACTGTAATGTTACTGGTACCCCCAAAAGTGTCAAAAATGTCAGTTAGGGGTCCGATCTGTCCGTCGCAATGTCGCAGTCCCGCAAAAAAAAATTGCAGGTCGCCGCCATTACTAGTTAAAAAAAAACAATAAAATGACATAAATCTTCCCTGTAGTTAGTAAACGCAATAACGTTTGCGCAAACCAATCAAAATATGCTTATTGCAATTTTTGTTACCAAAAATATGTAGCAGAAAACAAATTGGAATAAAATTTAAAAAAATTAAGATTTTTACTTTTTTTTTTTGAGAATTTCATATAAAAGAATGTGAAAAATATTGTTATTTTTTCAAAATTGTCGCTCTTTTTGTTTATAGCGCAAAAAATAAAAATCGAACAGGTGATCAAATACCACCAAAAGAAAGCTCTATTCGTGGGAAAAAAAGGACATCAATTTAATTTGGGTACAGCATCACACAACCGCGCAATTGTCCGTTAAAGTCATGCAGTGCCGAATCGCAAAACAGGGCCTGGTCATTGAGCAGCCAAATCCTCCGGGGCTTAAGTGGTTAAGGGAGTAAAACCTTCCGAGGCTGAAGTGGTTAAAATAGATTACAGGACCAATAAAGCGGAGTTCCGAACAAAATGTTTTTATTTTGGTAAAAATACCCCTTGTTAAAGTGAGGGTATTGTGTTGTGCTGTTTTGTGTTTGTGCAGAATGTATAACTTAGCTTATTTTGGTCCTGAACAGCACGGCCATCTGCAGTGTGGGCATCTGAAGCCACAGCGTCCCTCTTCCGGGATTCCATGCTCAGACCAAGCCTCTTTGGCTCCTGATTGGAGGAGATGCAACCTCCCAAACACACATACAGTGCTATGCATGGCCAACCCCCACCCCCCTCTCCAAAAACAAACCTAGGCCCCTCCCCTAGAAGTGCCAGTACTGCCAATCTCCCATCCCCCTCTCCTTCCCTACAGCTGAGCAGAGCAGCCTAGGGGCATGTCAGTATCAGGGGGGTGGAGCTGGACGCTTGGTTCTGAAATTTCCATGCAGTGTTGACGTCTCATCAGCTGTTCGTGATGCGTCCGCACCAAAAGTGACGTGGTCAGCAATGCCCATTGACTCCTGGGATTGATGACACTCATTTCCAAGGAAATGACATATGTTGCTGCAGCCATATAAGAAGGAAGAACTGATGTTTTAACATAAATAAGGTAAAGGAACTGACAAATTTGTTTTTAGCGTGTACACAAATGCTGCACGGTGGCAAGTCCAAAATGTGGGTGGAACTAGTAAATATGAACAGATTATTTTTAGAGAAGAAGGATATTCTTTGGTGTCTACAGTTCCCGGTACATTCGTGTGGAGAGTAAGTTGATATAGAAGAATGAAAATAGAAAAATAGAAAATAGAAAAAATATAGAAAAAAAAAAATATATATATATATATATATATATTGCATATATGATACCCAGGATTGTTCTATAGGATAGAATTATTTTCAGCAAAATATTGGAATGAAACAAATAATAATACTGAACAGAAATGAAAGGCAGACAATAACTGACAGTCACTGCTCTCCGCTCAGAGCTGACCCGAAAACTGAGCGATCAGCGGTCATGTGATCTCGGACTTAGCTGGAGAGGGGACAGCTGCAGCACTAGTCCTAGGTAGGGAGGTAACTATGTATGTTTGTTTTTTTTTACTATGCCCACACTTCTCCTTTAAACGAATGTAGGCAGGGATGAACTGTCACATTTTCTGGTCCTTTGTAACCATATACAGTATATATCAGTGATTGCTGAGAGTATAGATTACTGTAGGTTGCACAGAAATGTTTGCCTTGTTAAAGCAGAGCACCACCAAAAAGAGGAAGCACCACTTGTTCGCACCCTCCCCCCCCCCTCCACTGCCACATTTGGCACTTTTTTTTGGGGGGGAGGGGTGATGGATACCGCTCCCACTTCCAGGTAAGATCGGCAATCTACAACATATCCGGCCTCTCCTCCTTTCCCCAGCTGCCAAAAGGCAACGGGGGAAAGGGAATGTGGAATGGGGGTTTGATTTGGTGTTAGCACTTCAGTCATTCCAGCACCATGAGTGATATGGTGTAAGGATGATTGAAGCACATTATTTAAATTATTTAATTGTAAAATATTTTAAAATAGTAAAACTCACCATAATGCAGCTTGCTACTTGCCACCGTAGCCTGTCACCAGATGCAGCTTGTCACTGCAGTCTGCCATCGCATTCCCCAGATGCAGCTTGTCACTGTAATTTGCCACCGCAGCCACCAGAAGCAGCTTGTCACAGTAGCCTGCCACCGCAGCCACCAGAAGCAGTTTGTCACAGTAGCCTGCCAGCCCAGCCACCAGAAGCAGCTTGTCACAGTAGCCTGCCAGCCCAGCCACCAGAAGCAGCTTGTCACAGTAGCCTGCCACCGCAGCCACCAGAAGCAGCTTGTCACAGTAGCCTGCCACCGCAGCCACCAGAAGCAGCTTGTCACAGTAGCCTGCCAGCCCAGCCACCAGAAGCAGCTTGTCACAGTAGCCTGCCACCGCAGCCACCAGAAGCAGCTTGTCACAGTAGCCTGCCACCGCAGCCACCAGAAGCAGCTTGTCACAGTAGCCTGCCAGCCCAGCCACCAGAAGCAGCTTGTCACAGTAGCCTGCCACCACAGCCACCAGAAGCAGCTTGTCACAGTAGCCTGCCAGCCCAGCCACCAGAAGCAGCTTGTCACAGTAGCCTGCCACTGCAGCCACTAGATGCAGCTTGTCACTGTAGTCTGCCACCACAGCCACCAGAAGCAGCTTGTCACTGTAGTCTGCCACCGCAGCCACCAGAAGCAGCTTGTCACTGTAGTCTGCCACCGTAGCCACCAGAAGCAGCTTGTCACTGTAGTCTGCCACCGTAACCACCAGAAGCAGCTTGTCACTGTAGTCTGCCACCGTAGCCACCAGAAGCAGCTTGTCACTGTAGTCTGCCACTGCAGCCACCAGAAGCAGCTTGTCACAGTAGCCTGCCACCACAGCCACCAGAAGCAGCTTGTCACAGTAGCCTGCCACCACAGCCACCAGAAGCAGCTTGTCACAGTAGACTGCCACCGCAGCCACCAGATGCAGCTTTTCACTGTAGTCTGCCACCGCAGCCACCAGAAGCAGCTTGTCACTGTAGTCTGCCACCGTAGCCACCAGAAGCAGCTTGTCACTGTAGTCTGCCACCGTAACCACCAGAAGCAGCTTGTCACTGTAGTCTGCCACCGTAGCCACCAGAAGAAGCTTGTCACAGTAGTCTGCCACCGCAGCCACCAGAAGCAGCTTGTCACTGTAGTTTGCCACCATAGCCACCAGAAGCAGCGTGTCACTGTAGTTTGCCACCATAGCCACCAGAAGCAGCTTGTCACTGTAGTATTCCACCACAGCCACCAGAAGCAGCTTGTCACTGTAATCTGCCACCGCAGCCACCAGAAGCAGCTTGTCACTGTAATCTGCCACCGCAGCCACCAGAAGCAGCTTGTCAGCAACCATATACAGCTTGTCAGCCCCCAGATGCAGCTACCACCTCAGCAGGAGTGGGAAAACGAAAACTGGCAAATGCACCAGTGACACAGGGTTCCATGAAATGAGAATCAGGAGGCAGACCCTACAGCAGTGATGCAGATGGTGATGTCAGCAATAAGTCTCACCCGCCGCTCACATTCTTCATTGTGGCCTGTGTGGCCAGGCCTTAAACAGGCAAGAGCCTGGCACCAGGCCATGGCTCAGGGGTTGAGGACCCCTGCTTTAGAGTACAGGAAGATATTCAATGTCAGTCTTCTTGCATGTTAAAACAAACAACAAAAATAAAATGTCAGGTGTACATATTCTCCAGCATGTTCGTCCTCAGCTAGAGAGGATCATGGTATCCGAGTCATGGCTATTTGGATGCATATGACTTGTGAAAACAAATGTGTTTTGTTGATGGTTCAATGTGCAGCGCTATCAAATAAGTGATGTGAACAATGTGACAAAAATGGTAAAATACTTCACCAGAATCATATAAAAGTGATAATGTGACAATCCTGTGACCATAAAAAAACAAAGTCCACAAGTAAAGCAATTGCAGTCCATAGACAGTGAAGGCTAAACACCCAAAAGATGCACCATAAGTCCCAGCAGATGTTAATAGTCCCGGAGGGGTCTTTCCAGTGTGAGGTAGGAAAAGGACAACACCCGTGGTCAAAATTGCATATATCTAGCTGCTTATCAGAAGCTTATGGCCATTCAACCTAATGAACTGGCCCCTAACGCAATTCACTGAGCCGAGACCAGGGTGGTCTCTCATCTCCTAGCATTGAAGCCTGAAGATGGTAGAGATGACAGTGGAGGAAGCACTTGGTTTGGCCTAACAGTTGCAGGTTTTAATGAAGATCTTCTTTAAGGCCTTCCACGGGTCTCCCTTCTCTGTATTGCCTTGAGACCACTTGAGGAGTGACCGGACTGGGATTTGTATATCGGCTCAGTGAATTGCGTTTGGGGCCAGTTCATTAGGTTGAATGGCCATGAGCTTCTGGTAAGCAGCTAGATATATGCCATTTTGACCACGGGTGTTGTCCTTTTCCTACCTCACACTGGGAAGACCCCTCCGGAACTATTAACATCTGCTGGGACTTATGGTGCATCTTTTGGGTGTTTAGCCTTCACTGTCTATGGACTACAATTGCTTTACTTGTGGACTTTGTTTGTTTATGGTCACAGGATTTTCACATTATCACATTTATATGATTCTGGTGAAGTATTTTACCATTTTTGTCACATTGTTCACATCACTTATTTGATAGCGCTGCACATTGTACCATCCATATTGTTTGATTGTTTCTATAGATCAGTGCAAGCAGCTTTTCCTTCATAATCAATTTATTCTTACCACTTGATTTTTACACTTAGCGCAGAATATTAGTTTGTTTTTTAAATGTGTTTTGTTGCTTAGGCTCATGGTTTGTGAAAACAAACACGTTTCTACATAGATGAAGGGCCTGCTAAAGTGACGTCTATGCTGGCACACACACTTATGTCTTGAAGCTTCCCTTTTTCTACCGTGTGTTTTTAGAAAATAAATCTTGAAGCAGGGGGCCAATTACCTAGAAAACATTACACAGCAAAGAGAACAGTGATCTATGCAGTGATATCAATATTGGACATAGCAGAGGGCACAAGACATCCATTACTTCATTGATAGCTATTGTTCTGAAACACCAAGATTCAATAAAATTCAAAACACTGAATCCTGGATTCACCTAACAAGCACGCCAACTGTGAGGAACAAATTTTAGTAAAAGGTCAAATACAATACTCTGTAGCCAATATCATTTTAGAGGCAGCAGGGACAGAAGCAGCATCGGACCAATGCGGCATCCACCTAGGTGAGGACTTAGCGGCGGTTCACACTACCGCGACGCTACTTTGGGTGGCGACCTCCGAGGTCGCGGTGCGAGCAGCGCGCCGCGACCTCGGAGCGGCCGCCACGGACTTCATAACATTGAAGTCTATGGCTGTCGCCTCCTGGTCGCACCAAAGAAGCTCCGGACCCTTTTTCTAGGTTGGAGCGACTTGTGTTGCTCCTATTAGAACGGGTCCGTAGCTTCCCTATGGGAGGCGACCTGCGGCGACCTGTGAGGCGACCAGGTCGCCTCACAGGTCGCCCTAGTGTGAACCGGCACTTATTTTGCTTCTCCCATGGTCGAACATTATTAGATGGAACAGGTGGTGGGTGGTTCTCCTTGGGTGGAGTGTCACCCTTTGAAAGGCTGACAAGCTGAATTAATGGTTAGAGGTATGCAGAGGAGAGTCCTTACATTCCTTCGGAGATAAAGGCCTTGGTTGGATTTTAACCCTAAGGGCTGTGGACCCATTGAGGTCTATATTTCTGGTAAGCAGGTTATTCTGTCTTGGGCTGGCCCAAGACATTGTGCTGCCTGGGACCAATAATGAAATGCTCCCCCCCCCCCAAAAAAAAAAAAAATAGGACCCAACAAAAGGCCACCACATCCATTATTTTATATAAATATAACATTTAGAAAATATTATATATACTGTTATCGTCTTCCATAACTCACCACCGGACCAATCCACCAAACACCCACTGTCTGTCCTCAGTCCTCCTGTCACTCCTGTGTCTGCAGTTCCCACCGCCCTAGAAGATCCAGCCTGCCCTGCGTAAGATAGTGTTCCCTGATGTCTGACATCATTGCACACACCAGGATCACGTGAGGGACCGGAGGAAACCCTTCGCCTCCTCATACTCATCAGTTTGCACTACGGGCGGCGGTATGTAATACACTACAAATTAATGACACACAAAACTGCTGAAAAAAAAATCTTGGGAGTTAATTTGCTGCCCCTCTCCAAGTTTTGCCTGGGTCTCATGGACCCATCGGGACCCATGGAAGGGCCGGCCCTGGTGGTGGAAGAATTCTCATGGGGAAAATCCATGTGTGAATTACATGGTTGGAGATATACGTGTTTACATTTTGTTGGACTTGCACAGGTGTTCACATTAATCATGCTAATGGATCACTTTTTTGTTTTATAATGTCACGAATAATGTTTTTATGTCAGAAATACTTTTAGTCTATGCTATTTTCACTTTTATGTTCAATTTTTGCATATAGCGCAACTTATAATTTTTTATATTTTTATCATTTTAGAAATGTTCTACTGCAGTTCTCTATGATCCCTGCAAACCCCCCCTGGAAGCCCTGAATCAATATTAGAGTTCAATAGGAAGGTGGAGCTAGGCCTTGAATCTTTTGTTTTGCAATTGGCTAGCCACTGTCAAAGGCAGCCTAAGTAACCAATAGCCAGGCATGGAAGGTGGAAGGGTATTAGCTTTGACCTCATAGCTAAAATCAATATTTGCATTTCAAAGCATCTCCTTATTCAGGGGTTCCAAGACACTCTGCAAAGAAGCTGAAGTTACCTGAAAACACCCAAAAGTATCTGCTAGTGCACTTTAGTGCTGCTAGATTAGGGACCCATTTAGATCTATGTGCATAGAGGTACATTATTGCAGTGCTAGGCAGGTGTGTTGTCACGTGCCAAGGTGCGCTTCCTTTGTACCATGATATGTGTTTTATTGTGCATTTTAAATGTTTTTTTTTAATTCAAAATTTGGATAACAGATAGGGTTACCAGCCATTGACCAGGGTTTGGTAATACCTACTGTCAGTGCATCAAGACACATGTTGCATGGGGAAGTTAGACAATGTTTAAGCGTGTTGTAATGCACAAGATAAAAACGCAATAGTTTAAACAGGCCCTAAAGGTCAGCTAACTAGAGATTTAAGTTAAGCTGTTATCCACTGTGGCACTGTGCTATAGGTATCATTGTTTAATAGTGATACCTGATAACCACAACAGGTGCAGAGATTTATGAAACCAGTCATGTGTAAAATGGCACTTACAAAGTGTTAGTAATCTGCTTTAAAGGGAATGTATTGTTCCTCTGTACATATTTTATTTTTATTGCGCTCAGGGGTAAAATCAGAATTATAAAAATATGTAGGAAAGGGAAGACCCACCCTTCTTTCTCCCTCAGGAGAAGTAGGGGTAGAAACAGAGGGGTTTTAAGGTGCCAGGCATAGATTGACAAATAGATAATATTAAAAAACAATTAATTTTATTGATATCAAAATATTAAAATTTAATAGCATCTTGAACAATAAGTTTTTCCAAATTATGTATCGCACTAAGCTCAATCAATTACAGCAGATGTGTTTAATTCTGGATCTACACGTTTTGCCCAAACATGAGGGCTTCTTCAGGATTCAAAATAGATGAATTAACACTACTTAAGTCTTTAGCAAGATATATCGTAGCCTGGACGGTGAAATTACCACCAGGTGTGATTGTCCAAAATAAGATCCACCGGAAAGGATATATAAAATCAGTGCAAAAAAATAACAGTCTGTGATCACAGACTTATTAATGAGCAGTTTCCTAGAAAGGAAGGCATAAAAAAAACAATGAAACCAAAAAATAATGAAAAGGCTTCCAATAGGCTTTTCCATGTATAAATTGATTGAATTTAGTTTGGTAAAAAAATCCACCGTATAACTCTTATTGTGAGTGACAGTGGAGCTAGATAGTCCCCATAAAGAGGACAAATCCAAACTGAGTTGTAGCAACGATCTGTTTTGCTCACAAGCCAGCCGGTACAACGATCATCCCTCAGCGCCCTCAATCAGCCGACTGAGACCAAATATATGTATTTCTTTGTAGACAGGTTAAAAATAAAAATAGTGGACATGAATGTTTCATATCAAGCAGTTATAGCCAACAGGTGGCGCTCTACAGTCTGCTGACAGCAAGTTATCTTCAGTTCTTTACACTTTCACTTTAAAGAGGCTGTAACATGATCCCGTTTAGCTTTCAACCACAAAATTGAATGTGTCAGTGGAGAGACACACTCCTTTCCTGTCTCTAACTTAGAGAAAATATTTTGAGTCTCAATTAGAAAGAGACAGTTCAAAAGCAGGCAGGTTCTTTTGGGCTATCTTAGTGAATACATCAAGGAATGTCAAGGAAGCACCCTGTATTAAATGTTTATTTCTTGTTCAGTTGTTTTTATTGAATTTTCATAACCTCAATAACAAAATGCAACGTCATATCTTGACAGACAAATACATATTAAAAAAGGATGGACTGGGGGAGAGAAGGGGGGGGGGGACTGGGGAAGGTCCCTGGCAAGGTAGGGTTCAATGAGAGGGGGGGTAGTCAGGGATGAGTCAGGCTGGGGAGGCTTCAGGGGTATTGATATTTCTAGAGAATGTTTTAGGCTTGTCATAGATTCAGGAGATTGCGATCAAAGTGTCTTGGGAAGGAATGTTGTAATCCAAGGATCCCAGGTTTTGGTGTTCTGTAAGCATGATGTCAACTTTTCGTTTATCAAGGACCAATGTATTCTCGATTTCACTTACAAGAAAGGAATGCTTGGAGCCAGGCTTTAGCTATAAGTAGCTTAGTGGCAGTCAGAACGTGGCTCGTCAGCGCAAACTATAAATTGGATAGTCCTAGTGGCTTGCGATTTTGTAAGGTCTCAGGTGGATCTAAATTTATGCTGGTGTGAAAAGGGTCGTTTAGGTGTTGATGCACTTGCTGTCAGAATCACTGAGCCTCCAAGGGGTTTTATAGACAGAAGAAAGTGACATAAAATATCAGGTTATACTGCAATATTCTTGTTATTGTAGCCTACCCAATCCTTGTTTCTATGTATTTCCTCTACAATAAAAATTTGTTAAAAAAAAAAACAGGTTAAATAAAGGTAAAGCAGTATTAAATGCAGGAAATATTTATTATATTGCAGCTTATCGATTCTTAGATGTGATGGCTGCATCAGATTTCTTGTTTAGGCTTTCTTTCCTTTATTTTCACTTGGTAAACCAGCCAGTAAGTCTGTTGCTTTTTGAAAGAACAAGCTGTCCTGCATATGTAGCAGTTACAGGGATGAGAAAAAACATTTACTACTGACAGGGGTGCTTCCAATAACCAGCTTTTATTTATTTATGCAAAACCTTTATCCCAAAAGAAAAAAAAATGTTTGCGGTAACTACTTATAAAGTGTTAGCTGAAGTTTGGTTTCAATTTGTTAGTGTATTTAAATCTGCTAGTGCATCTAACATCCCCTCGCCCCCATCCCCGACTGACCATGTTGTTATGCTGTTGTCAAAATGTGCCCCCTGTTTTCCTTCATCCTGGATACAGGAGGTGTGCTACTGGCCAGATCCCTAGGTGAATATAGAGGGGGAACACTAAGAACACTAAGGCCTCTTACACACAATACTACTGTTTGAGCATCTACTTTTTCCAGACTTTTTTTTTTTGTATGTATTTGCGTGTATTCTTGCATATTTGCGTGCATTGAGGCTTAAATCGGAGTTCCACCCTCGGAAAGTTTTTTTTAATAAAAATACCCCCGGGACAGTCAGGGCTAGTACATTTCATAATGGATAGCCTCTGTACTGTCCCAGGTCGCACTTACCTTTTAGAAGAAATACTTACCTTGAAAATGTATTGTCCAGCTCTACCATCTCAGGTGTGGGCAGCTGAAGCCAGCGCGTCCTCTTTGGCGTCCTCTTCTGTGTCCTCTTCGTCCCAGAATGCCCAGCACCGGCCCCGCTTGTCATGTCCGGTGGAGGCACATCATTCCTGTACAGCTTCTGGGCATGCCCAGAAGCTGTTTAGCAGTGAATGACGTGCCTGCAACGGAAGTGACAAGCGGGGGCCGCTGCAGGTGCATTGATTCCTGGGAGCGACGACGCTCAGCTCCCAGGAATTAATGCAAGCAGGAAGTGATGGCGCGGGCCACGGCCGAAGAGAGAGGAAGAGGAAATAAGGAGAGTATATTTTCTTCTAAAACAAGGTAAGTAAAGAAAAAAAAAATCGTGATTATCCATTTATTTTTCAGGTGACACAGATCAAGCAGATGGGGCAAAGTGTCTTTTAAGGGTGGAACTCCACTTTAAATTACTGAACAAAAATGCAGATTTTTCTATTTTTTTCTTGCACAGGCACATTACAATTGATGGGCTGTATTTTAGCTCAGAAAAAAAAAAAAGCTGTACTGAGTTTTTTCAAGCTGCGAGATGCTCAAACAGGAGTATCGTGTGCAAGAGGCCTTAAGCTGGATACACACTATACAATTTTTTTTAAATTTTTTTCCTTTAGATTTATCAAAAACATATAGTATGAGGTCAAACCTAAACACTTTCAATTTATATGCAATCAGGCAAGTCCCTTTGAATGTAAATCTAAAGGAAATTGAACAACAAAAGTTGTATATTGTGTTTCCAGCTTAACTCAGCCATCACACCCATTAAGCTGCAATATAATATATTATATTATATATATATATATATATATATATATATATATATTATTATATCTTATTATTATTATTCTTATTCTGAACCATATGACCAATCACGATTGTTCTGAATTGTTCCTGATCCATTACTGTCATTGATATGTAATGATATGTAATGTACTCAACTAATTCAACCTGTTTTTATCTATCAATAAAGTTTTTTGTATTTTTTATACAACTATGTGTGCTCACTTTTGCCATGCCCGATCCACTAAAGTCCTCTGCTTGTTAATCCACTGTAGTACTAGGTCCCATACACAGTGAGATTTCCACTTCATGTGTTCTACTTTAACTAAATTATGGATGTGGATATGGATATGGCATCTCCTTGATTGGTTGCAGCTTTATTATAAATTTCATCTTATTATTATATTAATAATATATATATATATATATATATATATATATATATATATATATATATATATATATATATATATATATTGTAAGCTGCAATATAATATATTTTTGGTTTTGGGAAAAAAAGGAAAATAAATGTTTGCTGTAACTACTTATAAAGTTTGGTTTCAATTTTTTAGTGTATTTAAATCTGCTAGTGCATCTAACATCCCCTCCCCATCCCCAACTGACCATGCTGTTGTCAAAATGTGCCCCCTGTGCTCCTTCATCCTGGATCCAGGAGGTGTGCTACTGGCCAGATCACTAGGTGAATACAGAGGGGGGGGGGGGGGGGGGAAGCCTAAAAAAGAACACTAACCGAGCCATCGCAAGTAATGGATGGTAAGCTGCAATGTATTACATTTTTGGTTTTGGGCTTAATACCGCTTTAAAAAATGCCGGTAAAAAAAATAATAGAACCATTGTTGCTTCCCCTTGCCAATTTACAATCTTTACTGACTGTGGGTATATGGCACTGTCCTATTGCTTGCCCCCGTTCCCTAGTCCTTTAAAACTGCTGTTTTACAGAGCTGATATATTTCTGGCAGACCGGAAAATAATAAGTGAATAAACAATTGTTGGAGCTGGTGCGGAGTTACAGCAGAGATGATGAAGTGTCTTTTACCTCTCATTGATTAGGTGCAATAAACAAGTCATAATAAACAGGCAATAATGAAGATCGGTAGAGGTAAGGAATAGGCTTTGTTGGAGAATTGCATGCAGATTCCTGTCTGCTGTTATTGAAAGGATTTACAGTTAAAGTATCTGTCTAGTACTAACAAATGATATTTGGAATGGAACAATTAAATGTGCAAGCAAGATACCCTTTTCATATCTCTACAGAGAAGAACACAGACCTCCTCAATCACTGATAGTTTGATTGCTGGCAGAATGGCCCACTTCTTCGGTGGAAACAGAGAGCCTCTGTTCATTGCCCACCTACACTGAATAACAGTCATTTTGTTAAAGTGGCACAATAGCACAGGAAACAAGTGGAAAAAAAAACAACCCCATTACATTGGAAATGCAAACGAGAGATTGCACTTCCCAGTATTCCAGCTCCTATTCATCTATCAGAAGGTCAGTCTACTTCTAAAGATAAAGGATCACAGAGATCAGGTTCTACATGTGAAAGGGAAGCTCAGATGGCTAACCTTCCTTGGTGTGACCATTTATAAGGTATGAATATCGAGATACTTTACCGGGTAACACCTGAACATATTCTGTGTATTTGGCATACATTGTGGCATCTATTTTGTAGAATGCTTCCAGTTCTTTTTTGATTGAAAAGGCCAAATAAACCATGTGGACGGATAAATGATAAATGATAGATAAATAAATACAGGATAAATATTAAATAAATTCAAATAAAATTATGACACGTAAAAATATAATTTATAAATGATAAATAATGGATAAATAATAAATCAATTCAAACAAAATTATGACACGTAAAAATATAATTTATAAATGATAAATAATGGATAAATTCAAATAAAATGGTGACACATAAACATATAAATAATAAATGATAAATAATAAATTAATAATGATGAATGATACATAAAAAAATAAATACATATTTACATAATAAATCATTGATAATGATAAATAAATGATGTGCCCAACTCCAGCTAAATTTTGGATAGAGTGGAGTAGAATTAGAACCCCTGTAAAGCTTTTTATTGCTGTCTGTTTCCCCATTAGGGAGATTCACTCTCTCTATTTGTCCTGTTTACCATTATTGTTGAAAGTAAAAGAAAATCCCACATTTTTTTGTCCAAAGAAAAGTAATAAAGGGCAAATCTTCCAATGGCTGACAGTAGTTCTGGTGACCTGGGAGGGCTTTCTCACACGAGTGGCTATGCGGCAGTAAAAGCAGGTGGTGGTGGAGCCATGGTTTTACCGTTCACCTGGAGCCTACATTAGAGCTGGGGGGGGGGGAGCTGTTCACATGCTGTGACCACCCTGCTTTGTGTTGCGGCCCTCACAAATGTAAACTAATTCTGAAGGAAAGATTCTTTTTTTCTTAAATAATAAACATGTTATACGCATTGCTGGGACAAGGTCATCCAGCACCCAGGGCAAGATGCCAAACTGTGCCCACCCTTCCTTTATGGTTAGGGTCAAGGCGCCTCCATCCCTGCAATAAACCATTGCCCCCAAGGGCAGTCGCCCCTCCTGCCCATCCTTTGTCCTGGCCATGGTTATACGTACCTGCTCTGTGCAATGGTTGTGCGCAGAGCAGTCCATATCTTCATCTTTTTGGGTCCCCTGCCGGTGGTCCTGTCTCCCTGCCCCCTGCCGAATACCCCCAAGCCTCTTGCAATGAGGGCATTCAAGCAGGCTCACTCCTGAGACATGCTCCATGTGTGAATAGACAGTTCCCCGCTCCTGCTCTCTTCTCATTGGTTCACTGTCTGTAAGTTGACAGCCACAGGAGGCAATAGCACCCACTGCTGTGTGAGCCAATGATGAGAGAGTGACCCCTGAGAGATGCTGCTCTCATTCACATCGCTGGATCGAGGTGGGGCTCAAGTATTTATAAAAGGGGCTGGGGGGGGGAACTACACAATGCCTTACAAATTGTTATTCAGCAAAATATAAAGGCATTCAGAGGTGTCAGGATCACCTACTGAACACCTAACAGCAGCCAAGCGATCCACCATAGAGCTTAACTTTGTAATAGCCTGATATTGTTATCCCTATAGGCAAGACTAGTAAAATGAAAAAGAGGTAGACCCAGTAAATCCCGTCACCCTAATTCCTTTTTCTGAGGTCATAAAAGAGGGAGAAAACCTTCCAAGTGGATTCACAGATACAGTATCTCACAATAGTGAGTACACCCCTCACATTTTTGTAAATATTTTATTATATCTTTTCATGTGACAACACTGAAGAAATTACACTTTGCTACAATGTAAAAGTAGTGAGTGTACAGCTTGTATAACAGTGTAAATTTGTTGTCCCCTCACTCACAGCCATTAATGTCTAAACCACTGGCAACAAAAGTGAGTACACCTCTAAGTGAAAATGTCCAAATTGGGCCCAAAGTGTCAATATTTTGTGTGGCCACCATTATTTTTCAGTACGGCCCTAACCCCCTTGGGCATGGAGTTCACCAGAGCTTCACAGGTTGCCACTGGAGTCCTCTTCCCCTCCTCCATGACGACATCACGGAGCTGGTGGATGTTGCATTCCTCCACCCTCCATTTGAGGATGCCCCACAGATGCCCCACAGATGCTTAATAGGGTTTAGGTCTGGAGACATGCTTTGCCAGTCCATCACCTTTACCTTCAGCTTCTTTAGCAAGGCAGTGGTCATCTTTGATGTGTATTTGGAGACGTTACCATGTTGGAATACTGCCCTATGGCCCAGTCTCCGAAGGGAGGGGATCATGCTCTACTTCAGTATGTCACAATACATGTTGGCATTCATGGTTCCCTCAATAAACTGTAGCTCCCCAGTGCGGCAGCACTCATGCAGCCCCAGACCATGACCATCCCCCCACCATGCTTGACTGTAGGCAAGACACACTTGTCTTTGTACTCCTCACCTGGTTGTCACCACACTCGCTTGACACCATCTGAACCAAATAAGTTTATCTTGGTCTCATCAGACCACAGGACATGGTTCCAGTAATCCATGTCCTTAGTCTGCTTGTCTTCAGCAAACTGTTTGCAGGCTTTCTTGTGTATCATCTTTAGAAGAGGCTTCCTTCTGGGATGACAGCCATGCAGACCAATTTGATGCAGTGTGCGGCGTATGGTCTGAGCACTGACAGGCTGACCCCCCCCCCCCCCACACCCCTTCAACCTCTGCAGCAATGCTGGTATCACTCATATGTCTATTTCCCAAAAACAACCTCTGGATATGACGCTGAGCACGTGCACTCAAATTCTTTGGTCGACCCTGTTCTGAGTGGAACCTGTCCTGTTAAACTGCTTCATGGTCTTGGCCACCGCCCTGCAGCTCAGTTTCAGGGTCTTGCCAATCTTCTTATAGCCTAGGCCATCTTTATGAAGAGCAATCATTCTTTTTTTCAGACCCTCAGAGAGTTCTTTGCCATGAAGTGCCATGTTGAACTTCCAGTGACCAGTATGAGAGAGTGAGAGCGATAACACCAAATTTAACACACCTGTTCCCCATTGACACCTGAGACCTTGTAACACTAATGAGACACATGACACCAGGGAGCGAAAATGGCTAATTGGGCCCAATTTGGACATTTTCACTTAGGGGTGTACTCACTTTTGTTGCCAGCGGTTTAGATATTAACGGCTGTGTGTTGAGTTATTTTGAGGGAACAGCAAATTTAAACTGTTATACATGCTGTAAACTCACTACTTTACATTGTAGCAAAGTGTAATTTGTTCAGTGTTGTCACATGAAAAGATATAATAAAATATTTACAAAAATGTGAGGGGTGTGCTTACTTTTGTGAGATACTGTAACTGTAAAAAAATGACAGAAGTTCTAACCCTTTTTCACTTCCAAACATCTTGGCTGGAGTAACATTTTAAAATCTTGAATGACAGGAACTGACATATTGAATGAGGCGATGACACCAGCAATTTTTAGATGCTAAATTCCAAATCACTGCATCAGCAGCATATGCACTCATAGATATGTAATGAATAACTAAGGTATATCATATTAATGTACTGTACGGTCATTTACAATCCTTGTCAATAAAAAAAAAGTTTTGATTCCTGCAAAAAGCCCCGTTCACAACAATAGAGGGCTAACAGCACCCATGCATGTCATCAAACACGCAGTGATTACCTACAGATATTCAGTCCTGGATACAGACTACTGCGGCTATTTGCCGGAAACCCTACCCGAGTCTCTTTCAGCTATTCGCAATCAGCCCCACATGCAAGTGTGAGTAAGGCCCAAAGGAAAAACTTTTTCTTTCGTTTTGAATAGATTGGAGAGGGATGAGGCAACCTGTCAGGTTTTATTACTGTCAGTGTCTATATCATCTTCATCTTCACTAATTGTCCAGTTTAATGTTATCCTTAAGAATGAAAGTCAAAGAAAAAACCCAAACTTTGGATTCTCGCCACAACAGGACCAGAGGGAAAATTTTCCAATGGGGACACTAGCCCTGGTGACAATAAGGGATTCCCTAACTTCTCCTCACTTCCTGTTTTGGCTATGGGGTAAAGGAGATCTCCCCAGTGGGACTCAGATGGCAAAATAAAAAAAACTGACAGGGAGTAAAACCCTTCCTTAGTCTAACCAGAATGGAAAATAAAAGTTTTGCCGAGTTCTACTGTATTGCCAACGGTCCACTGCCACTCATTCAAATACAAGGATATTTTTCCAAGTATCTGTCTTAACCCTTCAAACCGTGCTCTCAAATACTCCCTATTACCACCTCTGTACTGCTGAACATAGTGGCCTCTCACAATGGATGCCACTTAGGCCAGTAAACAAGGAGGGTATATTTATACCAGACTGCATTGGGTGGCAATTCCAGCACAGTTCCAACGCACAGACAAAGCAACATGCCATGTCTCCTATGTATGTGCTTTAAGTGGGCAGGTATGCACTGGTACTCAGAACCGCCACTTCCAAATATGGCTCTTGAGCATACCGCCACCTCTCTGTGCGCCTTAGCGTACCAGTACGCTCATTTTGGACATCTGCGCCCTCAATTGCCCCCCCCCCCCCAAGAATATTTCCCACTCCAGAGTCAGACCAGTCACCACCAGGGAGTCCCCCTGCTCCGGAGTCCCAGCCCAGGCCAGGGGGGGGGGGTGCTCTGTGGGGACCCTGATGTGGGGTGGGGTGGGGAGGGGGCAAAAAATGTATAGGCTTTAATAGAGTACCGGCACCTCTTTAAGGCCACTTAAAGCACTGCTCCTATGTATGTGCCTAGCACTGCAGGCATGGTGTGCTGAAAAAAGTATTAAAGCACTGTGCGAGGCAGTCCACTGAGTGGCCGCCAACTGAACTTTCTCAGATGTCTATGTGACATCTCAATAAAGTTTGTCTACAAAAAAAAAAGGAAACAGTGTGGTCTGCCAAGCTTAGCGCTTCATCACTGCGCTGAGCTCATTCAGATGGCACTGTACACCAGCTGCTGTGGTGTGAACCAGTCTCGGAAGCCTAAAATCCTCCATTTGATATTTATGTGCATTGGAATCTCTGTCTGCCATAGTTATAAAAATAGTTCAGTTGGTTTCACTTGTTAAGCAGAATTTCTCTTTAAATGAAAAAAAAAAAAAAATGGCAGATTCCATTTTGTACTGCAGAAAAACCAAGACTTGACATAAACTATTAGCATCTAGTGCTTTTTATTAGCGGAAGGCAGTTAGGCTTTTATTATGCGTATAATAATAAAAAATAAATATAAAAAAAAAACATCTACTTCATTGAGAAAAGCTGTAATGCATATTCCTTACCAGTTCTGTCATTAAGCCCCTATTCACACCTGTGCAACCTGTGCTCTTACAAATCGCACCTGAGGTGGCACCTGATTTCTTTCTTTGGCACCATCGTAACAGGTGCGATTTGAAGTAGAGAGATTTCAAAAATAGTTCCTGCACTATTTTTGGCGATTTCATGTGTGACTTGCATTGACATCTGTGCATGAAGTCGCACAGATGTTGGCAAACCGCAGATGAAATCGCACTGTCCTGCAGCTTTGAAATAGCACAATTTCAAAGCATATATGGGGGCTTAGTGTATGTAAACTCCAACAATACATTTCTCTTATTTGGTCTGGTGAATATACCACTGAAAATGTTTTATTATATTTGTTCTACAAAACAATAATAATAAAAATAATATTAAAAGCTGTTCATGTAGCCAGAAATCTTGTGAGCTGATAATTGCCTGTACTTTCTGCCCCTGGCCTGTTATCAGTTAGCATTGTTCCTTGCTATTTCTGTTGACTACAAAAACTCTCCCCTTAGGCTACGTTCACATGTGGGCATAGCGGATCACGGGCAGAATCGCAGCGATTTTGCCCGCGATCCGGAATCATTGCAAATCGTGGGAGGCCTGTGCTAGCCCGTGATTTGCAATGGCACCCCAAACGCTGTGCGATGTTGCCGCAATTTCCGCCTGCCGAATTGCGGTAACATCGCGCAAACAGAATCGCGGGACGCCTGTCGCCCAAAAAAGGTACAAGAGCTTCTTTTGGGCATCAGGCCGCTGCTTCCTTTATAGTTCCCGCTCTTTCACAGGCGGAGTGATATGAAATCCGCCTGTGACAGGAGCCATACAGGAATCAGCAGCTCTGCTCTCTACTGCAGCCACTGCTTCTTCAGTATCCGTATGACCAGGCTTCCTCTCTCTGGTAATTTTGGAAAGAGATAATACCATCGTCCTGTCACTTAGGGAGACACTCTGCTCCCTCAAATGCATTCTATGGTACTGTTCGCTTTATGAAGGTGCAGCAAGATGGCGGAGACGGAGTGAGTGCTGGCCCTTAATTACTTCCGTATCTATGATAGATAGACATGAGACTGAGGGGGGAGGGGGGCCAGGGACTGTGTGTCTCCTCCACTGTCATCACTGAGGGGCCCCTGAGTGTCCCCCTACTGACACCACTGAGGTCCCCTGTGTGTCCCCTCCACTGTCAACATTGAGGGGTTCCTTTGTGTCCCCTCTACTGTCATCACTGAGGGGCCCCTGTGTGTCTCCTCCACTGTCACCACTGAGAGGTTCCTGTCTGTCCCCTCTACTGTGAACACTGAGGAGCCCCTGTCTTTCCCCTCTACTGTAGACATCCCAAGTCTCCCGAGACTTGCGGGACTCTCCCGCCTTTGGCCAGTGGCTCACGGACACCCACATGTGCCGTGCGATCTCCCGGCTGCCGCGGGAGACTTAGGATGTCTGCAGTCAGAGAAAGAGCGGCTGCTTTCTGTATAGTTCTGGCTTTGTCGCAGGCGGAGTGATATGAAATACACTCCGCCTGTGACAGGAGCCATACAGGAAGCAGTGGCTCTGCTCTCTATTGCAGCAGCTGCTTCCTCCAACAGTACCCGACATCATGACCAGCAGTACCCGCCAGCAGTGCCAACAGTACCCGCCAGCATTAACCCCCAGCATTACCCACTAGCATTAGCAGCCAGCAGAAACCACCAGAAGTACCCGCCAGCATTACCCATCAACACTACCCGCCAGCAGTACCCATCATCATTACCTGCCAGCAGTAATCGCCAGCAGTAACCGCCAGCGTTACTTGCCAGCAGTAACCACCAGCAGGAACCGCCAGCACTACCTGCCAGCAGTAACCGCCAACACTACCCACCAGTGGTACCCACTGGTGCCACCTCCCTGAAATGAGTTTTTGCAGGTTGGGATGCCTGTGAACTAAGCCTAAGGAAAGAAAAGCTGCAATACATTCCCTTTTTGTCCCTGAGTTTAGAAACCCTTTAGGAAGGCATGTTAATAATTTCCTAAATGTACAGAGACAGGATGCCATCCAAATTGTCTGTGTCAAAAACTTAGAACAGCAAATAGCCCCATGGCAAGCCCAGCAACTTGGGATGGCTCCTGTGCTGTACTGCATGTATAGGTGAGTATAGACTGCTTAGCTACAAACAAATTACAGTAAAATTACAAACTCCACACTTGGATATTTTACATTAGCATAACTTAATGTCCATTGTTCTATTGTATTTGCAAATGTGTCTATATTATATGTACTTGCATACCATACCATGGAAGTTCTCTGTTCCCAGTCTGACACTGATTGCGAGTGTGTTTATCTAAAAGAATGGCTGTTTTACAGCCCGTCTTACAGAAGTGCTGTGTCAGTAGGCCCTCCCTCTGCTCCTTCACACTGACTTGTGAAATCTGCTTCTTAATTATAATATGAAACAACAGCAGCCAGTGACACAGCAGAAGCACAAAAACCTCTTCACTAGTTAGAGCTACAGGAATTGCCAGCCGTCTACAACACGGCTTCCTAATCTGTTTTAGCAACATTCACATTTGTCAAATACACCGCTCTGTATTAAGACAATCACCGTTTACCAAAATGTTATGAGTTTACAAAATCAAAAACTAGGACGAAATTTTTTTTTATTGATTTTAGTGAAAAACCAGATGCCCTGTGATTGTTTTTTGCTTGAACAGGAACAAGTCTACGGAACTTTGTAGCCACAAGCCACTTGACTGTGCTTTACCCTTTCCAAGTGAGTTCAGTATGATCAGTGTCACATTAGTGGTTTGAAGGACTGAGCTGGGGGTAAGGGAATGGGGCTTTACTAATAAAATATGTTGGGCTGATGGCCCTAAGTGGAGATGTGTTACCATTAAGATCAGAGTATGACACTTGTTAGTTTTTATATAGCTACCTGCTTTCCAATCAGACCTGCAAGCCCAGCATCAAGCACTGGGAAGCCTTCTATCATGAAGTTCTTTTGCTGCTCTGGGTAACGTGACAGAATGCCAAGAGTCACATAAGAAGCTTATTAGGGAAGGAAAGGCGTGTCCAAATAAACCAAATCCTTTAGGAGAACCCACCTTTAAACATGTCCATCAATCACTACAGTAACATGGCGCACGTTACATGGTAAACTTTCTTGTATACAAAATTCTGTCTCTACCATGAAATGGTAGTGTATGTATGTCCCCCAAGGCTAAAGGTCCCCAGTATTCTCCAGTTCCAGGACTGCATGAACTAAATCAATGATCTGGAAGAATGAACTTCCTTTTTCATCATGTAGGGCAGTAGTCTCCCAACTGCAGCCCAGGGGCCTGATGTAGCCCTTTGCTTGCTTTTATTCGGTCTTTGGGTGCTATTTTATTCACTGACACCAATGAAGGGCACAATTTCTCCCAATGACACCAATGATGGGGCACAATTCCACCCAATGACACTAACAATGGGGCCCAATGACACCAATGATGGGGCGCTATTCCTCCAAATGACATAAACAATGACACCAATGATGGGGCACAATTCCTCCCAATTAAGCCAACAATGGAGCCCAATGACACCAGTAATGGGGCACAATTCCTCCCAATGACACCAACAATGGGGCCCAATGATATCAATGATGAAGCACAATTCCTCCCACTGACACCAGTGATGGGGAATTGTTTACTCTGAAGTTGGGACATTTTGTACTTGTACTGCCACAGACCGACCCTCCAAAAGTCTGCAGAACAGTAAACCGGCCCTTTGTTTAGAAAGTTTGCAGACCCCTGATGTAGGGCATGGAGAAAAAAAATTCATGTGGCAGATGTTGTCTCCCTAGGTGGGAAATTTTCCAGAAAGGTTGCACCAGGGAGTAGCATCAGACCAGCCCGATAGGCAACAGTAGAAGCATCAGATCGATGCCTGCAGCCATCTAGATGAGTATGTATATTTGTTTGTGTACATTTCCCAACTTCTCTTTTAAGTAAGATCTTGGATTACCATACCTTAGGTATCTTATGGTAAAATAATAGTTTTCTAGAATTGAATAAACTGGTGCATGGATTGCTGATCCATGAGTAAAAAGTAAATGTGAAAAAAACACAGCAAGACGTCAATCCCACAGTTGCCCCATAGTGGGTTGAGCACTGGCATGGAATCGTCCCCTCCCAGTCACCCATCCTCCTTCCGATTCCCATCACTGATACCCATACTACTGATTACTCCTTTTTCTTACTTTCTTTTTCTCTCTTATTTCTTTTTTTCACTTCTTTTTTCTCAGCCCATTGGTCGTCCTACATCTCCATACGTTACGCTCCTCTATAAAAACCCTTATTTCTTGGGTTCACATTCTCTGACACACTAGCTGGGTCAAATGAGTCCAATTCAATACAAAGTGACTATGTCCCCCCACAGATTACTTTTCTCTTGAAAACAAAGAGGACTTTTGTTTTTGCTATCCAAGGATATCTGTTGGAATTGTTTAAATTTACGGATTTATGTCTTAGCAATATTCTCATATCTGGGGTAAAAAGATTGTGAGTGGATCTATGGTTGTATGTGTTAATTTTATGGTGATGCACTGTCCAACTTGATATGATGTAATACTTTCAAAGGTTTTTACATTGCTACATTATGTAAACCTTTCATAAAAATGTATTAAAAAGACAGAAACTTCACGAAACGCTGGTACTACTGGCACGAATTTACATTAACTGCGGAATACCGTGATTTGCTGCTTTAATGCTCTAATGCTATGGGTGCCACTGGGCCGCGCGGTCCCCCCCCCTCCCCCCTCTTCTTTCCTTTCCTTTTCCCTCTTCGCTGTCTCTTCTATTTTTTGGTTTGCTCTTCAAGGCATATTTCCCTAGTTGTATGTTAGATCCACATCTTGTTCCCGGTCGGACATACTGATGCCAGTCCCCCCTGTCCCTTAGGAGCGATTTGAGGGCCTCTGGGGGGCGGCCCCCCGCGCACCTGTTACCGGCCATATGTTAGATGCCGGTGGTGTAAGCGTGCTGTAGTGTCGGGGGGTATTCACCCTCAAGTTCCACTATGTTGTTATCCTGTTACATGCTATTTGTGTTGACCGAGAGCTATGTATTCTGCTTTTATATTGCTACTGCTCACTGTATTTATCCTGTGACTTGTCCTATGCCTTATTTCTGTTTAAATAAACAAATTTATAAAAAAAAAAAAAAGACAGAAACATGGATAACTGAGATCTACCTATTACGAGTTGGTAAGTACTGCATTTATGTGCTCCAAATATAATGTAAATAGGAAGCCTACACATACCGCCCATTCACTAATGCCTATGGGATACATTGCTAACTAAAATTTTAAAGAGCAGTTCCTCTTTTGATATAGATCAAAATATATTTTCTAAAGACATACATAGACACAGATAAAAGGAAATGTTTCAATCTAGCAATGTCACACAGAGCACAGAAAGATTATGTTAGCATTGCTCTTATCTCTTACGTAAACCTCCTACTCATCCACAAGCTCAAAGAAAAACGTAAACATTTTAAACATATGTTTCCATGTATTTCTGACATATCACGCTTCTGTTTTTTTTTACATTCCATTATAATTGATTTTCTAATACATCTTTTACAGTTAGGGCTAATAGTGGAAATGGAGCAGTGCTTATGTTATGTGCAAATCACAGGTTTACTTACCCAAGCCTCGTGGGTATACTGTATATTATCACTTTACATATTTATACCTGCATGAATCAGACTGTACCTATATGATGACTCAGCACTCAGCACTCAGTGCTCTGTAATCTATAGCTGGGCTTTTAACAGTCCCCGCTGAGTAAAAGGCAAAAGGTATATTTATTCCTGTTAGTCATAAGCTGTCTTGATAATCACTTTTATAACAAGTACTGCAAGTGCAAGGATTTTCCCAGCTGCCTACTGCAGCATGCCTATTGTTCCATTGTGAAATAAAATATAATTGCAATGACAGGTAATTAGAGTTCCCCCCCCCCCCCACTATCGGGCAATTAGAATGACTACATAGACTAGCACTTGATTCTAAAACACATCTAGTATCCTCCAATAAGGTTAATACTATGTTCAGACAAAATAATTCACAACATATTCGGGGGTTCTTAACAGACCACTAACACTGCACAAGTGTTCACATGTGTATGTCAGCTTTGCTCAATGTCTGCTTTAGAAGAGAGGCCTGTAGACTATTAAGCCACCAAAGTGTGTGAGGGCTCAGTAATCACTTAGAGGGGTTGATTTAAATACAAACAGGCTGCTCACTTTGCTGGAGAATTCTCCCTTAGCTTAGTGAACAAGGCGACTTCCATCATCCAATCATGTGCAAGCAAAAAAACATATTTTTTTTCCTTACATGTGATTGGGTATTATGTGAAAATTGAATTTTCACCATCTGCTTTACTAAGTAAGAAAAAATTCCTTGTAAAGTGAACAGCCTATTTGCCTTTGGTAAGTCACTGCTAAGTCCCAATACTTCCAAACTGGAACCTTGTATCTCTGGTTTGTGAGTTTTTAAATGACTCTTCCGGTGTATGTTAAATCTGGGATTTCCACGTTTGTGTATATAGAAAGGCCACACAGGCCACAGTCTTGTTAAAACATTTTAGAGTTGTAGCTAGATGCTAAATGTTTTTTTTAGAAGATTGCAAATGCGAGAAATTTCACAGACACTGAATATACTGAAGAAAAGTGGAGATCTGTGGCAGGCAGCACCAACTGACCTGGGCTTTCATTTTTATGTCCACCTGCCTAGACAGACTTCAGAATCCAAGGGAGGACTTGTGTTCAAGAATTGGCATTGCATCTGCATGTCACATTGGGATGGCATTTTGAAGTAGCGACTAAACCATATGGGAAGGCTGCACAACTTTGTGGGCTATGAGTTTGGCACTTTCATGAAATGTTACAAGGTTTTATAATTGTACAAAGTGTAACTTTATTGTCAAATTCAGTGGTGGAAGCAGAGCGAAATACAATATATAAAATGGTATGAAGCTTATAATATATCTACTGGAGGACACATTTTGCACTGAGAATATGGGTCAGGAAGTTCAACACTCATATACTGTATCTGTTCATTTAAATGGTTTTCATTTTGCCCAATACAGAGCAACGGAGTTGATATTCAAATCCCACTCATTGTGCCCCTCCTATTTCCCTATAAAAGTGTTTACTAAAACCATTATTTACCCTGGAGGTCCTGTTTCTGTGACCTTTCCATGGCTCATCATGGCAGCACACCTTCTACTGCACCTGCACAAGTGTGCAAAATGTTAATAGGTGAGCCATCTATCGCCTTGCAACCTAGCCAATTTATGTAAGTACTTATATGGGGGAAGGGGGGGGGGGGGTTGTTCAGAGGGGGGTACAGAATGGGGGACTTGATTATCATTTCATTTACACTTTAATTTTTCACAGTAAATTGATTTTGTTAACAAATTACATTCTAAGCCAGCCATTCTCAACCAGGGGTTCCATGGAATCCTGGGGTTCCTCCAGAAGTTGCTAGGGGGTCTTTGAGCTGTAGCTGACTGACCTCCTATCTGATGGACCCTGCATTGTTTCAGGCCCAAAACCACTCAGAGGAGACAGTAGCACGACTCCAATGATCTTATTATCTAAGGGTGGCATTCTGATCACCACTGTATAGGGAGCATTCTTCCATCTGATCACCAATGTAAAGGACATTCTTCCTTCTGACCTCCAATATAAGGAACATTCTTCCCACTAACCACCAATGTAAGGAGCATTCTTCTCACTGACCTCCAGTGTAAGGGATATTCCCCTGACTGATCACGAATGTAAGGGACTTTCTTCCTACTCATCGCCAATGTAAGAAGCATTCTAACCACTAACAACCAATGTAAGGAGCATTCTTCCCACTGATCTCCAATGTAAGGAACATTCTTACCACTAACAACCAATGTAAGGAGCATTCTTCCCACTGATCTCCAATGTAAGGAACATTCTTACCACTGACCATCAATGTAAGGAGCATTCTTCTCACTGATCTCCAATGTAAGGAGCATTCTTCTCACTGATCTCCAATGTAAGGAACATTATTTCCACTAACCACCAATGTAAGGAACATTATTTCCACTAACCACCAATGTAAGGAGCATTCTTCCCACTGACCCCCTATATAAGGGACATTCTTCACATTGACCTCCAATGTATGGAACATTCTTTCCAGTGATTACAATGTAAGGGGCATTCTCCCACTGACCACCACTGTAAGGGGCATTCTCCCACTGACCACCAATGTAAGGGACATTCTTCCCACTGACCACCAATGTAAGGGACATGCTTTCCATTTAATTTTACTTGGGGTTCCAAGAGGTCTTAAAATTATTTCAAGGGTTCTGCTGGGGTAAAAATGTTGAGAATGACTGTTCTAAGAAGGCAAAAAAATAATCTAATAGTTCTGGAGTTTTCAGGCTTTCAGGAAATGAGAACTTATGGAGTGGCTGCATTTACATAAAATGGTTTATAAAAACTGGATAAAAGCAGAACCTTCGTATATAGATTTGTATGTTTGGAGAGGTATATTCCCATGAACAATGTTCTTTGTAAACAAACAATTGCCCTACATAACTATTTTTTTTTATAACATAGAACAAAAGGCTTTTTAGTTTTTATTCTTTCGAAAATTGAACCATTCTAGTTTTTTCCAATGAAAATATTAATTCTGTCATAAAAAGCTTTTCTGGGCAATTTCAGTATCATTCTAAACCTGGCCTTTGTCTTCAATAAAGGAAACAAGGGGAAATAACATTCTTCAACATGACATTATTGTTTTCTTTTTTTATCTTCCTAACACTTTACCAGTTTTATGCTGTTATTTTGACCCGTCTACCTAGTTAATATAAAATGGAACAAAAGCAGCCAAAATTTGGTAATGACATATAGCATAGGATGGCAGGATGGAAAGCGATGACCTCTATAAATAGGACTCTAAATGTGTTATATTTACTGGGATCCCAATATACTGTACTTTAAACTCATCACTTCAAAGCTCTGCGGTTTCCATGGTAACCCTCCCCCAGCTTGGTGGCATGACAGCTACGGCAAGAAGAGCCTGTGTCAGTTGTTGAAGAGGTATCCCATTACCATGGAAATGAGAGCTCCTCACTTCTAAATGTGCATTCCCTAACAATGTTCTCTTGTCCAAAAGAAAACTCACACTTACTACACTCACACCCTAATAAAGTGAAACTAATCGGTGTGATTACCACTGTTAGGTTTAATGAAACGTCATTCCAGTGGCTTTTATTCTACTTCGAGAACTAACTTTATTACTGTTCTAGCTGTTAGAATCGAATTAGCAATCAATAATCCCTTTTAAGCATTTTAAACATTTATACAATTATATTATATAACATAATATTAAATGGTTAACATTATATAAAGTACAGCTGTAACAGTTATCATAGCTGCCAGAGTCAAAGCTAATCTGACATACGAAATCAGACCATCCTGATGCTGTAAATTGGCCTAAAACAAAAGACTTGATATATCTTTTCATTGTTATATTTATGCTGAGCAACTTGCATTGAGAAATGAACAGTTCTGACAACTATGCACATCGCCAAAGCGTTAGCAGAAAGCTTCATAGGTCCGGGAAAGCTTCATAAGTTGGGGAACCAAGTAAAGCTGGCCATACACATATACAGTTTTTCTTTGAGCAGCCTGCTACCGTACTTGCTGTCAAAATACTTGAACAGTCCTGCATTGGTTGAAGCCACTGTTCAACTGACATTCTTTTGCCCAGTTCCTTCGATTTTGCATTCAGGCTCGGTTCACATTAGTGCAATGTTAGACATCGCATGTGATTTGGCGCGCACTGCTCTGAAAATCACATGCGATGTCTGTGCGATGCCATACACATAGAATGTTAATTGATAATTGAGGTGTCTGTGGTCATCTCAGAAAAAAGAGAAAAAAAATGGTACCACCGTCCCTAATAAATTAGATATAGGGGAAAGGAGTCTCTACGAGGCAGGGGGACTTTGAAGGTACAGTAAAGAAAAAGTATACCAGATCATAAAAACATACAAATTTATTAAATCACATTTATAAAAAAGAAAGACAGAAATACATATACATATAGTATTGCATTGAGATCAATCATAACTTAAACAACAGACTCTCATGCTACCACTATGAACATTTTGCTCAATAAGTGTAGGTCTTGCCCAACATGTTTTGCGGTATATCGTCCGCTTTCTCAGGGGTCTTATCCTGACAGAGATTGTTTTACAGTTATTGAAAACTTGTATTCATATCTATTAGGAAGAGATAAAATCATGAATACAATAGCACATACAGAAAAGAGGGGGTTCAACGGCCAAGGAGGAAAGGAATCTCCAGCCGAATATTATTATATCGTTACATACAAAGCTTAAGGAAGGTCTTGGTATCCACAGTATTTCCAAATGGTCAAATCTGGTCCCAGAGATGAGACTGGGGGAGAGGCCCCCTAATTTAGCCAATTTTCTTTTTTATGCATGTGATTTAATAAATTTGTATGTTATGATCTGGTATACTTTTTCTTTACTGTACCTTCAAAGTCCCCTGCCTCGTAGAGACTCCTTTCCCCTATATCATACACATAGAATGGCTGAATTCACATCTGATTCGGCACAAGCTCGCACAGGACCCTTTTTTAGGTCCGCAACAAAATCGGATCGCTTGGTGGTTCACACTTATGCGATCTGATTCATGTCTGAATGTCAGTTCACACTGCGATATGTGAACTGATTTGGGTTTGTCGTTAACGTTGAATTGACACCCCCAGCGATTCGCATATGGCAGTGTGAACTGCCTGCGCTGGGAATGTGATGCGGGAGCCCGCAGTAGATTCGCAGGGTTCCCGGATCGCATAAGTGTGAACCGAGACTTAAGCAAGAAGCAGCTGACTGAAGCCACCCCACTGAGAATTTTTGTGATGGGTTCACTAGGAACTGACCAAAACTATCTCTAGTTTCGGCCAGCTTAAAGTGGAACTTTACCCAAAAGGAGAAGTTCCACCCTTCCTCCTCCTCCCTCCCTACTTTGTCATATTTGGAAAGTTTCTTTTTTTGGAGGGTGGGGAGCAGTTACCTAGTTTTGACAGGTACTTATTGCCACTAGGCGATCCGAGCAGAAGTTCTCCTTTCCATCCCTGGAGTCTTGTAGGACACGTAACAGGTCCCAGAAGGCTGCAGGAACATTCAAAAAATGCAGTGCTTGTCGCAGATGCACAGTGGGCAGCTGGCTGTGAAGCTGCAAGGTGTCACAGCTAGCTGCTCACAGGTAATATGTTGGCACCAGGGACCTGAAGACAGGAGAAGAAACTGGCTTGGGTAAGGACAGCGCTGGATCCTTGGACAGGTAAGTCTCTGTTTATTAAAAGTCAATAGCTACAGTTTTTGTAGCTGCTGAATTTTACTTTCAGGGCTCCATTCACACTTGTGTGACTTGTCATGCAACTTTGGAAGTCAAAGTTGCATGACAAGTCATTCCCCATGTTTTCCAATGATAACCATTCATATATGCGCATTTTAAAGTTTCAGCAACTTCTAAGTAGTTCATGCACTACTTTGTTCTGACTGTAATGCAACTTGAGGGCCATAGACTTCAATGTTAACCCTCAGAGATTGCATGAAAGTCATACCTGAATGTTATACAATGCAAAATGTGTGCAACAGTTGTCCATTATCACTGCTCAAAGCCAAAGTCATATCCAAGTTGCTCCCATCCAAAATTGCATCAAAGTTGCACTCCAAAGTCAGCGCAACTTTGGAGCCATACAAGTGTGATTGGAGCCTTATTGAAATGACCGAAGATCCTTTTTAAGGCTGGCCATAGATGGTTGGAATCTTGGCCAGTTCAGCAGGAAATGACCGAGATTTGAACCATGTATGGGCAGGCTGAATGAACCCAAGTTGATTGATCTTTTTCTCTTCAGTTCTGTTATATACAGGGATGGAGACGCTATATACAGTGCTCACCGATGTCTCATCTAAAGTCCCAAAACTGCCCAAATTATTCAATCACCTTGGGTACAACCAGCCTGACGATATTACATACGATTATCACTACTGACTCGTAACGCCGTTAGCAATATTCACTATCTTCTTCCAGTGGGGATGGCTCGCCCTGCCCCCCCCCCCCCCCCCCAACACAATGGCTCACTGGGAGGGATTCCCCTGTGGTTCCAGGAAAGAAATTTCCTCTGTGTATGGCCTAAATATTGCCCTGCCCGATGCAGATTATTACTCATAAAAATACTATGACATTGAAGCAACAGGCTAAACATTGACAGACATGGTGGAAATAATGAACTGGTGATCTGATGCAGTTAACACTTTTTCTGACAAAGGTAGGGGTCATTTTCTATAAGGAATAGAGACTGTTCACTTATCAAATATAAATATGAATTTAGCAAAGTCTATATTTACTTTGTCAAGTGCATGTTAGTAAATAAAGAGATGCTGTTTACATGACTGGGATATCAGCCCCGGTTCACATTTGTGCGAGTGCCGGGTTCGCATGTAATATCGGAGCGCACTGCTCCGACATGACATGCGATCAGCTGTGCGGTGCGAGTTTAGCCATACATTTTGTATGGCTAAATTCGCATCGCACCCGGAGCAAACACGCACAGGAGGCATTTTTGCAGCCGCATCAGGATCGGATCGCACAGCGGTTCACACTTGTGCGATCCGATCCTGTGCGAACTGCACGATCGCACTGCGATATGCGATCAAACTGGGGGTGTCGTTAAGATTACATTGACACCCCCAGCGTATCGCATATGGCAGTGTGAACTGCCGGGGGTGCGTGTGCGATGCGGGTTTAGCATTCCCATACAAGCCTATAAGAATGCGAATCCTTCTTGAAGCAGGCTAAAAGCAGGTAAGAAGGAGGTCACCTGCAGGTCACATTTTGAAATTTTATGCACATGGACTAAATCGGTATTTTGATGCTAGTGTAGATGTCTTGGTGCTTTACCACGCCTGGGGAGTCACTTGTGTTTAGCTGCACGATTAATTGTTAAAAAAATTGCGTTCTTGATTCAACCCCCCACACGATCCTAATCCGGCATGTCTATGCATACAGTGCAGAGCTGTTCTCTGCTCACTCACAGCTGTGCTGTAAAAAAAAAAAAAAAAAAAAAAAAGCCTCCCACAAATGTTTACCATCATTGCTAAGCGCTGGGAGATAACTATAAACATGTTTTACAATGTATCATTTTGTTCTTTTAGATCAAAGGGTTTAACTTCAGTCTGCAAAAGAGGTCAGTTTAACCACTTAGTCTCGGTTCACATTGGTGCGATGCGGGAAACCCTGCGAATCCACTGCCGGTACCCACATTGCACCTGACTCACAGGCAGTTAATACTGTCCTATGCAAACTGCTAAGAGTGTTAATAAAAAGTTCATGACACCCCCAGATCAGTTTGCATATCGCAGTGCGAACTGTCAATTCAGAGAGGAATCCACACCTATGCGATCCGATTCTGGTGCGGACCAAAAAAAAAGGGTCCTGCACAAGTTTGGTCTAAATGCAATGCAAATTCAGCCAATCTGTATGGCTGAATACACATCGCACTGACATCACATGCGATTTGCACAGCAGTGCGGTGCGAATCACATGTGATGTCTTCCATCACACTAACGTAAATCCAGCCTTAAAGACTAAGCTTTTTTCTGACATTTGTTGCTTACAAGGTAAAATCATTATTTTTTGCTTGAAAATTACTTGGAAACCCCAAACGATAGATAGATAGATAGATAGATAGATAGATAGATAGATAGATAGATAGATAGATAGATAGATAGATAGATAGATAGATAGATAGATAGATAGATAGATAGATAGATATTTTTTTTTTTTTTTAGCGGAGAGCCCAGAGAATAAAATGGCGGTCATTGCAATATTTTATGTCACACTGTATTTGCGCAACTGTCTTTCAAACACAGTTTTTTGGGAAAAAATATACTTTAATGAACTTAAAAAAAAACGAAACAGTAAAGTTAGCCCGATGTTTTTGTATAATGTAAAAGATGATGTTACGCCGAGAATCGTGATCTTTATTCTAAGCAAAAAAATTGTGATTCTCATTATATCCAAAATCTTGCAGCTCTAGTGTACAGCCTGCCATACAAGTGAATGCCTTACTTTAATAAAAACGTTGATGCATCCTTTGCATTTGCCCTTGCCTATGCAAGCCAGATTTCTTTTACAAACATGGAAGCATGCGTCTGGGAAATGCGTTGAACGCACATGTGCATAAACCCTAATGCATCAGCGTTTACAAGAGTACAGCCACATACAGCTATTCACTTGTATGGCAGGCTATACGTGGCATGTTAAGCTGGATACACACTATACAACTTTTGTTGATAGATTTCCTTTAGATTTACCTTCAACTATGTAGTGCAAGGGCCTGCCTGATTGCATATGTATTGAAAGTGTTTAGGTCTGACCTCATATTATATGGTTTTGGTAAATTTAAATGAAAAAATCTAAAGAAAATGGTATAGTGTGTATCCAGCTTAAGACTCCTCAGGTGCACATAACCGCCACGAGTTTGACACTAGGCATAGAATATGCCTATTTTAGTGCGTATGCATGAACCTTGAATCACCTCAAAAGTATCCTAAACTTATTTCAAACTCATGACATCGATACAAGCCCAAAATCTGTATATTCAGGCACCTAAAAAGGTAATAGTGTACTTATTCAGCGCTTGAAATCTGAAAAATGTCTGTATATATATATATATAGCTGGCCATAAAGATGCCATTAAATGGTTCCGCCTATTATGATAAGATAATGAACAAACGTATTTTTTTAACCTAGGCTGACATACCAGAAATAGGGCTAAGTTCACATTGATGGCTCAGGGGCAATAAAAACATACAGCTGATCCACATTTTTATGACCTGACATAAATCACATTATGACACATCCCTTGACCGGCCACTTGAGTCTAATCACATTGCCAAAGCCACAACGTTTTGCAATATAAACTTGCCATGTCAAGTTTGGCAAGTAGTGCCATTTTCCATGCTTGCCCATTGAAGTCAATGGGACTAAGGTGCATTTGTGTGCCCAACACTTGGCATGTGGCCGCGGCATGGTTTTTCAATGTAAAATCCCCCTTGAGACCTGGAAATAAATAGGCATTTAGTAAGCAGCAGTATTGCCTTCAGACATTTGAAAACTGCCTTTTAGCTGCCTCTGAAAAGCGATCCACTGCAGAACCCTTTTCAGTATGGCTTTAGCACTTGTCACCTATGTGAAAAAGACCTAAATGCCATCTATTTGAGGAATATAATACTGTTCCTTACAGCAATTTTGTAGAAGTCTTTCCAGTCTCTTTTAGCCCCCCTCCCCTATATTGACACCTTGTAAAATCTTTGGGTTGTAAGCCATGAATCTGAATGTAACAGGTTGGGTAATGCTATAGATTTACACATATCAGTAATCATTTATTTTCACACTGTTTTCAGAATCGGATTCTTTTTTACATCATTTCAGATTAGAAAAACTTTCAAAAGAAGTCGCATGACGTGGGTGACATCATCACATTCCAATTATGAGACCACACTCATGTCTTAGTAGTGACATCACACTACCTGTTGAGTGTGTGTATGTATGTGCATGCATGCATGTGTGTGTGTTTGTACATGCATCTATGTTTATGTGGTATTAACATGTAATACAGTCAGCACTCTGTTATGTACACTAAATAAATTTATCTTATTTACCATCTTTTAATTTGTTAAATAGACCATTGAAAGTGTTTTATTATATCCGTTCACCATGTGCAATACAATATCTTTCTATCCAGCCAGAAATCCTGTATGCTGATCATTTCCCATGCTCTCTGTCTCAGGACTGTTATCAGTTAGCATTGTTCCCTGCCATCTCCATGGACTACAATACACAGAGAAGAGAGGGAGGTTTTATGTAGTCCTAACACAGTGTTGTGTAGTCTCCTTATAGGGTGACAACGCTGCTCAGTACAGTTGTCACCCTAGTACAGGAAGTGAGTTAATGGCAGGATTACCAAGAAAAAAAAGTGTAAGAAAATAAATAAATAAATGCCAATTTATTGAAAGACTGGTAAACTGCAATACCATCAGTTTTTTTTTTTTTTTTTTTGAGGGGTTAGGTATACAAATATAAAACAGTATACTTAAGCCAAGACAATATAATTAAAAGCATGATCCGTGCAGCAAAGAGATAACACCCCTGTGAGCATGCCTGAGCAGTGGATTACCAGGCAGAATTGTTGGCACTTATGGCAGGACAGACCCTGTAAGCTCCTTTGTGTAGAAGTCCCAGAATGGGCTTGTGTAATGATAACACATCTTGGCATGTCTGAGCCTTATACATCCACTTGTGAATGATTGGAATATGCTGCAACAGAAGCCTGCTCCCTGATCCTGCCTGCCTGCCTAGCAGGGGAATCTGAAGACACAGATCATGTCTGATCCACGTACTTTGTGCTTTTCCCTGTCATTAGTCTGCATTCTGTGAACTCCCATGGAACCATGACAAAGTGATTGCATGTGTTTACAATGTAGCCAGCCTCATCAGGGGCACACAAGCACTGCAGGTCAGTAGAAGCCAGCAACAAATGGGTGCAGTAATTGGATGTGCTATCTATAGCATGGCACAGCATGCTGAGCCCTGCTCACCACTATGTCATGATGATGAAGATGATGATGATGAGCACTGCTGTCATTTAGGTTTCCTCACCTTAGTGTGCAGCTTTTCCTGTCATTGTCATCTGGAGGGAGAGCACTGGAGCCCAGGACTGCTCATCCTTCTGCTGGGACTGTACAGTTAGGGAGGGATCAGATGGCAATCCTAGAGATCTGCTGGATTCCTGCCTTGCTCAGACCACATCCGTCTTATGGGTCCCCATTCCAGCAATGCTGCACCGAGCTCAGGCTCCCCACCTCTCCGATGACAGCACCATCACATCGCCAGCCAGTCTTTTGTCTTGTAGCAGTGCAGATTCCGATCAGGAGGATTCTACACAGCAAGCCCTGATCACCATACACAGCGTGCACACTCGGATGGCCACCACCTATTGTCTTCCTGGAGAGTTGCCTGCTACAGGGGGTGTGTAGGGAAGGAAGGGAGCAGGCAGGTGCCTTCCAGGGATTGCAGGGGAAGAACTGACTGAGTGCCAGCTCTCCTCCCTTCCCAACTCACTGGGGCTGCAGGGAGAGCTGGTGAGGTCATAGGAGGTGGGGAGGAGAGAATGCACTGCTTCTCACAGCTCTGCCTCTACTGCTCTATCTATCCCAACCCAGATCAGCCACAATCTCATACACTGCACACTGCACACACTGTCATACCCAGCACACTGTACACTGCACACACTCTCATACCCAGCACACTGCACACACTGTCATACCCAGCACACTGCACAGTCTCATACACTGCACACTGCACACACTGTCATACCCAGCACACTGTACACTGCACACACTGTCATACCCAGCACACTGCACACTCTCATACACTGCACACTGCACACACTGTCATACCCAGCACACTGCACAGTCTCATACACTGCACACTGCACACACTGTCATACCCAGCACACTGCACACTCTCATACACTGCACACTGCACACACTGTCATACCCAGCACACTGCACAGTCTCATACACTGCACACTGCACACACTGGCATACCCAGCACACTGTCATACCCAGCACACTGCACACTCTCATACACTGCACACACTGTCATACCCAGCACACTGCACACACTCTCATACCCAGCACACTGCACACACTGTCATACCCAGCACACTGCACACTCTCATACACTGCACACTGCACACACTGTCATACCCAGCACACTGTACACTGCACACACTGTCATACCCAGCACACTCTCATACACTGCACACTGCACACACTGTCATACCCAGCACACTGCACACTCTCATACACTGCACACTGCACACTCTCATACACTGCACACACTGTCATACCCAGCACACTGCACAGTCTCATACACTGCACACTGCACACACTGGCATACCCAGCACACTGCACACACTGTCATACCCAGCACACTGCACACTCTCATACACTGCACACTCTCATACACTGCACACTGCACACACTGTCATACCCAGCACATTGCACACTCTCATACACTGCACACTGCACACACTGGCATACCCAGCACACTGCACACACTGTCATACCCAGCACACTGCCATACCCAGCACACTCTCATACCCAGCACACTGCACACACTGTCATACACTGCACACTGTTATACCCAGCACACTCTCATACCCAGCACACACTGTCATACACTGCACACTGCACACAATGTCATACACAGCACACTGCACACACTGTCATACCCAGCACACTGCACACTCTCATACCCAGCACACTCTCATACCCAGCACACTGCACACAATGTCATACCCAGCACACTGCACACACTGTCATACACTGCACACTCTCGCACACTGCACACTCTCATACACTGCACACTCTCATACACTGCACACTCTCATACCCAGCACACTACACACACTGTCATACACTGCACACTCTCGCACACTGCACACTCTCATACACTGCACACTCTCATACCCAGCACACTGCACACACTGTCATACACTGCACACTGCACACACTGTCATACCCAGCACACTGCACACACTGGCATACAGTGCACACTCTCATACCCAGCACACTGCACACTGAACAATGTCATACCCAGCACACTGCACACTCTCATACATTGCACACTGTCATACCCAGCACACTGCACATTCTCATACACTGCACACTCTCATACACTGCACACTGTCATACCCAGCACACTGCACACTCTCATACACTGCACACTGTCATACCCAGCACACGTTCATACACTGCACACTCTCATGCCCAGCACACTGCACACTATCATACACTGCACACTTTCATACCCAGCACACTGCACACTCTTACACTGCACACTCTCATACGCTGCACACTGTCATACGTAGAACACTCTCATACACTGCACACTGTCATACCCAGCACACTCTTATACACTGCACACTGTCATACCCAGCACACTGCACACTCTCCTACACTGCACACTGTCATACCCAGCACACTGTCATACCCAGCACACTGCACACTGTCATACCCAGCACACTGCGCACACTGTCATACCCAGCACACTGCACACTCTCATACACTGCACACTGTCATACCCAGCACACACTGTCATACCCAGCACACTGCACACAATCATACACTGCGCACTGTCATACCCAGCACACTGCACACTCTCATACACTGCACACAATCATACACTGCACACTGTCATACCCAGCACACTGCACACACTGTCATACCCAGCACACTGCACACACTGTCATACACTGCACACTGTCATATCCAACACACTGCACACACTGTCATACCCATCACACTGCATATACTGTCATACCCATCACACTGCACACACTGTTATACCCATCACACTGCACACACTGTCATACCGATTACATTGCACACACTGTCATGCCCATCACACTGTCATACCCATCACACTGCACACACTGTCATACCAATCACACTGCACACACTGTCATACCAATCACACTGCACACACTGTCATGTCCAGCACATTGCACACACTGCCATACCCATCACACTGCACACACTGTCATACCATCACACTGCACACACTGTCATATCCAACACACTGTCATACTCATCACACTGTACACACTGTCATACTCATCACACTGTACACACTGCCATACCCATCCCACTGCACACACTGTCATACCCATCCCACTGCACACACTGTCATACCCATCGCACTGCCAGACTCAGCACACTGCACACACTGTCATACCATCACACTGTCACAAACAGCACACTGCCCACTGCCATACAAGGAAATCACACTGCACACACTGTCATACCCATCACACTGCCCAACACATCACACTGCACACACTGTCACAAACTGCACACTGCCCACTGCCATTTAAGGACATCACACTGAACACGCTGTCATACCCAGCACACTGCACATGCTGCCATACAAGGACATCACACTGCACACACTGTCATACCCATCACACTGCCACACACTGCCCACTGCCATACAAGGACATCACACTGCACACACTGTCATATGCAGCACATTGCACACACTGTCATACCCAGCACACTGCCATACAAGGACATCACACTGCACACACTGCTATACCCATCGCACTGCCAGACATAGCACACTGCCATACAAGGACAAAACACTGCACACACTGTCATACCCATCACACTGCCAGACACATCACACTGCACACACTGTCATACCCATCACATAGCCACAAACAGCACACTGCCCACTGCCATACAAGGACATCACACTGCCATACCCATCACACTGCCACAAAAATCACACGGCCAGACACATCACACTGCCATACAAAACATCACACTGCTCACACTGTCATACGCATCACACTGCACACACTGTCATGTACATCACACTGCACACACTAGCATATGCATCACACTGCATGCACTGTCATATGCATCACACTGCATGCACTGTCATGTGCATCACACTGCACATACTGTCCTATGCATCACACTGCACACACTGTCATACCCATCACTGCACACACTGCATACATACCACACTGCACACTGTCATGCACACCACACTGCACACACTGCCAGAAACATCATACTGTCCTACAAATCACACTGCCAGAAACATCACACGGCACACACTGTCATACACATCAGACTGCACACACTGCTATACATATCGCACTGCCATACACATCACACTGCACACAATGCCATACACATCACACTGCACACACATCACACTGCACACACTGTCATACACATCACACTGCACACACTGTCACACACATCACACTGCACACACTGTCATACACATCACACACTGTCATATGCATCACACTGCGTACACTGTCATAACCATCACACTGCCACAAACATCACACTGCACACACTGCCAGACCCATCACACTGCCAGGCACATCACACCACACACACTGCCATACACACCACACTCTCATATACACACCACACAGTACACACTGCCAGCCACATCAGACTACCATGCACACCACACAACACACGCTGCCATACACAACACACTCTACACACTGCCAGACACATCACACTGCACACACTGCCATACATACCATACTGCACACTGCCATACACATCACACTGCACACAGTGCCAGACACATCACACTGCCATATACATCATACTGTCATACAAATCACACTGCCAGACACATCACACTGCAATACACAGACATCACACTGCACACACTGCCATACACATCACACTGCACACAATGTCATACACATCACACTGCACACAATGTCATATGCATCACACTACACACACTGTCATACACATGACACTGCACACACTGTCATACACATCACACTGCACACACTGTCAGACCCACTACACAGCCACAAACATCACACTGCCATACACACCACACTGCCAGACACACCACACTGTACACACTACCAGACACATTACACTGCACACACTGCCATGCATACCACACTGCACACTGCCATGCACATCACACTGCACACACTACCAGACACATCACACTGCTCACGGTGTCATACACATCACACTGCATACACTGCCATACACATCACATTGCACACACTGCCGTACACATCACACTGCACACGCTGCCATACACATCACACTGCTATACATATCACACTGCTATACACATCACACTGTACACACTGTCATACACATTGCACTGCACACACTGCCATACACATCACACTGCACACACTGTCATACACATCACACTGCACACACTGCCATACACATAACACTGCACACACTGCTATACACACCACACCGCACACACTGCCATGCACATCACACTGTACACACTGCTATACACATCACAATATAAACACTGTCATACACATCACACTATCATACATATTACACACCCAGACACTTCAAACTGCACACACTGCCATACACATCACACTGCACACACTGTCATACACATCACACTGCACACACTGCCATACACATAACACTGCACACACTGCTATACACACCACACCGCACACACTGCCATGCACATCACACTGTACACACTGCTATACACATCACAATATAAACACTGTCATACACATCACACTATCATACATATTACACACCCAGACACTTCAAACTGCACACACTGACATACACATCACACTGCACACACTGCCACACACATCACACTGCACACTCTGTCATGCACATCATACTAGTATACACATCAGACTGCCACACACATCACACTGCCATACATATCACACTGCACACACTTCCAGACACATCACACTGCACACACTGCCAGTAACATCACACTGCCATACACTCCACAATGCCAGACACATCACACTGCCATACACTCCACAATGCCAGACACATCACACTGCACACACTGGCAGATATAACTCTGTACACACTGCCATACACTTCACACTGCACACACTTCCAGACACATCACACTGCACACACTGCCAGTCACATCACACTGCCATACACTCCACAATGCCAGACATATCACACTGCACACACTGGCAGATATCACTCTGCACACACTGCCATACACTTCATACTGCCATACACACAGAGATGTATAGTAACTAAGTAGAACTACTTCACTACTGTACTTAAGTACCGAAAGGCGGTATATGTACTTCCCTAGAGTAGAATTTTTTTCTCCTACTTCCACTTTTACTTCACTACATTTTTTTCAATGATTTCAATACTTCTACTCCGATATTTTTTTTTTGTGCTGCATAGTTACTCGTTACAATTATAAAAATTACCACTGCCAGAACAGTAGATGGCAGGTTTCATGAAGTTCAAAACATGTGTATTATCAGCGCATACGAAAATAAAAGCTACTGTATGTATAAATAAAAGCTGCATTTGAAATAACAAAAAACAATATGATGGTCAAACTTTTGACTTCTTTCTTTAATAACTACATAACAAAGTACTTGTACTTTTACTTTCAGTACTTGAGTAACAGTTTTTTTTCAAAACTACTGGTACTTTTACTTTCAGTACTTGAGTAGCAAAATTTTTTAAAAACTACTTGCAATACTTAAGTACAAAAAATGTTGAATACTTTAGTACTTCTATTCAAGTCACTTTTTGATCGAGCACTTCCACTTCTACTCAAGTCACTTTTTGATCGAGCACTTGTACTTTTACTCAAGTATGGGTTTCAAGTACTTAATACAACTCTGCATACACATCACACTGTCATACACTTCACACTGCCAATGACATCACACTGCACACACTGCCATACACATCACAATGCACACACTGCCAGACACATCACACTGTCATACACATCACACTGCTCATGATGCTAGACACATCACAATGCGCACACAGCTAGACACATCACACTGCACACCATTGATAAAAAATTTATTTTTATCTTTGTTAGCTCATATCTTGTCAGGAGGCAATTACACGATGAAATACAGCCCTTCAGTCCCAACTACCCCTGTATAGTGAATTCTCTCTCTTCTGGCCAGGAGATACGACAACACAGAGCACTTAAGCAAAGCGTAGACACATCTAATTTTATTGCAAGTTTCACTCTCATTTAAAGGAAGTTTGAGCGGCAAAAACTGCTTTAAACCGGTTACAATTCATGGGTCAACTTAACAATAGAACATATCTCACAGAAACAGTACATGAAAAGGCCCTTGTGTTCCCTATACATCTGTGTCAATATGAGGTGTCTTGTGTCTGAAATTGTGTTTTGTGGGAGAGCCGATCCGTCTGTGTTCAGCTGTCATGTAAGCAATTGTCAATTGTGTTCAGGTGTTGTCTGTCATCTCTATGTGAAACCTAACTTGTTAAGTGTCCAAATGAATGCATGAAAAGGTGTTTAACATGTAAACTCCTGTCAATGTCTTGTCGTCTATATGCAAAATATCCAACTGCCAGGTGTAGTCTGGCTCGTTAATATGTAAGTGCAAGGGGCCCACATTCCATTGGAAAGTGGGCATGAGCTGAAATATATATTTTAGTAAGGCACGTTGATACACTCTTTCAACCCAACCTTTGATCCCAACTTTATTCATAAGGGTGGGATCACCTAGAGTCTGTGAATAGCACTATGTGCCCTCCTGGGATATATGTCCAACTATGAATGAGCTGGACATTCTTGACATACCTGGGTTGTGTTATTGTATGAGTGCATGTCATATTATTGGTAACTGACTTGCACAAAACAGGTGACATTATATTCCAAGGTGTACGTAGGCTGGTGACTTGGTTGTGTGCACAAAGGGATATAACTTCTTAGAATTCTATCAAATCAAAAACAGACATGTTCAATGGGGAAGGCCATAGCTTGCAAGAATCTATGGCCTGAAAAATCTAAAACTCCATATTATGGCAATAAAGTCACTACAAATCCTAAAGCCTTTGCCAGGAAAGGGCAAAAATAAACCCCCACGTTCAATGGGAGGAAAAAGTTCCCTTTCGACCCTCGTATCACCAGAGCGGTCAGACTAAATCCCTGGCGGCTACAACGTTAAACAATGTCCTTTGTGTCCAATAGGCTTGACTTCGACTGTAAAGTGGAGACATGAATGTCTCGTGTCTCTCTCTTTTCCTGGGGTGAGCAAGGGCAAAATGAGGAGAGGTTCTCCGGGTGGTGAGCACATGTTGCAAGTAACCAGACAGTGGCTACTAGTGTCGAGCTTGCTACAAAAAGTACCACTGCTGTATGAATAGGAAGTCTTCCAGGAGTAGGGGTGTCCGTTGGCATTGTACCAATGCGTCTGTCTGGATCCAACTGGAATTCGTCTGGTGCTCGTCACAATCTCTGGTCCGCAGTCGTGGGGTCCAGGGGTGGGGCTTCCGTCTGTCTGGATCCAACTGGAATTCGTCTGGTGCTCGTCACAATCTCCGGTCCGCAGTCGTGGGGTCCAGGGGTGGGTTGGTGCACCTGTTGGCAAACGAAACGAGAGCGAAATATCACCATAATCACTGTTTAATTTTTTCAATTAATTCTGCCACATATTCCTCTTGCAAAATCTCTAGATATGAGAATTTATGGATTCATGGGGTTGGGAACGGTCTCCCCATCAAAATTTCAAAGGGAGATAGCTTGGTACTTGGGTCTGGAGTCATTCTGACTTCAGCAAGAATAGCAGGTAAGTACAGAGACAAGAATACAAGTTTTACAAGAATGGCAGGAGTATATTGCGGCACTGGGCTTCTGGCCTTACAGGCAGGCAGCAAAATAAATGCTAGTAAGAACCACTCGCAGCACTGGGGTTTAGGGCCTACAGGAAGGCAGGTAATTTTAAGACAGGAAGGATACCTAATGGCACTATTTTGGGAGAACACAGCATGTCCACATATGCAACAATGGTGAGGGCCCTTGGAAGGGTTGAACTGCCTTGTATTCTCCAAAGGTGGAGATGGGTTAACTTGCAGTCCTCTTACTCACTCAAGCAGGCAGCTACCTAGAACTAAAGGCCAATAGACAACTGAGAATCCCTTGCATGGCTAAGATGCTGTGATCACTGAACAGCAGGGAGTAAAATTCAAGCTGTCTTGTGTACATGGACACATAGAGACACACAAAACAGCTAGAAGTGAGTACCCATGCAAACATAAATTTATAAGAGATTGCACAGTTGCTCAGTGACACTGAGCAGGAAATTGAAACTAAATAGCCTTGGAGACACAGGGTCTGACTTCAAGGACCATTTATATGCAAAGCCTGGGGCAATGAGTCACCTTAGAGTGAAAAGAGATGGCTTAGCTGGCCATGCAACTAATTGAATTCACCACAGGAGGTTACCTTGTCTTAAAGTTTAAATCTTTAACAATATCAAAGTAGTAACGCTGGCATAAATTCATTATAATTCTTAGCACACTATCAACAAGTTATCAAATTCCATCCTATTTTTTTTTTTCAAAACGGTTAGAGGAATTTAACAATCTTCTTTGCATGTCCCCCTCAGATCTACAGCGACTGCCCTTCCAAGTGCACTTGTAGTGCACAGTGGATTTGCCTTGAGTAAATAACCCCCACTGTCATATACATAACACTGCCAGACACAACACACTGCACACACTTTCATACTATTCACACTGCCATACACATCACAAACATCACAATGCATACACTGCCAGACACATCACACTGCACACAATGTCATACACATCACCCTGCCATACACATCACACTGCACACACTTCCAGACACAACACACTGTCATACACATCACACTGTCAGATGCATGCACATTGTCATACACATCACACTGCCAGATGCATGGACACTAAAAGAGAGAGAAGTAGTAATTTAAGCCAATCAGAGCACTGCTATTTTGTACTTGTTAATCCAGTAATAGGCTGGGAGTGGGATAGTGGTCGGGATACATTACATAACTGCAGTAGAGAAAATGGAGACCACTGACCTGGCTATGCTATCTAGCAGGAGTGCCTGGGTCACAAGACTGGCTGTATGTAGATATGAGGCTCTGGTTTGGTCTACCATGTGTTCAGAGGGAACTCTGTTCACAGTTTGCGGTCCCAGTGAACTAATGCAGGAGCATTCATCAGCTAGTTTAAAAGGGCAATAACGGGGGTCTTTATCATGTGGGGCAAGAGTTTATTTACTAAAGGCAAATAGGCTGTTTACTTTGCAAGGGAATTTTCCCTTAGATTAGTGAATGAGGTTCACTTTCATCACCCAATCATGTGTAAGCAAAAATACTGTTTTGTTTTGTTTTTTCTTATACATGATTGGGAAAATTGTGTAAAGTAAATTTTCACCACATTCACTAAGCTAAGGGAAAATTCTCTGTAAACGGTAAATTCCCCTTCAAAACAGCCTTTTTTACTTTTATTAAATGAACCCCAATGTGTCAGTGTATTGGAAGTTGCTGCAGGGAAAGGATAAGGAGAGCTAACAAACTGTATAAGGAAAGACTGGGGTGAGTTAGAAAACTGTTATTTAACCTCTTGCCGCCGACGTAACGCATAAGCATGATTGCAAAGAGGGTCGAATTTAACACCCAAACACACAATGCACATTTGCCTCCATGGGCGGGAGAGCTTTTTGTTCTGAGAGTGCACTCACTGCACGCTCCTGGCACAGTGCCAGAGCTGTCAAAGACAGGACCGGATCCCGATAATATGACCACTCTGGCAGCCAATCACAGTGGTCATATCATTGGTTGGTCTTCCTCAGAGCAAAAAGACCTTGTTAAAGGGATGACAAGGCTGGGTGGGAAGCGGTTCATTTTGATTGCTAGCTATTCAGGCAATCAACCCCTTTTCTTCCTCTTTTGTTCTTGTTATTGAGAGCCTATCTGTCCTTAATTTTTTAATTTTATGTTGATAGAAACTTTCCATTTTGCAGCAAGGCTTCTCATTCATAGTTTGGGCTTTTGTTCCAAGGAATAATATTTTGGGATTTTCGTTTACGTGGGGATGTATTCATATTTATTGTATATTGATAAGGTCTCTTTAGGTTAAACTTTTTTTTTTGCCTGCCTTTAAAAAAAAAAAAAAAAAAGTGGCCTTTTTTCAATCATGTTATTTTTGAAATTTTCGCATCTTAAAAAGACAAGGGCCTTTTCCCTCAACATTGGCACAAGGGCACATTGCAAGGTGAAAGTGACCTGAATCAGATTGGGGTGCTGCTGCTGTATGTAAATATAAAAAAAGAAAATCTGTTCCACGACTGAATACACACTGCCAGCATGCGCTGTAGAGGCTGTCTGTGAAAATTAAGCTGTTCTGTAACACCACGTAGAGCTTAAAGCAGAGCTCCACCCAAAAGGGGAAGCTTTGTTTGTTCGCACTGCCACATTTGGCACTTTTTTGGGGGAGGGGGAGAAGGTACCTTGTTTTGACAGGTACCCTCTCTCGCCTTCTGGTAAGATCGCTGCACTGTGATCTACATCCTGCTCGGCCCCTCCTCCTTCCTCACACAGGTCCCAGAATGCAGCGGGACCATTCAGAAAGTGCAGTGCGACTCGCACATGCGCAGTAGGAAACTGGTTGTGAAGCCTGAAGGCTTCACTACTGGTTTCCATTACTTGCAATGCCCGCACCTGCACCCAAAGCCAATGGCCAAATCGGTTTGGGGGGGGTCAACATCGCGAGATCCCTGGACCGGTAAGTGTCCTTATATTAAAAGTTAGCAGCTACAGTATTTGTATCTGCTGACTTTTAATTTTTTTTTCCCAGACTGGAACTCCACTTTAAAGTCATTAGCCATGTGTTTTTAAAAGATTGTCTATTTTAGGTTTAGATATCCTGTAAGGTGTAAATAAAAACAGTTTTCTTTAGATTTGGTTAGAGTGGGGAAGGCATACAAGCAGGGGTCAAGTCCTGGGAAATAAAAGTGTGGGAACTCCCAAGATTACCACCCCAGCCTCAAAAATAAAAAAAGTGTGTGTTTGTGTATATATACCTCTTAAGGAGCGAGGGCCACTTTAGCAACTTGGTAACCTGTCGCGGGCCACAATGAGCGGAGCGGGCAGATCAGATGACAGGTCCATGTCAGCATATGCAGAGCAGACACGGACACAGCCCACTCTACTCTATGGGCCCTCCAATCTGATCTGCCAAGACAGAAGGAGACAGATCCCCTTCTGTTTTTTTAAGTGGATCGAATTGGGTTCCTGCAGGTATCGCTGGCTGCTGCTGTCCCACATGCGGGTATGGTTGGTGGCTGCTAAGTGGCTGTCCTCCAGAGCTGGTACTTCTGGTGGATACTGCTGGTGGGTCCTGCTGGCTGGTACTGCTGATGGGTCCTGCTAGTGGGTACTGCTGGCTGGTACTGGTGGTGGTTACTGCTGACTGGTACGGCTGGTGGGTACTGCTGGCGGGTACTGGTGGTGGTTACTGCTGGTGGGTACTGCTGGCAGGTACTGCTGGTGGGTACTGCTGGTTAGTACTGCTGGCAGATACTGTTGGTGGGTACTGCTGGTGAGTACTGCTGGTTGGACACTATGGTGGGTTATGTATACATTGAGTTGCAAATTTGCAGTATGGGCATGATTTATATCAGGTGGACACAACATCATTAAAACCCCGGATCTGTCACATATTTCTTTGCAAAATAGACTTGATTTATATTTACATGGATTTTGCTCAGTATCACTAAGGGTCCTTTCGCACGGGCGGTGCACCCTACGGAGTCCATTTTGCTCAGCGGGAAGCTATCCGCCGATCCTCGCTGAGCTGGTGGATGACAGGTCCTTCTCCGCTCTGTGTGCAGAGCCCCACTCTCCTCTATGGGAGATCGGATGATAACGGACCGCCTGTCCGTTTTCATCAGATCTTATCCAATCCGATCCTCCAGACGGATGGAAAATAGGGTTTTTATCCATCTGGATTTCAATGACAGGATCAGATAGCAGGGGGTGTCAGCAGGGATGTCTCCGCTGACATCTGCTGCTCCATAGGGCTGCATGGAGCATCCGATCCGGTCTGCCTGAAAAACTGACAGGCGGACCAGATCGGAAAGCCTGTGTGAAAGGGACCAAAGGCATATCTCTTTTGTCCCCCTGTTTCTTTCTCTCTCTTTCTCCTCGGTCTCTTTTTATTTAGTCCCTCTTTCTCCCTCTCTATCTCTCGCCCCTCTCTATTCTTTCTTTCTTTCATTCTTTCTTCTCTCTTTTACTTGTTCTTTTTTTTCCTCCCCATCCATCTCTCTCTTTCCATCTCTCTGTTTCTTTCTCATCTCTCTTTCTCTCTTCCTACCTCTCTCTCCTTCCCTCATCTCTCTCTCTCTGTCTCTCTCTCTCTACCTCTCCTTCCCTCCTCTCTCTCTTTCTTACCTCCCTCTCATCTGCAGGGCCAATGTTTCCTGTGTGGCTCCTGTTCCCTGTCACAGGCGGAGGCAGAGTACATTTTATATCACTCCGCCTGTGACAGGCGCCGGCGCTATACAGAAAGCATCGGCTCTGCTTCCTGGAGTGCCGGTTCAGTTTACAGTGATGCTCAGAGATGGCGGGTCGGGAACGGCTTACCGACCCACCATCCCAGAGCAGGAGGTGGTGCTGGATTCGTGTCGGGGCCCGGGGGGAACAGGAACGGCATTCCTATTGTAGAATAAGTACAGGAACGCTGTTCCCCGCTGGACTTGAGCCCTGGTTACAACCATTGTTATGTATTTATTGCTGTCTGTGTCTCCATTACGGAAGTTCACTCTCTAACTACCCTGATCCTCTATGGCAGGGATCTCCAAACTTTCAAAAAAAAGGGCCAGTTTACTGTTCTTCAGACTTTAGGGGGTCAAGAGTGTGCCCAATGGGAGTAGAAATTGTCCTGGCATCAATGAGAGTAAACTGTGCCCCATCTTTGGTATTAGTGAGAGGAATAGTACTTCATCATTTTTTTTTTACTCAATTTATTTTTATAAAATTTTCATTGACAGAGAAAAAGGTACAAAAACAGAAAAATAAGTAAAAGATAAAAGGGGAGAATACAAAAATCCTTCAGTATCAATATTTCCTCTTCCATAAACATAACCATGTATAAAACTGAATCATATGTATTTCTATACATGCCTATATATCTTTCCATCCATCTTAGATAAATATTAATATCATCATTATTTTTCTAAAGGCAGAAGGTTTTTTTTATCCTAATGTATTCTATACATTAAGATAAAAAAAAAAAAACATCTGTGTGCAGCAGCCCCCCTCAGCCTCCCATACTTACCTAAACCCCATCTCGATCCAGCGATGTTGCACGAGAGACTCAGCCGTCCAGGACTCTCCCTCCTGATTGGCTATTGGCTCCCGCTGCTGTCAATCAAATTCAGTGAGCCAATGAGGAAATGGGGGGGGGGGGGGCAAGGCGCAGCTCCATGTCTTAATGGACACACAGAATAGTGGCTTGGCTTGGCTGCCCCCATAGCAAGCTGCTTGATGTAGGGGCATTTGGCAGAAGGGAGGGGCCAGGAGCATAAGCGAGGGACGCAAAAAGAGGAGGATCTGGGCTGCTCTGTGTAAAACCACTGCACAGAGCTGGTAAGCATAACATGTTTATTTCTAAAGGAAAAAATACAAGACTTTAGTATTACTTTAATGTCAGTGTGAGGTATAGACCCTTATAGTTGATGTCAGTTTAAGAAACAGAAAGACATGAGACATAAATGGTGAAAAAAAAACTGGCAGCGGTTTTAATCATCCCCTAATGTATCCAAAATGGGCCAAAATAAGTTTTGCTTTTACATATACTTTAATGCAGATTTATATTTAATAATAAATTCTCAGATGTACAGTATTTTTTTATGTAAGCAGTGTAAGTACCTCAAGTTTACTTGGCATCTGCCTGTTGCAGTCTCTCTACTGCAGAGCTTGGACTGGGATAGGGAGAACCATAGCAAGAAGCCATTCAGCTGTACTGCAGTGCTAATGTGGTAACAAGGAATGCACATCTAGGAGGAGAGAGCAGATGATTAAGAGAACAGCTGATCAGTCAGCTGCTACTCATTCTACTGTTGTCGGGATCTGGTGCCCTCTACTGTCTGTAATTGTAAGCAATTGTGCTTCTGTCAGTTATGTATGTATGTCACTTCCTGTCCCTGCTAGCTTAGTCAGAAACCCCATATTGGAGGACTTTGATATATTTACAAAGGGGAGTTTCCAGAAAGTAGACTGAGAGAGAATTAAGCCACAGGTCCTGTCCATGGAGTTTCTGCTGTTTTATTTTTACCCAGATCAAACAAGACTATTATAAACTACTAGGGAGGGACTAAAGCACAGAGTAGAGAGGCTGACTCTGAGTTCCAGTGCAACACCACAGTTCCTTCGGGGGGGGGGGGGGGTCTGGTGCCCTCTATTGTCTGTAATTGTAAGTGATTGTGGTTCTTACTGTCAGCTATTTATGTATATTACTTACTGTTCCTGCTAGCTGAGTCAGAAACCGCAGATTGGAGGAAATTACTATCTTTATAAAGGGAGTTTCCAGGAAGTAGATGGAGAGGGAACTGAACCACAGGTCCTGTCCATAGTTATAAACTACAAGGGGTGGACTAAAGTGCAGAGTAGATAGGCTGACTCTGAGTTCCAGTGCCACACCACAGTTCCTGCCGGAGAGAAATCCCATTCCAGGCTGATTGGTCAACAGTTGAAAGATACCCTCATGACTGCTGATCTTATCTTCAAGTCTCTGACACACCTTATTGTCTGCTGTGATGCTCCTAACCAGGGTTGAAGGGTACTCAGGCAGCATGGGTTTGATTATGCATAAAAACATGTGCATAAATGACTAGTAACATGACCCCTAATAACATGACTAGTAAAATGACCATGATCACGTTTGTCACGTGATGCTGTGGAGGGACTCGCATTAACCCCACCATCCCGACCAGGGATGGTGGGGTTAATTTCCATCCCGCCCTCCACCTGGGTGTCCACCCAGTGTTGGTAGGGATCCTGTGATGGGCATGCAGAGCTATAAATAGGAGGGCTCAGACACCAGTGTATGCAATGCCTCCCAGGTGGATGGACACATGTTATTTTTGGTCAGCACTATTTTGATCCTGGTAGGTACAAAACCTCTCCTTCACTTATTTGTCACACGTATTTACTTTTTTGACCCGATTTGACCTTGCACTACTGGGCTAACCCCATGCAGTATTATCACTGCCTCACCAAGTTGCATTTTATACTTTATAACAAATACACTTGTGGATTCTCATTTAATTCAGCTGTCACTTTCACCACTCCCAATTGTACCATGTGTTTGCTTATGGCCATTCAATCACCATTATTTTAATATATTCTCACTGATTTTTTACCTTTCCATAATTTTTTATTATATTTTTAATTTATTGTGCACATCACCACCCATTTACACTCCCCTTTTTTTCTAGCCACCATCCTGGCAGGTCATGTTGGACAGTTCTGTTTGCCTGTTCTTCCATCTGTCCTGTTTTGCGCTGCTGGCCCATTTTGGATCCTTTACCCACATCTTCCGGGTCAGACGTCTCCGGTGGCTGTCGGTGCGACTCTGGCATGCAGCATCCTGCATCTTTGTGAGTGTGGATCTCTTAGTCTGATTCCCATATTCCAATCTACCTGATACATTTCCATATTCATTACTATGTTATATTTTTTTAACCATTTTACTTCTTAGAATATGTCTATGCATCAACCCCTGAAGAATGAGACTGAACTCATGAAATGCGTCGATTCACCATAGATGCTATGACACATTTACTATTTGGACTATTTGACATGGACATGGACATGAACTATTTGATTAATGTATGTAACCATGTAATAGATTTGAATACTTGGGCCAACTGTTTGGCATTATGACACTTTTTCCCAGTTCTATTGTTGGCATATAGTCAATAAACATATACTATGTTTTTTTTACCGGTTGTGTGGCGCTTCAACTAAAGTCCCAAGGGCAAAACTCTGCAATTGTATGTACAATAGGGATGGAGGCGCCTCGCAGGGCACTACCAACCCCATTTTGTTTCTTAGAAACATGACCCCTTGTGCTCACCAAACTGCGAAAATTTACAGGATAGGACTACAGTCTTGAATAGATAATGGCAAAAATTATGTACATTAGCATTCAACGCAAACAATCTGGAGCTGGTAGTATTTAGTGTGGAGGTATTGTGTGCAGAAAAAATAAATAAATAAAACTTTCAAATGCCTTGATTATCAATGAGATTCAAATTCAAGTTGAACACAAGACTATTGTTTTGAATTAACTATGGAATTTTAATTCATTCAAAATTATGAATGGCATTTCTTTACATTCTCATGCACACTGTCACTCCAAAAAAAGCTGCTTTTACAGGCATTTGAGATTTTATTTAAGCTTGAAGAAGCTTGTGCTTTTTTGTGCTCTTTAGCACATTTTTATTGAACTTCATTGAGCTTTTTGAGCAGAGCACAAAATAGCACAAGCTTCTTCAAGGTTTTAGGCAGAGAAATAAAAGCTCAAATGCCTGTAAATGCAGCTTTTTTTATAAACTGCAGTGTGCATGAGCCCTAAGCGTTTTTTTTTTTTTTTTTTTTCACCAACCTTCCCCTCATTTTCCTATTTCTTTTTGCATTCTCAAGCTCTGTTGAGTTTTTTTCACACTTTTTCAGTTTTTCTCACTTTTTCGCACGTTTTTTGGCACTTAAGCGTCTTTTCTGCTGGAAAGCTCCTCTCAAAAACGTGAGTATGGGGGTGTTTTTCTACCTGTAAGAGCTTATGCCTGTGTACACTTGAGCATGGGCACATTGGCTAACATGAAGGGGAGTTTCCAGGCAGAAAGAAATGAGAGCTCCAAAGCCTGTAGGAGCAGCTTCTTTGAGCTTTTTGAGATGCAGTGTGCATGAGCCCTAATAGTTTTCCAAATAATTTTTGTGGGCACTATTCTTTTTGAAAAAAAAATAAAAATCTTTAGGGAAAAGAAGGAAGTTGTGATTTCCCCAGTTCACACTTTGATCTTAATAGAATTAATCTAATTGCTGGCATTTCTGTACTTTGATCAGTCTGCCTCTTAGATGCTCATAATGCAGATGATAGTACTGTTTATATAAGGATGTCTCCCTGCTGTGATCTTTTTCAATGAATGCACACACTTCCAAGACAGAAAAACACAAATATAACTTACTCATGTTTCCTTTATTTCCCTTATACCAAGAACAATGACAAAGACTTCATCCTGTATAAAATACAGGTTTTTTTTTGTTGCAATAAACCTTTATTTAAACATGTAATTATTAATCCCTGTAGCAATTGGAAGGATCGGATTTATTCGTTATTCAGGAGGTAATATTGATTTTACCAGGCTTTTCATTTCCAAGCACTTCAGAGCTCACATTACAGGGAACATGAATAAATATTTTAATAATAACATGACACAGCTACAGTATTTTGCTGATGTAGGGTGAAAGCAAAATGTCACCATTTGTTTTAAATCTAATTTCTCCCTTTGTGATGCATATTAGTTTTCTTGGCATATCACTGTGCTTAATTTTCCACGATTGTAACAGCAAAATCTATTTTTCTAATGAATTTATTTCACCAAACAAAAAACAAGCTAAATGTAGGTAATTTTGTTTGTCTGCAGGCCAAACAAGTGAAAAGTGACACTAGACTATATGCCACCCAGAACTCAGTGCTGGGACAAGGTCATCTAAAGCCCAGGGCGAACATGCCAAACTGTGCCCCCCCCCCCCCCAAAAAAAAAACTGAGCACTAATCTACATGCTTACCCTCTAAACACAACCCACCCCCTTCCTCGCAGGACAAATCCACCCCCCCTGCTGAATTCTGCTGCATCCCCCCACCCAGCACAAATCTTTGCCCCCCCCCAGCTCAAATCTTCTCTCTCTCTGAAAAATCCCCCAGCACAAATCGACCGCCCCAAAAAAATCACTTCTAGCACAAATCCTCTACCCTTCAAATTTCTTCTCCCAGTGTACATCCCCCCACTCTAAATTCCCCCTTCCAGCACAAATCCCCCCCCCCCCCATCATTCCTACTAGCACAATCCCCCCCCCCTCAAATCTACTTCTCCCTCTACCATATCACCTTTTCTAGCACAAACCCCCCAAATTCCCTCTCCTAGCACAAAACCTCTTCCCCTATCCCCCTAACACAAATCCCCCCAAATCACAACTCCTAGCACCCCCAAAATTCCCCCCCCCTACAACAATTCATGCCCCCTGCTGCCCCAAATTACCCCTCCTAAAACAAATCTCCACCCCCCAATCTCCATGCTGCTCTCCCTTCCACCTCTCATGATACCACAGTGCCCAGGGCAGCCATCCCTCGTGCCCACCCCTTTTCCCAGCTCTGCCAGAACTGGGTGAACACTTTAGGATGTGGGCACCAAAAATATTCTCTCTCTCTTCCACTGTCTTTCTCCTTTCCTATTTACTTCTACACTTGTGGTGTCCTAGGAAGTGCAGAATGAACAGAATATTTTCTTAACCAAACTGGAACTTTAAATCATGCATGTGTTATGAAATTAATGTCACAGTAAAAATATTTAAATCTAGAACTAAATAAATAATTAATAGATATTGGTATGAAACCTGGAGATACATTATTTTCTCTGTATCAGGCATGTGCATTAACAAACCATTTTTGTTAAAAAGTATTAAAAAATAGTATCCCTGATTAAACAGTATACCACATACTTATCCTTTTTATCATAGTAACATCTTTGTGCCAAAACTATGTTGTAATGGGAGTCGTCCATATAAATATTAACTTTCACAGTACATTGTTCTCACAGGTAAAATATTTTAAACGGAACACAAAATGAATACATGGCCTTGTGGAGCTATTATGTATAGATCACAAAAATGTAACTTGGGTTCTACTGGTCTAATTAATTTAGTCCGTTTTTTGATGACCATAGTGTTATTTTTATTTTATTTTTAGTATGAGAATTGGCAGCTTTGTTAGCGCAGCAATGTGCATGGGCTTGTGAAGTCAAAATCCTTCAACTTACCTTGAACATCAACACATAAAGGAAAAGTTTTACACCGCTAAATTTCAAGGCAGTATTTCTGCCCTCAACTAGAACCTGGAACATAGGACACATCCCTGCGGACTTCTTTGCAGCAACTGTTGATTTCATCTCATCTATGAGAAACATGCATATTTTTTGCTAAATTTTGTGGGTTTTTTTTTTTTCTTTTATCACGCGCATGTAGTTTTGCTGTTAGTAACTGTATTCCCCTCCCAGAACAATTTAAGTAGATCTCACATTTTGTTTTATTAATTACTGGATTTCTATGTATACCAGTACTTCATAATAATGTTTAATTTCTTTTTTCATTTAATAGAATAAGGCCTATTCATTAACAATACAATTTTATATTCTATGCTTAATATCCTTTTGGAACATTGTATCATTTATCTTAAAATGAATTAACCCATTATTTCTTTTTTTGGAAGCAATGGTAATACATTCGTTCCATCCAGTATAAGGTGTGGTGGAAGCAGTGTGATTGTTAGGTACATTTAGGTGTCCTTCTCAGTGCCCAAACGTCTCTGGTCTTAGGACACTGTTAATAAAAAAACATATGCACTAATAGCTCAGGGAGAACAGCAAGAAAGGAGAAAGAGATCAATGAAAGAAGAGAGATAAAAAAGGTAACAGGGGAGCAAAAACATTTTCATCTATTTGCCCAAAATTGCTTCTGTTTTTCTTAATCTAAAACTCCATTGATCTCATAATAGAGATGTTTGTAGGTTTTGGTCAATGTCATGTGGAAGTGAACACGTTGTCAATTGTAAATAGTTACAAGGAGATACAACATTAGGTCCAGGCCGTTGTCTACCATTTTAACCAGAAAAATTGGAAAAGTAGAAGAAATACAGTGCATCCGGAAAGTATTCACAGCGCTTCACTTTTTTCACATTTTGTTATGTTACAGCCTTATTCCAAAATTGATTAAATTCATTATTTTCCGACTTTGAAATTTATGGAAAATAATGAATTTAATGTGCATAATTAATTACATATACAGCAACACAGTGGTGATATAGTGACATAAATATGAACATATATAATGTGAATAGATACAGTTCAAAATGGGTGACGAATGAATCTCCACTGGTGAGTTTCTGAAAGCATAAACACTTCCTAACACAGGTCAGCAGATTCCAACTTCCCATGTAACACCATGTGACTCAAAACACTCAAGTGAGATAGCTCCTTACCAACTTCCCATTATGTAGCATATGGATAACCACATCCAATTGCTGGAAAAGGGTACAAGAACCAAGGTGCATCCCCACCTTGTAATAAATAATAAGATTGCTTCTTACCAGATGGCTATTAAGCATAGGCGGGAAACCATATATTCCACAGAAGAACCCCTGGGGTAGACACTTCTAAGGCTTGGCTAACGCTCACCACACAGATGAACTCCTTCACTCAAGTTAGTACTGCGTCCCCCAGAGTAGATGGTCACAGGACTGGATGTGACACTCTCCAGTTAGTTAGACAAAACCAGTTAGTATCTGGTGTAACCACCATTTGCCTCACCCAGTGCAACACATATCCTTGGCATAGAGTTGATCAGGTTGTTGATTGTGGGCTGTGGAATGTTGGTCCGCTCCTCTTCAATGGCTGTGCGAAGTTGCTGGATATTGGCAGGACCTGGAACATGCTGTCGTATACGCCGATCCAGAGCATCCCAAACATGCTCAATGGGTGACATGTCCAGTGAGTATGCTGGCCATGCAAGAACTGGGATGTTTTCAGCTTCCATGAACATAAGTATTCACAGCTTTTGCCATGACACTCACAACTGAGCTCAGGTGCATCCTGTTTCCACTGGTCATCCCTAAGATGTATTTACAACTTAGTTGGAGTCCCCCTATGGTAAATTCAGTTTATTTGACAAGATTTGGAAAGGCACACACCTGTCTATATAGGATCCCACAGTAAACAGTACATGTCAGAGCACAAACCAAGCTATGAAGTCAAGGAATTGTCTGTAGACCTCCAAAACAGGATTGAATTGGGGCACAGATTTTAGGAAGGGTACAGAAACATTTCCGCAGCATTGAAGGTCCCAATGAATACAGTGGCCTCCATCATCTGTAATGAAAAAATTTTGGAACAACCAGGACCCTTCCTAGAGTGGGCCGCCAGGCCAAACTGAGCGATCGAGAGAGAAGGGCCTTTGTGAGGGAGGTGACCAAGAACCTGATAGTCACTCTGACAGAGCACCAGCATTTCTCTGTGGAGAAAGGAGAATCTTGCAGAAGAACCAACTATCTCTGCAGCACTCTACCTATCAGGCCTGTATGATAGAGTGGCCATACGGAAGCCACTCCTCTATAAAAGGCACATGACAGCCCTTGGAGTTTGCCAAAAGGCACCTGAAGGACTCTCAGACCATGAGAAACAAAATTCTCTGGTGAGAATGATGGAACAGAGATTGAACTCTTTTGCCTTAATAGCAAGCATCATATCTGGAGGAAACCAAGCACTGTTTATAGCCTGGCCAATACCATCCCTACAGTTAATGCTGTGGGAATGTTTTTCAGTGGCAGGGACTGGGAGACTAGTCAGGATTGAGGGAGGATGAATGCAGCAATGTACAGAGACATCCTTGATGAAAACCTGCTCCAGAGTGCTCTGGACCTCAGACTGGGGTAAAGGTTCGTCTTCCAAAAGAACAATGACCCTAAGCACACAGCTAAGATAACAAAGGAGTGGCTATGGGACAACTCTGTTAATGTCCTTGAGTGGCCCAGCCAGAGCCCAGACTTGAACCCAATTGAACATCTCTGGAGAGATCAGAAAATGGCTGGGCACTGATGCTCCCCATCCAACCTGAAAGAGCTTGAGAGGTCCTGCAAAGAAGAATGGGAGAAACTGCCCAAAAACAGGTGTGCCAAGCTTGTAGCATCATATATTAAAAGACTTGAGGCTGTAATTGGTGCCAAATGTGCTTCAACAAAGTATTGAGCAAAGGTTGTAAATATGTACGTACATGTTGTTTTTTTTTTTTAAATTTGCAAAGATTTCAAACAAACTTCTTTTCAGTTGTCATTATGGGGTATTGTTTGTAGAATTTTGAGGACAATAATGAATGTAATCAATTTTGCAATAAGGCTGTAACATAACAAAATGTGGAAAAAGTGAAGAGCTGTGAATACTTTCTGGATGCACTGTATTTTCAGACTTTCCCACATATCTGTCCTTTTCCTACTGTCACAAAGTTTAGGAACCATTTCCACCAACAGCCTTAGCTCTACAGTATATATATATGTATGTATATATATATATATTACAGTATCTGTGTTCTCTTCATTCATCTATGGATTAATAATTAGTAAATCTCTTATTTTGTTAAAAAAAAATTTGCTCATGGTTCCGTTGCGGTGTTTTCCAAAACGATTCAGCAATAAATGAATCATTTTCATTACCTTGAAGGCGGAGTATAAGTATAACTTATGGTAGCAGTAAGCTACTGTGTATTTTGGAAGAACACCATAACTTATTGAAAATGGCTTAAAGCTGTATTAAAAAGACAAAAATGTATTCAATTACAGATTACCAATTCTTACATGTGGTAGATGTATTCTTTTGTTTTTTTCAGGATTTTTCCTTTTTTTTTTACCTGGCGATCTGGCCAGTAAGTGTGTTATTTTTCAACGTACTTTAAAGTATCATTAAACCCACACTATGAAAAGCTCTCATTACTTGTTATATAACAGAGTGTGCATACGTACAAGGCCACTAAAGCATTTGTTTTGTGTAAAGTGAAGTATACCTGGTTGATCCTCCCTTCAGCTGACCCTCCCATCTTCTTTGTGTCCCTATTGCAGCCTGAGATATTTGTAGATCAACTGTTGTTATTTACTGTTAGTAAGACCTCATCTGAAATATGCAGTTCAGTTTTGGGCACCAGTTCTCAAAAAGGATATCGAGGAACTTTAGAAAGTGCAGAGAAGGGCAACAAAACTCATAAGAGTTGGAGCTCAGCTATGTGGAAAGATTAGAGGAACTGAATTTATTCTCTCTTGCGAAGAGGAGATTAAGGTGGGATATGATCAACATGTATACATACATAAGGGGTCCATATAGTGAACTTGGGGTTGAGTTATTCACTTTAAGGTCATCACAGAGGACAAGGGCACTCTTTATGTCTAGAGGAAAAGAGATTTAATCTTCAAATATGGAAAGGTTTCTTCACAGTAAGAGCTGTGAAAATGTGGAAAAGATTCCTTCCAGAGGTGGTTCTGGCCAGCTCAGTAGATTAAAAAAGGGGTGTAAATCAGGTGCGCTATCCCAAAAGTGTGTGGATGATAAAGCGTAAAAGCAATGATCAGTGATAATGATGAAAACAAATCATAACATATTTGTCACCATAAATAATAATCAACAGGTGCAAATCAATAGATAGAGTCCAGTGATACACTAGTGTATATCAAACAAAAGTGTCCAAAAAAGAGGTGATAAAACACTCCCAATATAAAAGTAAGTCCAAATTTGTGCTGTAATCACACAATAACTGGAGACGGTGCAAGCCAGCTCAGTAGATTGCTTTAAAAAAGGCCTGGATTCTTTCCTAAATGTATATAATATAACTGGGTACTAACATCCATAGGTAAAGTTTTATCCAGGGGAAATCTGATTGCCACTTGGGGGATCAGGAAGGGATTTTTCCCCCTGCTGTAGCAAATTGGATCATGCTTTGCTGGGGTTATTCACCTTCCTCTGGATCAATTGTGGGTATAGGTTTGTGTATGTGGGATTTTTTTATTTTTTATTGTTTAATTGGTTGAACTGGATGGACTTTTTTCAACCTGACTAACTATGTACTGAGGATGCTCCAGTTTCAGTTCCTTTCTAAGCTATTCATTTCCTCCTTTTTTTGATCTGTGCAGCCCACACAGAGTAACACACATGAGTGTATCCACAGTGGTATATGACACTCCCCTTCCTCCTTCATGTTCTCCTATTGCTAAACACTATGAGTGTGGGGTATAGTATACTGATTTATTACATTCACTAAAAAACTCTCAAAAAAAGGTTATGTTTAATATAAATCAGTATTAAATATTTGCAATTGCTAATACCTGTAAATTAAAGAGCCTTGGGTGTAGATCCTGTTTAAATAAAATGAAAGCTAGTGTCAATCATTTCTGACTCCGCCTATGCCATTTTAATCCACAAAAAAATACATATTAGATGTTCAATAGGATTTGCAGACTCATACTGCAGACATGATCTGCTGATGTAGGGAGCATACATCAGTAGAGTAGCCCCTGTCTTCTATTACTTCTTCTCTGACTTCTTCTTTCCTCCATTCATTCTTCCCTTTCTCTGCATTTAATAATGGTAATAAATGTATTTATACAATAAAGACTTTATTAAAAGCCTATGTGCATTGTGTGCCTTTGAATTTATTACCAGAAGGGGAAAAGTCATCTGTGAGTTGAGCAGCAATAAAAATATCACTTGTTTTAACATCTGGAATCAATGAAGGTATAGTAGTAATTTGAACTGGTTTGTAATTATAACCTTATTGTATTTCTATTTACTGGCTGCATGTTAAAGGAAACATTGTACGTTCACACAATTGAGTTTTTCCTGTCTTATAATGATTGAGGAACCACATAATTCAATGTTTCCTCTGTATTGTTCATAAATTCTGTGTTATCTTGCATGATATTACCTAGAGTTCTGCACTGCTTCCCTGACTGACACAATGTATCCAAGCATGGGATGTTCGCTCTGGGTAACCATGCGTTCAATGTGCATCATTAGGCACATATTGGGAGAGAATGTGAACGGAGGGTGGTGTGGAAAGAAAATCCAATTGCCATTCTGCCAGTTTTAAAGGCTAAGTTCACCTTTTCCAGAAAAAAAAGGCTATGGAGTCAGGGGGCCAAAATTAGATATAAAAAACAAAGCAGCATTTTTTTTAAATGTTAATTTTTTTTTTGTCATACCTGCAGGTCATTTGGGTCCCTCCAGAAGTCTTGCTAAAAAATGCCCAGTTAGCATCCCTTACATCCTTCCTTGTTGCTAGGACATAAACACCTATCGTTTTCACTCTTGTAATGCTGGGAGTGAGCATCCAATGATTTTCATCTGTTAGCAACAGATGTGGGAATGTGGGGATGTGGGAATCGCTAACTGGGAGGTTTTTAGCCAGACTTCTGGGGGCCCCAAATGGTCTACAGATAAACAAGGAAATTAAACTGGTTTTAAAGGCATGAGGGTAAAAAACCTTCTCTGTGCAGCAGCCCCCCCTAATACCTACCTGAGCCCCATCATGTTTCAGCGATGTGCCTCTGCTCTCGAGACTCTCCCTCCTCATTGGCTGAGACAGCAGCGGGAGCCATTGGCTCAACCACAGCCAGTGAACCAAAAAGGAAAGAGAGAGAAGAAGGGGCTGAGCGCAGCTCTGTGTGCGAATGGACATGCAGAGCAGCAGCTCGGGAGTGAGCCTGCTCGGGTGCCTCATAGCAAGCTGCTTGCACTGGGGGCACTTAGCAGGAGGGAGGGGCCAGGAGCGCTGGCACTGGACTTAAGAAGAGGAGGATCGGGCTGCTCTGTGCAAAAACAATTTTTATTGCCTTTAATATCACTTTAAAGAATATTTTACAAAATCGCACTTTTTTAATATATACTGGAGTTTCTTGACTGCATAGACTATTTTCTGGAAAAGGTAAACTTAGCCTTTAAGGGGCACTCCAGTCAAATTAAAAATGAGGTGCTTAGATACAAGCAGGTAGCAGAGCTTACTACATCCCATTTTGAATCAGACATTGCTGTACTGCTGATGTCTAATTCTTTTTTGGGTGGTAATCTGATGCACTTGGAACATGGCTGCTTATGATGCTGGAGGCTTCTTACATACAAAAAAGCATGACAAAAAAAGGTAGTATTTGGAGGTTTCTCATAGTAATCCCTTACATTCAAATCTGTCTTTAAATCTGCCTGGAATGTGACCAGTGAAAGAGAAAGTTATACAGTATGCACTCCTACTGCCTACAGAGTCTGTGAGGTGGTCTGTGTGTAGAAAATACAGTGGATTACAGAGAATCCATATTAAAGTAAATTGAGAGAAATATGAAAAATTGCTCATTACTTTCCTATACCTACAAGCCATTCAGGCACCTGTCAGTGCCCCCAAACAACCTACCACAGTTGCCACCCAGCGTCCCACAGTGGCCCACCACCTGCTACAGAGCCTCCAGTCCCCCCATAGTGCCCCCAACCTCCATTAGTGTCCCACAGTGCCTCCTAGTTTACACAGTGTCTTCTGATCACCCACAGTGTCCTTGCAAAGCCACCAGCCTTCTGATCACCCCCAATGCCCTCCAGAATCCTTCTTTCCTTCAAATCCTTTCTTCCCTCCTTTCCTTCTGACTCCACTCTCCTCCTCCCAACTACTTACAAGTTAGCAGAGCCCTTATGATCCATCAGTTTTGTTTTCAGGGTCTTGTTGGGGGAAGGGGGTTCTCCTTGTCCCTGAGATCCAAAAATATTAATAAAAGGGTGATAAAAATGGAATAAAAAGAAATTTATTCAAATTGAGAAAAGAAATATACTCTTACACAGCTGTCACTGGCAAAGGTGCTCTCACCTCCTGGACCCAGTGGCAACTGTAAATTTTGAGTTTACTTTCTATAATGATGATAGCAGTCACCAGAATAATCACAGAATGTAAAAGTTTCTACTGGGGACAGAGACAAAAATTTGACCATTTCAAGAGAAATGTATTAGGCCTACAATATAACCAACATATAAACATAATTATCATCTGTCTGTACCACTTTCCCCAACTAGGATGTCCTTTTATGATTCGCTCGGCGTGTCACAAACATGGCAAGCAGTTTGTCATTTTGGCACCACTTAATCAATTGCCATGGTGCACGCAGACCAGTCACCTGCACCATAACAAACATAAATGCTCTAGGTCCAGGACTCACGGCATCATTCGTAACTAGTGGGGCTGACAGCTGATAAGCCAGCCTGCACCATGGAAATGCATGATCCAGGCTGCACCCCAGCATTTAGAATGAGGCAAACATCCACCACCGTCAAGATGAGGAAGGTGACGGGGGAGACTGATGTGATGAAGTTACTCTAATGTGATGGGCACACTCTGATGTGATCTAGGTAAGCAGGGACATTTAATATTCAGGTCTGAGGACAGCTCAGAGCTCCCATTTGGGAGACAGCTTCCAGTTTGGAGACCCCCCCCAGAGTGGGAGATGGAAGGTCTCCCCCGGGGTCAGGGGGCTCCAGTCAGAAGCTATGAGACAAAGGTCTCATCGAGGGGTCAGAGGGCCCAGCCAGGAGACAGCAGGTCTCAGTTCCATAAATCAGGACAGCTCCTATCGGGGATGTCAGGAGAACCTCAATCCTTAGGCCAGAGGTCGGCCATGCAACGGGACGCTGCGACTGGAGGCTAGAGAGCCAAGTGTCCCAGGAGAGCTGGATGTCAAAAAAACTGGTAAGAGGAGCAGCAGTGCTGCCAACAAGTGAGCCAGGTGGCTCTGTATTTTCATTTAAGCATGTTATGTGCAAGAAACCCCTGCGTGGGCAATTGATGTACAAGTGAACTTTTCATTTATTGAATAAAAGTGGGCTGCCTAGCCCTAAAAATACAGTTTGGATTGGCGCAACTCAATTTAAATGCACCTGCTGCTTCAGTTTAATCAACCTAATCTCACAAGAGGTAAAAAAAGGAAAGAATGAAATTCATTTTGCTATGTGGCAGAAAGCAATTTGGGCCTGTACCTGCAACATTTCTGTAACACGTTTCTGCCTCTATGTTTTTGGGTGCAACTAGTCACCCCAGAAAAATTAAACACTGCTGCAATTTGCAATAAAACCCCAAAAATGTGAATTGCTCAAAGCCTGATGTTACATTACGTTATACTTTTATCTTCAAACAGCAATAAAAATTGTGATTATTTAAATATTCAAGAACTAAAACAGTATGGGTCATTTACATATGATGAATAATTTAGTTTATAAACCTATAGATCTTTGGCGATAACAGTGTAAAAGATTGTTACAGAAATACTTGCGGATGTAATAAAAATATCCCTTATATTGTAGGTGACTCTTTCCCAAAAATCAATCACCAAATAAATAGTCTTCCTTCAAAAGAGAAACAGAAAAGTTACCTCTACTAATGGTTGCACTATCACTCACTGCTCTAATTAGGAGTAATGACCCCTGAGGTCTCTACGCATTTTTGGGAGTGTCAATTTCCTATGTATCCCACTACACTTGTAGTTCCTACTGCTCACCCCACAACAAGACCCTGAGGCAAGGTCCCCATAGGTCCTGAAAACTTATGGTGGTGATGATGTCACAAGGTGAGGCTTCAAGAAGAGCAATCAGGGCTAGGCTACAACTGCAGGGCCTGATCCCTGGTCGCCACTCTCAGAAGATATGCTGCCATGGATCATGTGACAGTAGTTCAGGTGTGGAAAAAAAAACTGCTTTGATTGGATTTTTAAGAAACATGAATATTAGAGAATGATGGGCTTCAGATTTTCCAGGAAATATATACCTTTTTTATAATAATTTTTAAGTAACCTAATTTTGAGGTTGTATTAGGAAAAAACACATTTCTCGAAACTCTCATACATCTCCTTATATAAAGATAAAAGAATACGTAAATGTATATTTAAAGCAAGGATTTTATAAACCAATCTGATTTCTGTTTGAGATTTGATGTTCGTTTTTCTGGTGCCAAACACGCTCTGCCAAATTTTATGTAAACCTAATTAAACATTGATTCTGCACATTGTCCAAATGTTTTAAAAATGATTCATTCCCATTAAAAGTCCACACAGCTACGAGAAAATTACTTATAAATAGATTTTTTTATATTACTGGAAAGCATTAAATATATGGCTTTCTAACAATGCTTATTTGGTTAGAATAGCTTTATTTGCAACTTAAATCATGGTACAGGCTACTAAATAGTAAACAGGTGGGCCCTACTGAAGAGATATATCACTCACATACTCACACAGAGCTCCGATAAGGGTAAATCTTCCAATGGGGATTCCTGTGCGGATGACAGCCGTCTAAGAGGCTGATTCCCATTCCTTTGTAGAGATTTCATCCCACTTTCTGTTGCCTCTCAGAAATGGACCGCAAAAAAAAAGCAAAAAGCAAAAAATAAATTGAAAGGGGTTAATTCAGCACTAAATGAAAAGTAGTGGTTATACATAAACTTTAAAGTATATATAAACACAAATAATATAATATTATATAGTGTTTAACATGATAATGTCATTTTAAAAGTTATTTTGAATGTTTTTAGATAATTTAACATGTACATTTTGTTTAAGGTTTTAGCTTTATAAATAATTACAATGAGATATCAGCCAAATATCAAAGGAGCAGTAAAGCATAACCATTGTGCAGCATTACTGCAAAGAAGGAAGTAGAGCCTGTATATGTGATGAGTGAATATAGCTGGCCTCACTTACATTTATGATTATACTTTATGTCTAGGAACATGTTTTTTTTTTTTTATATTGGTCACTTCTTGAGTACTAGCCTGTAAATACCCCTTCATTTCCAGACCTTTTTTAATTTTTCAATGCTTTGATAGTATAACTGACAATTACTGTACCTAAAATATTTTTATATATATCTTTATGAGACAAATAGAGTTTTTTTGGTATTCGCAAACATTATTTACTATATAAAGGAACAAAAATGAAAAAAAATTGTATATTGCAATTCTTGAGGCCTTAAAAGTCGCCCCACATTTTGTAGGTTTAGGCACCATGGTAACATATGTATATTGATGCGTTCTTTTCCACGTTTTAACATGCATATCATTAAGTCTGGGCTGCCCACTGCACCAAAGCACACCAAATGTACACTTTTTTTTTGTAATGCAGCGCACCTCATCACTAGGGATGATCGAACGGTTCGGGTCGACCATCGGTTCGACCCGAACATTGGATGTTCGATATTCGGCCGAATACCGAACTTTTTGCGGCAAAAGTTCGGTATTCGGCCACCAGAACCGCCCAAAATGCACTGGGACAGGAACTGGGCTTTAAAAGCCCGTGATTGGCCCAGAAACGTCTGCAAAAGCCAATGAGGGGGCAGGAGTCTCCTAGGAACGTGATTGGAGTGACTACGGGGACCAGAGGCCAATCAGGAGTGAATACGCCCCACACTATATAAGATGGCCCCGCCTAACCCCTAGCACAGTTATCCAGAGCCTGTTGAAGAGAGTTGAAGCAGTTCTGTCTGACTCCTGCTTGCTACACTACATTTCCTACATATCGAGTGGTTCTAAAGCTCCATATAGCAGAATTGTATTTAGCTTACAGCCAGTGTAGTTAGATACAGTGATTGTGCTGGTTCTTAGAGTTAAAAAAAAAAAAAAAAAAACTTAAGGGACAGTGTCAGTCTTCTGCTGTATGGAGCTTTCTATTTAGTGGAAAGGGATATCTAGTGTAGTTAGGGAACTTTGTACTACATTAGTTAGATTTGAAAATTTAGTTTCTGTAGGGAAAGTGTGAGGGTTCTGTTTAGTGAGCACGTGGCACAGTGCTGCTGTATCACAGCAGGTATACGTGCTTGCTAGGCAGCAAAATACAGTGACAACTTAACGCCTGTTGTTCAAAGCGTTAGGTGCACTGTACAAAAGCCTTTGCAACTGTGCGTGACACGCAACTGCTGTGCTGTATCCAGCGACAACTGTGGGTCGCATAGCAGTGTGCGTTTTTCACCGCACACAGTTGCCAACGCATCAGTGACAACCTAACGCCTGTTGTTCAAAGCGTTAGGTCCACTGTGCAAAAGGCTTTGCTACTGTGCGTGAACCGCAACTGCTGTGCTGTATCCAGCGACAACTGTGGGTCGCATAGCAGTGTGCGTTTTTCACCGCACACAGTTGCCAACGCATCAGTGACAACTTAACGCCTGTTGTTCAAAGCGTTAGGTGCACTGTACAAAAGCCTTTGCAACTGTGCGTGACACGCAACTGCTGTGCTGTATCCAGCGACAACTGTGGGTCGCATAGCAGTGTGCGTTTTTCACCGCACACAGTTGCCAACGCATCAGTGACAACCTAACGCCTGTTGTTCAAAGCGTTAGGTCCACTGTGCAAAAGGCTTTGCTACTGTGCGTGAACCGCAACTGCTGTGCTGTATCCAGCGACAACTGTGGGTCGCATAGCAGTGTGCGTTTTTCACCGCACACAGTTGCCAACGCATCAGTGACAACTTAACGCCTGTTGTTCAAAGCGTTAGGTGCACTGTACAAAAGCCTTTGCAACTGTGCGTGACACGCAACTGCTGTGCTGTATCCAGCGACAACTGTGGGTCGCATAGCAGTGTGCGTTTTTCACCGCACACAGTTGCCAACGCATCAGTGACAACCTAACGCCTGTTGTTCAAAGCGTTAGGTCCACTGTGCAAAAGGCTTTGCTACTGTGCGTGAACCGCAACTGCTGTGCTGTATCCAGCGACAACTGTGGGTCGCATAGCAGTGTGCGTTTTTCACCGCACACAGTTGCCAACGCATCAGTGACAAATATGCCTGGTAGACCAAGAAAAGGCATACGTGGCCCTGCTGCGGAAAGGGGCACAGCTTCTAGGGTGTCTAGAGGCAGGGGTGGACGTGGTGGTCAGTCCTCAGCCAGGCCACCATTTGGATTGTTCTCCGGCAGTGGCCAAGCTATACGTCCACAGTATGTACAGGAGGTGGTGGACTATATGAACAAACCCTCATCATCGGCATCATCTGCAACTACAGTGACCCAGGCAGAGAAAAGTGGTCAGTCTTCTGCAGTTGTCAGAACAAATACAGATGAGTCCATGTCCACCTCATGTCCTCCCTTAGACCCAATTTCAGACATGGCAGAGGAGTCAGCTGAGCTGTTTGACCACAGTGTCGGCCATCTACTCCAGCCTGATGCTCAGTCCTTTATGGAGTCTGATGTTGGGTCTGAGTTTGAGGAGGAGGCAGAGCAAACAAGAGGGGAGAGCAGACGGCCCGCTCCATCTAAGGCCGCACCTGTTGTCTCCCAGGCCAGGCCTGATGCTCAGTCTTTGATAGAATCAGATGTTGGGTCTGAGGTTGAGGAGGAGGCAGAGCAAACAAGAGGGGAGAGCAGACGGCCCGCTCCATCTAAGGCCGCACCTGTTGTCTCCCAGGCCAGGCCTGATGCTCAGTCTTTGATGGAGTCAGATGTTGGGTCTGAGGTTGAGGAGGAGGCAGAGCAAGCAAGAGGGGAGAGCAGACGGCCTACTCCATCTAAGGCCGCACCTGTTGTCTCCCGGGCCACTATACACACCTCATCTTGCTGGGCCTTTTTTGAGACATCCCATGCAGATAAAACAGTTGCGATCTGCAAGATTTGTAAGAAGGGTATAAAACGTGGCAAAAATGTCAACCACCTGGGTACAAGCTGCCTAAACAGGCATTTGACAACCCACCACTCGGCCCGTTGGCAGGAGCATTTAAAGAACCCACAAAAGGGCCAAAGATTGGTCAGTCGGCCTCCTAGTTCTCCTCGCGCTCCTCCTCATGCTCCATCTGCTCCACCTGCTCCACCTGCACATCAGTCTGTTCCTGGCCCTGCTATAGTCACTCGTCACCTGTTGGCAGCCTCCACTGGCAGGGATGATGATATAGCAGGCAGTGTCGCATCTACCTCCAGCACACCACCAGCTGTATCATCTAGACGCCAAATTTCGATTCCACACATGCTGGAACGAAAAAAAATGTATACTCCCCGCCACCCACATGCCCAGCGTCTAAACAGTAGTTTGGCTAAACTACTGGCTCTGCAACTATTACCATTTAACCTGGTAGAGTCTGCTCCCTTCCGTGACTTCGCAAAATGTGCAGTTCCACAGTGGCAGGTGCCAAGTCGGCATTACTTTTCCCGTAAGGCCCTGCCATCCCTATACCAACATGTGGAAGGCAATGTAGTGTCATCCCTGGCCAAGTCAGTCAGCCGTAAGATACACTTGACGGCTGACACTTGGTCAAGCAAACATGGGCAGGGACGGTACATTTCTGTCACTGCTCACTGGGTGACACTGCTTGCCAGTGGAAGGGATTGTAGCCAGGGCTCGGTGCTGCAGCCAGTGTTGCCCCCACGTCTGCAAACAGCTGGTGGTGTCGCTGATCCGGGTAGATCGATCACTTCTACCCCCTCCTGCTCCTCCTCCTCTACCTCCTCCATGCCCTCCTCTGCAGAATGGTCCTTTGAATATGATGAGATACCACGTAAACGTTCAAAGGGCTATTCTATGTCTCAGGCCAAAAGGTGTCACGCAGTGCTGCAGCTTGTGTGTCTAGGGGACAGGCAGCACACTGCCCCTCAGATTCTTGGGGCTCTGCAGGCACAGGCCCAGAGGTGGTTGACACCACGCCAGCTGCAGCCAGGGATGGTGGTTACTGATAATGGGTCAAACCTCCTGGCCGCCCTTCGTCAGGGAAAGTTAACCCATGTGCCATGCCTGGCGCATGTCCTGAATCTCGTGGTACAGCGGTTTTTGAACTCGTACCCGGGAATGCAGGATGTGCTAAGGATGGCAAGAAGGGTGTGCAGTCACTTCAGGCGGTCGTACAGTGCCACTGCACGTTTGGCCGAAGTGCAGCGCGAGTTTCACCTGCCGGTACACCGCCTCATCTGTGACATGCCCACCCGCTGGAACTCCACCTTGGCTATGCTGCAGCGCCTGTACACGCAGCAGAGGGCCCTCAATGAATACCTATGCGAGTACGGCACCAGCACTGGCTCTGCGCGCCTGGGCTTCTTTTCACCACGGCAGTGGCTTTTGATTAAGGATGCATGCGCTGTCCTCTCGCCATTTGAGGAGGCCACAAGGATGGTCAGCCGGGACAGCGCATGCATCAGTGACACCCTACCGGTACTGTTTTTGTTGGAGCACACTCTGCGTGGCATTATGGACAGGGCACTGGAGGCAGAGCAGCAGGAGGAAGAGGAGGACTTCCTTGCCTCTCAAGGCCCCCTTTATCCTGAGAATCCTGACCCCATTATGCCTAGCTCCCAGAGGCCCGAGCAGGATCCAGGGGTGGAAGAGGAGGAGGAGGACGATTCTGCGGGAACTTTTGCAGGGTTTGAGGAGGAGGAGGAGGAAGACATGCGGCAATCTGCAAGGCCTAGTTTGACTCCCTCGGGACACTTTGGAGTAGTACGTGGCTGGGAGGAGGAGGAGCCCGTTGAAGATAATGTCGTTATGAGTGACCCCGAGGAGTCAGCTTCTCAGGCCTTCGCTAATTTGCGACGCATGGGAAACATCATGCTCCAGAGCCTGCGAAAGGACCCCAGAATCAAGGCCATTAAAGAGACTAACCACTATTGGTTGGCCACCCTACTTGACCCCCGGTACAAGTGTAAAGTCTCGGAGCTTTTCCCATCCACCCATAGAGTCCACAGGATCAAATCCCTTGAGGACAGTCTCAAGAGGAATCTGGTGAACATGTTCCCCGACTCCCGTAGGGTGCAGGGGCGGGGACAACCTACCATGGATTCTACTGGTGGTCACGAGAGGAGCGTTGGAGAAGGCGTGCGGTTGACGGATGCCTTTCGGTCTTTTTTTAGTCCTCACCGCCCAGGCCTCTCAGCTGCCACATCGCATCGACAGCGTCTGCATCACATGGTGGACGATTACGTGAGGGCACAAAGTGACACAGAGGGCTTTTCATGTGACGAATCCGATCCACTGGCATACTGGGTCTTAAGATTAGACCACTGGCCAGAACTGGCCCAGTATGCCATGGAGTTGTTGGCCTGCCCTGCTTCCAGTGTCCTATCGGAACGGGCATTCAGCGCAGCAGGAGGATTCGTCACAGACCATCGAACTAGACTCTCCACCGACTCAGTCGACCGTTTGACATTCATTAAGATGAATCAGTCGTGGATATCAAGCTTTGATGCACCTGATGCAGACCTTGTAGACTAGGCTATCGTTGTGATGTGGCAGTTGAGCCTCAGTTTAAGCCTGGACCATGGTGCCACCCTCAAACCCTCCTCTCATTCTCTTTACGTTCACAGAACCTCATTTTGGTTATGACAAAAACGACAATGTTTGCGCACCTGTTCCACAGGTGCACACCTTTACAATTTTTGGGCCTCCTTCAACACCAGCTCTTTGGGGTTAAGGTGGGGAGGCTATGCTAAAACAAAAACGACCATGTTTGCGCACCTGTTCCACAGGTGCACACCTTTACAATTTTTGGGCCTCCTTCAACACCAGCTCTTTGGGGTTAAGGTGGGGAGGCTATGCTAAAACAAAAACGACAATGTTTGCGCACCTGTTCCACAGGTGCACACCTTTACAATTTTTGGGCCTCCTTCAACACCAGCTCTTTGGGGTTAAGGTGGGGAGGCTATGCTAAAACAAAAACGACAATGTTTGCGCACCTGTTCCACAGGTGCACACCTTTACAATTTTTGGGCCTCCTTCAACACCAGCTCTTTGGGGTTAAGGTGGGGAGGCTATGCTAAAACAAAAACGACAATGTTTGCGCACCTGTTCCACAGGTGCACACCTTTACAATTTTTGGGCCTCCTTCAACGCCAGCTCTTTGGGGTTAAGGTGGGGAGGCTATGCTAAAACAAAAACGACAATGTTTGCGCACCTGTTCCACAGGTGCACACCTTTACAATTTTTGGGCCTCCTTCAACACCAGCTCTTTGGGGTTAAGGTGGGGAGGCTATGCTAAACAAAAACGACAATGTTTGCGCACCTGTTCCACAGGTGCACACCTTTACAATTTTTGGGCCTCCTTCAACACCAGCTCTTTGGGGTTAAGGTGGGGAGGCTATGCTAAACAAAAACTACCATGTTTGCGAACCTGTTCCACAGGTGCACACCTTTACAATTTTTGGGCCTCCTTCAACACCAGCTCTTTGGGGTTAAGGTGGGGAGGCTATGCTAAAACAAAAACTACCATGTTTGCGAACCTGTTCCACAGGTGCACACCTTTACAATTTTTGGGCCTCCTTCAACACCAGCTCTTTGGGGTTAAGGTGGGGAGGCTATGCTAAAACAAAAACGACAATGTTTGCGCACCTGTTCCACAGGTGCACACCTTTACAATTTTTGGGCCTCCTTCAACACCAGCTCTTTGGGGTTAAGGTGGGGAGGCTATGCTAAACAAAAACTACCATGTTTGCGAACCTGTTCCACAGGTGCACACCTTTACAATTTTTGGGCCTCCTTCAACACCAGCTCTTTGGGGTTAAGGTGGGGAGGCTATGCTAAACAAAAACTACCATGTTTGCGAACCTGTTCCACAGGTGCACACCTTTACAATTTTTGGGCCTCCTTCAACACCAGCTCTTTGGGGTTAAGGTGGGGAGGCTATGCTAAACAAAAACTACCATGTTTGCGAACCTGTTCCACAGGTGCACACCTTTACAATTTTTGGGCCTCCTTCAACACCAGCTCTTTGGGGTTAAGGTGGGGAGGCTATGCTAAACAAAAACTACCATGTTTGCGAACCTGTTCCACAGGTGCACACCTTTACAATTTTTGGGCCTCCTTCAACACCAGCTCTTTGGGGTTAAGGTGGGGAGGCTATGCTAAACAAAAACTACCATGTTTGCGAACCTGTTCCACAGGTGCACACCTTTACAATTTTTGGGCCTCCTTCAACACCAGCTCTTTGGGGTTAAGGTGGGGAGGCTATGCTAAACAAAAACTACCATGTTTGCGAACCTGTTCCACAGGTGCACACCTTTACAATTTTTGGGCCTCCTTCAAAGCCAGCTCTTTGGGGTTATGGTGGGGAGGCTCCGCCAACACCAAAACTACCATGTTTGCGCACCTGTTCCACAGGTGCACACCTTCATAATTTTTACGCCTTCTTCAACACCAGCTCTTTGGGCTTACAGTGGTATGGCTCCGCCAACACCCAAACAACAATTTTTGCGCACCTGTCACACAGATGCATATCATTGTAATTTTTTTCCTTACAAAGGCAATTATTGCTTTCATTACCAGCACTTTCATAGGGATATGGTGTCAAGGCATCGTCCGCACCACCAAATGCCCAATTTTTAAGCATCCTTTACTTCTATTCAAAGTCAAGAGACAACAGTATTCATCCAAAACATCTCTAATCTTGTTCACTCTGCACTACATTGTGGCCCCTACCCCTAACCCTCAATGTATCCGTGCATATATGTCTGTTTCTTGTGAGATTTCAAGTTAAAGTGCACCAAACACCATTTTACATGAAATAAAGTGCAATTACATACATCTTTGGACTTCTTGAAACATTTGGTAATAAAAGCCCCATTGTGGAAATACACCCGTTAATTATATGCACATTTAAAGAGACAGCACCTTTTTCCAAAAAAACCTCTAATCTTGTTCCCAGTGCACTGCATTATGTCCCCATCATACACATTGGCTGAGCCGTTGATTAGGAGCAAAAGAAAGGTGCGGTTAAGCAAAAAAGTCATTTTTGAAGGTTTGGTATGCTGTAATTCTGGTTCTGGACATGCTACAGAGCTGAAACTTCACAGGTACAACTTTTAGACCCCCCAGACACTAAATCCAAAGAAATCTCTTTTTTTTTTTTTTTTTTTATTTTTTCAATAATTGGCTATCTATCAAAAACGACAATTTTTAAGAACTTTTTTTTGTGTGATTAATAGTCCCTGGGGCATGACCCAGAACCCTAGGCACTTTTTAGGGGCATTTATTGGGTTTTAGGGCTTAAAAATGGTGTTTTTTGATTACAGAAGTTCGGGTCCCATTGATTTCAATGGGGTTCTGAAATCCGAACCGAACTTTCGTGAAGTTCGGGTGTTCTGGTCGAACCGAACTTTTCAAAAGTTCGATCATCCCTACTCATCACATGGTGGTGCATTATTAGTATTTTGGTGTGCTGGAACATAAGTATATTGAGGTGCCTTAAAGAATACATGGAACAGCAGTACACCTAGTGCATTACACAGGTTTTTTATGTGCTACGTGTTCTTGCAACACAAGTGTGGGAACGGGGCCTAAGACATAGTACATGAAGAGTAGCAGTCAGAATGCAGGGGCTAGAATTATGCAACACCCAGAACTGCTTGCATGTTTCAGTGGTCAGGAGTTAAGCCCCGTACACACGTGTCGAAAATTGGCAGGGAATTTTCGGCCAACGTCCGATCTGCTGATTTTTGGCTTGTTAATATGATGCTTCTGACAACCGACTCTGACTTTTCGGGCGAAAAAAATCTGGTGTGCAGACTATAAAATTTTTGTTGGCCGTCAAAACACGGCCAATTTTCGTGCAGTCAGTACAGATTTCGACAGGGAAAAATCTGATGAGCAAGACTGGGCATGCTCAGAGAAGAAAAAACACAAAGAAAGCAAACCAACACATGACATCACTTCTGAAGTAGATTTTTGTTGGGCGAGAAAATTAGTGTGCAGTCTAGGCACATTCGGACGATCGGTCGGTGTGTGTGTACGGGGCTTTAGAGTCTCTTATGATGGTGGCCAAAAAATTCAGAATGGAATAAAAACAAGTTGAGATACAAAGCACTGGAAAGTACACAGTAATATCGGATGTGAAATAGTTTCCCCCAAGCCTGGGAGTGACCCAGAAAAATATTCCACTTAAAATAAGCACTGAGTGATCTATGAATCAGTTTCTGTGTAAACAGTGGAAATGTATGTGGATATTGTTCTTAGCTCACAATGACTTTCTTTATGTATTATCCTGAATTTTGTAACATAGCAACTCTCTTATTGCAAGATTTTAGTACCTTCTGACATGTATGTCACTTACACGGGACGGTCCGTCAAGATGTTTATTTGTCCATATGGGAAATGTTACACTCGATATAAAACGAAAGACCAGAAGAAAATGTAAAAGTCTGAAAATAAGAAAGTAAAATGATATTATACACACAGATGCCATCACTAAGCATTTCTAAAAATACAGCAAACAATAATGAGCTAATCAGCTTATGGAAATGCCCAAAAAGCAAAAGTCAGCTTTTGCTGCTATACTTTGGTATCCTTTATGGGAGTGCACTACCTTTAGGCCTGGAAAGATGACTTTTAAAAAAAAAATGTATACTTTTCCTTTTCTAAGCAAAGGGCAGAGGATGCTTCAAAAGGGGAAGCAGTGGGGCCCAGTTTCCAATTGTGACTAGAATTCAGCTTTAAACCTTGTACTCTCAACTGTCCATTAGGATTGTCTTCAGCAATCAAATTTTCAATAGATGGATTAGAAATCTGTCTTGATCTGTTTTTATTTACAACAAATATATTTAATGAGTACAATGATAATAACTTCTGTGGCAATCAATTTTTTTCAAAATTAATGAGGGTGCGTTTCCCTAGTAGGGAAACTCACTATCAATAGTTTTGATCTGCTTTTGTGTTTTTTGTCCTGCATTACTTAGAATTAGAAGTTTTGTGTTTTTCTTTCTCTCTCTGTGGCATTACCATGTAACCCTGGGCATACCTTAAGGGGGTGGGTCCATGACATCCTGAGCTCACAAGTAGCAGGCTCAATGGCGCTGGGTGTCATTAAACCTGCAAGACGAGTGGCTCTGGACCTCAGTGCGATGAGTCATCAGGGGACATTGAGTATTGCAACTCCTGAACCTGTATCCCTACTCAGATGGCTCTATTGACTATCCCTCTGGGTCCTTGTGCTATGATCTTCAGGGCTCTGCTACATTTCATCATTGCCACAACTGCCACTATAATTCCTAGGCACTGGAGATCCTCCACTGTCCACCAAATTAGGAACTGAGTTGTTGAGGTATGCCTCTTGAGGAGGATGGGCCACCCGATGCAGTAGAGTGTCCTCAGTATGTGCAGTATGTGTACCGGGCACATGGCCCTGAGGAGCCTCTTCCCCTTGCAGTCTCCACTGGAGCCTGTTCCCCCAAAAATTGATGGTTGTTAGGAACTGGCATGCTAGGAACCAATGATGTGCTCACCCCAGCATTTACAATAGGGTGGAATGTCTATTACAGAAAAAAAACACCCGCCATGCTGTAAAGCTATAACAGTATGTGATCTGACGTGAGCAACAAACGCATGTACAGGGGACTCAGAGTTGTAGAAGGCTCTGATATGAAAGGAGGGAATCTGATCTGAATGAGGAACTCCTAATGTGATCGGGGGATGCCTAACATGAATGATGGGACTCCTAATGTGAATGGGGATGAGGGACTCTCATGTATAAGGGGGCTCTAATGTAAACATGGGGGTCTCTTGCATGGGGGACACAGTTGTATAGGAAACTGTGATGTATAGAGAGCACTAATGTGAACATCACACTCTGTTGTATAGTGGACTCTGATGTGAACAGGGAGACTCTGATATATAGGGTGCTCTGATGTAAACAGAGGGACTCAAAGGTGAATAGGGGGACTCTGATGTGAACGATGGGACATCTGATGTAAATAGGGGAATCTAATCTAAACAGTGGGGCTCTGACGTAGTCAGAGATACTGTAATGTATAGGGGGTTCTTGTGTGAACTGTGGGCTCTGATGTACAAGGGGCTTTGATGTGAACAGGACACTGATGTATAGGGGGCTCTGATGTGAACAGAGGGACTCAGATTTGAATGATGAGATGGGGACTGTTATGTGACTGATGGGACTCCTAATGTGGAATCTAATCTGAATAGGGGGGCTCTGATGTGACCAGGGGTACTTTGATGTGTAGGGGCAGTGATGTGAACAGGGCACTATGATGTTACAGGGGGACTCCGATGTGAACAAGGTACTACTGATGTGAGATGGGGACTCTGATGTGAAGAGGGTCTCTGAGGTGAGCAAGGGACTCTAATGTATAGGGGCTCTGAGGTGACCTGGGATACTCGATTGCAGGGATTTCCAAACTATGGCCATCCAGCTGTTGAGGAACTGTTCATCTCATGAGGCATTGTAAAACTCTGACATTTACAGACACGACTAGGCATGATGGGAATTGTATTTCCTGAACAACTGGAGGGCCATAGTTTGGAGACCCCTGCTTTATGGTATAGGGAGTGCTGATGTCAACAGGGGACTCTGTACATGGGGCTGGGATTTGAACAAGGGTACTCTGATGTATAAGGCAGTGGCGGCCTGTGCATAGGGGGTGCAGGGGCACCGCCCCCAACCCCCAAAACAAAAAAAAGGAAAGAAAAAAAGATTAAAAATAGAAAAAAAGTAAAAAAAAAAAAAAATTCCAGGTCGCCGGACTTAGTGGTGGCTATGGGGGGGGGTTTCGACCCGGCAGAGGCGCCAATTGGCTGCCTTCTGGGGCGTCACCTGGGCGCAGGTCATTGCACTAGGACACTCCCACTTTCGTGATATCTTGGCTGTCATTGGTCCAGTCTCCAGCCTGGACCAATCATCATTCAGGACATCCGATTCCTGACCCTGCTGACTACGCAATGGGGGTGGTGCCGGTGCGTGCGTCAGTCACGCACCGTCACCGATCACACGGAAAGAAATGCTGGTTGCGTTGATGAACAGGAATTGGGGGAATAGCGGCGGAGAAGCAGCGTACAATAGCGATCAGCAGCCGTGATTGCAATCTACATTCCCCACTATAGAACATCTGCCCCGATACTTAGGAGCGAGAAGCACAGATTGTGTTAAGCCACGCCCTCCCGCTTTCCTTATTGGCCAGTCCTGTCATGTCCTTACACCCTGGCTGAATGCCTCCCTGTTACCATGGAGATGGACGCTCGCTCAGCAATAAGCAATCCCTGAACCCTGATCATGCGGCGATTGTAGCGGGGCCTGAGACCATAGCGAGGGGAGAAAGTCTTGATTGAGTCACACCTCAGGGCGCTTCTGCTTCTCACGGTAAAGGAATATAATCCTGGTACATTACTTTCATTTACTTTCATTAACCAATGCTGCCAATCTATAATTATTTGTTGTGATCCAGTAACATTCAGTGAAATCTAACAGAAGGAATTATTCTGGCACAGACTCACAACTCAAATCTGTGTTCTTTATTCAACCGTGTGTCTTATATATCTCCTTCCCGCCGGACAGATCTGAAGATCTGCCACTGCCAGAGAGCCCGTCGCTGTCAGAGAAGACAAAAGAGGACTCTCGAGGAGGAGAGGAGCAGCGCCGTGGACAGTCTCACTCACCGCCCGATCTCCGTCACCTTCCCGCCGGACCAGTTCCCGGAATCCCGCCGCCGTCAGAAGAAGAGGACTCGAGGAGAGGAGCAGCGCCGTGGACGTCTCGCAGGCAGCCCAGGAGAGCAGGTAAGTGATTGAAGCCGCTGTAGCGCAATGCCATGACCTGTGACCTTACCTGTGACCTGACCTGTGACATGACCTGTGACCTGACCTGTGACATGACTGTGACAGGACCTGTGACGTGACCTGTGACCTGACCTGTGACATGACTGTGACATGACCTGTGACCTGACCTATGACATGACTGTGACATGACCTGTGACCTGACCTGTGACATGACTGTGACATGACCTGTGACATGACTGGGACATGACCTGTGACATGCCCTTACCATCACCTGTGCCATAACCTTACCATGACCTGTGCCATGCCCGTACCATGACCTGTGCCATGCCCTTACCATGACCTGTGCCATGCCTATACCATGACCTCAAAGTCACGCAATTTTTTACCGCGTTTTTTGCCGCAAAGCAATACCTATTACATTTTTCTTTTTGCGCCCCCCCAAAAATTTTGAGCACCAGCCGCCACTGGTATAAGGCCTCTGATGTAAATGGAAGCTCCTAATGTGAATGGGGTGTTAATAGAGCCCCTGGTCTCTTTTTATGGATGCTCCAGCTTTTAAATCTTTCTCTTTTAACAAGCATTACACTCCACCTCTTTCTAAGATGACTTCTTGATTACTATTATCATTTGAGCTGGCAAGGATCTTACTAGGGATTGTACTGCAAGGTCAAGCCTAGGGCTCCTCTCACTTCTCCCCCCTACACCATCTCTTGCCTTTTCACTACCTCTGATGGTTCTGAGTGGTCTGTTGACATTCCACTCCGACTTATCGGGATTGACCTCATAACTCAATGTACAATTTGGGTTGAATGTACCTGTGTCTTTGTACAATTCTTGTGTATGCTAAATGAGGCTTCCCTTTGTACTGAAATTGATCTCTACTATTTATTATGAATAAAAAAAAATCATATTCTTTAAAAAAAAAAAAAAAAAAAAACAAAGTGTAGTCGGTGCCAGATTTTGCACCACACTTTAGATTTCCTGTCGAGAACAGCTTATTTGTGATCGTCAAGGTATTTGTTCCTTGGGGCTCCATACTCTTGACAATGATCTAGAACACATTCTACTACCATAATTACCTTTAAACCAATTTTATAACATATAATTGCTAAGGGTGGAAATGTACATGTCTAAACAAAATGAGTCATCAGGGAAGTGATTGAACCAAATCTTTTTATCTCCTTGGCATACAATTTACGAACATGAGTCATGTTATTCCCTTTATTTAACTGAATATTTAACTGTCAGGAGATCTGTGTATCTTAGTAAATGCAGGATAAAATTGTAGTTGCCCTTATGCCTTTACAAATGTTCAGTCACACCCTCACAAGTAGACATGACACCTGAGGCCAAGTAGGTGCTAGTGTGTACTTGGGAAATCAGGGCAATGTGACCCAAAAAGTACAGAGTTGAAAGCCAAAGCAGAGGGAGAAACAACAGTGATGGCTGATCAGCAGTGATCCTGCAATGTTCGGTTACACAAGGAAAAGACACTGACAACTGTGGACTGTCTGGCTGGACAGGATCCTGTACTTTCAGATGAGAGTGCAATGAGCATGCTTTTATTTTTACCACAATGTTAGTAAAAAATGTGTTTTTAGTTTGTAATCCACACAAAGTACCTCTAAAGTTACCACATCACATTCTCTGCTATAATCTTCTTTTGAAGCTCCCTGTATATGTCTCTTTTTGACCTAAGACAGTGGTCCTCAACCCTGGTCCTCAGGGCCCACTAACAGGCCAGATTTGCAAGATAACTGAAATACATCCCAGGTGATATCATTTTCTGCTCAGTGATTGCAGTACTCTAGTCTGCATCTCCCCAAGGTAATACCTAAAATCTGGCCTGTTAGTGGGCCCTGTAGGCCAGGGTTGAGGACCACTGACCTAAGGCATAGACACACACTATTCTACCCAATCAGATGGCAACACCTTGACCTTATATTCTCCCACCTCTGCACTTCCCATAATCACTGCAAGAACCTTATCAGCGTCATGCTTTCCCTGTCTTTAACCCTCCAAACAGCAGTTACCTAAAGAAACCCTTGCCACTTTAACCCTACTCTTCTGTATTCAGCTACTTTCTATCACTACAACAAAATCTCACCCCTATCCTGCCCTGGCCATCTCTGTTTACAGCAGCTTACTGCCATCCTCCCTGGAAACACTTGCTCTCCATCACCTCATGCAGAATTAGGCCCTGGCCACTACAACCTCAGTGCAAATAGATGACACCAGAAATATCAAGAGACACAGCTGTGTTCTTAAGCAAAGGTGGCATAAAACTAAACCTCTGCAAGACTTCCCTCTATACAAATCTATCCTCCTAAAATAAACTTCTTCAACTCTCTACGTTGTTCCCCAACACTTTCACCCACAAACTTACTCACTGCCCAGGAGATTGGCAATTATTTCAAAACAATACAATTTTTAGTGGGATCTCCATTGTCCATATACAGTATCTCCCTACCTAACATACCATGTCTACCACATTCAATACATTTTTCTTTCGACGCTGTTACCACAGAGGAGGTTACAAAGCATTTTTTTCTGATACTCACCGAACCACCTGCGCCCTTGAATACTACAGTCACTCTCCTGCTCTATTCTACTCCCCCTAACTCACGTCTTCCCCACCCCTCTAAAACACGCACTGTTCACCCCCATACTTAAAAGCCCTCACTGGACACCACCAGTCTTAAGAACTTAAGTTTGCTTTTCTCCTATTTACCTCCAAACATCTCAACACTCCACTGAAACTACCCTTCTAAAACTCACTAGTTACCTACTTACATCTAACACCAAAAACCATACTCATAATATTAGACCTTTCTGCTGCCTTAAAAATAGTTGACTATCTGCTTCTTCTCAAAAAAAAACAACTCCCTTGGCCTCTGAGAATCTGTCCTGGTTCTCCTCCTACCTAGCCTAGCTCACCTTTAGTATCACCTACAATTCTATCTCTTCTTTATTTTCCAGGGCAGGGATATGCAAATTGTGGCCCTTCAGCTGTTGCAAAACTACAAGTCCCATCATGCCTCTGCCTCTGGGTGTCATGCTTGTGGCTGTCAGAGTCTTGCTATGCCTCATGGGACTTGTAGTTCTACAACATCTGGAGGGTCACCGTTTGCATATCCCTGCCCTAGGGGTTACCCAGGCTCTTTCCTTGGACCACTTCTATTCTCCATATATGCCTCCTCCCTCGGTCAGTTAAAAAGCTCCCATGGCTTTCATCCCCCTTCAGTTCATCATGCATGCTGCTGCTAAATTCATCCACCATACCCACCAGTGAGTGGCCACTGCCCCCTCTGCCAATCCCTCCACTGCTGTCCAGTAGCCCAGCATGTAAAATTGAAAACACTAACAACATCATCATACAAATCCATCAACAACTCTGCCTCCATGGTTTTGACAAACCACACTAGTCGTGTCAAATGCGTCATCTTATTCCCCCTGTCTGTACACCATTGTGTGTGTTCCTTGTGTTTACTTTGTCTCCTGAATAAACGTAATTGCATCGTTTATGGGAGTGCGGCCATCCTTCATTTTTATCTACATGATTCTGCAGCAGTGACAGGGCATGCACCCCATTCAAGGAGCTGTTAACTTGAATTTCAGCCTTTCCTACCCACCTGGAGCAGCTGAATTTATTTTCTTACTTAGATCCTAGTTTTCGGAGCTGGCTCCTTTGATTAGGACAAATTTGTTGAATCTTGGCAATTAGGTTTAAGGTACTCAAAAGTCCTGCTGGTAGGTTAATTGGCTCTTGTCTAAATTGGCCCTAGTATGCGTATGTATGAATTTGAGCTAGATTATTTACATAGATTTTAAGTTAGATTATACTGTAAACTCCTTGAGGGCAAGGAGTGATGTACAAAGTACAATATATATGTTAAAATGGTTGTGAAGTCACTAAATTCCCTCTTTTACAGGATGATATAATGAGCAATTTTTTAATTATCGCGCAAAATACCTTATTTACAGTGCCACTGGATGCTCACGTGACCTTCCAGCTCTCTCTTTTACTGTTCCAAGCGCTACAGCAGGAGATGCAGTGATTCCATGTTAGCGTCGGAAGAAGAGAGTGTAGAAGAGCAGCAGGAAGTCACGTGAGCGCCCAGCAGTGATGTAAATAAGGTATTTTGCGCAATAATTAAAAAAAAAAAACACAGTTACTGCACATTATATCATCCTGTAAAAGAGGGAATTACAGGATTTGTCAGTAATAACGTTACAGACTCCCGAGCTGACAGGCAGGGAGGGAGGGGGAGAGAGGAGGGCAGAGGGATGATGGAGGCACGTAACCTGACCACGGTTATCATGGATCAGCAGCCATTATTACCCTGGTCAGCACACTAAGGGGGACCCAGGAACAGGTAGGATCAACCAGGTTTTATAGAACATAGAGAGGGTCAAATGACACAACACAAGCACTATGCTGTGTATCATGCTAAAAGATCAGGATTTTTTTTTTTTTTTTTTAGGCTTACAACCACTATAAGTGCTGTGTAAATTGTCGGTGATATACAAGTACCTGAAGTAAATACCGTATTCCAAAGTAACTATCTCATCTTGTATCTACTTTTAGCAAGCAGAACATTGAAAAAATAAACTGGCTGTTGTTGTTTACTGGCTTTGCACATTCCTGGTTTCTGTATTAAATAAGCCATAGAGGGTAGATCCACTAATGCTGTATAACTCTATAGACCTGAAATTAAATGGTGCATTTTAACATAAGCCTTAGAACTCGTAAATGGAAACGTAACACCTGTAATTACGGCAGGATTCCTCTTTTCTAACCATCTGGCTGATCCGTAAATAACACCACAGAATGGACATTAAATTACTTGGCTCTTACTAAACATTTAAAATGCATAAGGCACACAAAGGTTTTCAAATATTTTTCTTAAATGGGCTGCAGACTTTAATAAACAATGTTTGCCTGTATGGGAAGCCTAGTACCGAAAGAACTAAGCTATGTAAATAAGCTGGGGATGTGGTAGTGAGGTTATATAAATACAGACTAAAGATCTAAAGTTTATTGTCTGATTTCAGCGATTACATTACTTTATTGTATTAACTATCCAGAACCATAACTCTGTGAATAGGTCACAAATCCAAACTATGAAGAGTCCTCCTTGTCTCTGTAATTTTGTCTCTAATACAAGATCCTCAACCAGAACATGATTTGCTTCCAATGCAATTTTTGTGGCAAGGGGTTTCCAAACTATGCAGAGGCATGCGCAGGGGGAGCGGCAGGTGTCACTCTGTGCGGTGCCAACTCCCCCTACTGCCCAGGTTCCCCCCCCCCCCACTGTGCTGCTGGGTTCCCTCTTATCTTCTCCTCTCCCCTCGGCTGCTGCAGGGGATGTTTCAGAATGGAGAGAGTGGGGGGGGCCTCTTCCTTTTCTAAATGAACACAGTGAAGTCATATCTGAAGCATAGTAAATTGTGTTTACTATGCTTCTGTTCATGAATGAACAGAAAGCCACCGAGTACAGATCACTTCCTATTCATTCACTGTCCAGTGCAACTGAGGCTGCAGAGAAAGGCATGTGTGTTTGAGCTTTGGGGTGCACACCACAATGCAATAGGCTGGGCACACTGTATTGGATCTTAATGTACACCTGATGCGCAAATAACCGTGTTGTGCTAATAAGGGCACTTTTGGATAATAATATACGCCAAGCACAATTAATCCTGTGGTGTTAAAAAAGCACAGTTCTCAGCTCTTTTGTATAAGATAATGGAGTGCGCTCAGCAGTATCCAGTAATACGGACACACAGGCTGTTATCACTTTGGAGGCTCGATAGAATGTCCTGCCTAAAGCATTGAGCTCCGTTTTATTTATTGCACAAAACAGGGATAACAGCAGGAAGTGATGGCTATACAACATCAGCCAATCAGTTCCAAATGTACAGTCACATGACATAAGTTACTTGCATAGAATCAATGCAAGTACACAATGACACACCTGTATACATTCAAATATACAATAGAAAGGGGGAGTACACGATCGTGAACGAGAAGAACAGCGTGCACGTCTTCCCGCCATTGGTGCGTGGAAATCCGGGCACCGCAGTTAACAATGAAACCCACGTGTAGCGGAATTCGCGCCTAAGACTACACAATGAAACCAGCGTGTGGAACCGTGAAGGCTGCTCTTATCAAACTTGTGCATGCACTCCCGCCACTACTTCTAGCGTGAATTTCACTCAGCAAGGCTCAGAGAACAATGCCTATTAGGATTATACTACTGTTCCCATAGATGTGAGGCTATCTGCAGGGAATTAGCCATGCTGTTTCCACTATGGTGATCAGGCACAGTAGAAAGACATGCGAGGGTATCCCTTCATAAAGGCAGATAAATATCAAAATTATATTGACTTCACAGAGCAAACATATCCCTGCCGAGCGAACAAATCTGCACATTATACAGGGGCCCCCGCTGGTGGTCATATCCTTGCTACTTGATCAAACTCCGCAGGGCAATACACATAGATCTCTACCGAAAAACAGACCCGTGCATGGAGTGTTCACCGGCAGAGATGTCTATGTAGAGTGAATGCGTCTACACGTCTAAAGGAAGGTTTTCACTGCCAGTATTCTTTCCTCTAATGAGCGTATTGCAAGCAAACCGACAACAGGAGCCATAATGACAAGCTAAATAAAACACATCCCAAAAAATTTCCACATTAGTCCTAATAAAATTTCCACAACAACACCTATGCATACATTCATATCATCTTAAAGTAGAACTATAGGCAAAACTTTTTTTTTTCTTTTTGGATTGAGCAAGGGAGGGTTATAACCCATCAGATTTTTTTCACCATCTGTGTCCCTTCTGCAGAAATTTTACTTCATGACCTGTCCCATATCCAAACAGAGAATTCCTGTACATTAAGGGAATTCCTTGTGGACCCCCAGTTCACCAGAACTAGTGCCTCCATTGGAAGATTTCCCCTCTATTACTTTTCTGGGGAAAAAGCAAAATTTAGGGTTTTCTTTTGCTTTCATTTTCAGCGATAATAATAAACAGGACAGATAGAGAAGGTGTCCTAATGGGAGCACAGACAGCAGTAATTATTGACAAGGATTCTACTCCCTCTCCACTATCCAAAAGGAAAAAAAAACCTTTTGCCTTTAGTTATACTTTAACCCGCTTAGCGATGGCCCCACACTGATATACTGTGGCAGGCGGCCGCTCTGTGCCAGATCACATACCTAGTATGTGACCTGACACTTCTGGGTCTGGGGCGTGCATGCGCCACCGGCGACCCAATCCCACTGTGCTTGGAGACAGCAGGAGCCAATCAGCAGGTCCGCTGATCATTCAGGAGACAGGCAGAACAGCGGTCTGCCTATGTAAACAAGGCAGACCACCGTTCTGTAAGAGGGGAATGTGCTGACCCTGTGTTCTTGCTAAGCAGGAACACGGATCTTTACATTCCCCCACTCAAAACACATCCCACACAGTTAGTAATCACTCCCAGAACACAGTTAACCCTTTAATCAGTTTATTAGCAAGCAGTATTAGAAATATCAAAACTCAATAGAGGGTGTGTGTTGTGTCCCTGGTTGAACTCAGACAAATGGATTTTACAGTAAGTACAAAAATCCCATTTTCTCTTTCGTTCATCGACGCACACAGCGCTCCATAAATAATAACTACTGGGATGTCCAAAAGCAGTGCCAAAAGGAAAATGATGGGTGGGGAAAATAACCCAAGGCTAAACATAGGAGCCCTAACCAGGACACAGGAGCCTTAACGGGGTCACAGGAACCCCAGTCTGAAAAATAAAAATTTAAAGAGAAAAAAAACCCTCAAGAGGGAACAGCCCACCCAGCCTGAAAAACTTTGCGGCCAAAAGAAGCATCCGCAGAGGCCAAAGTATATACTTTGTAGAATTTTGTGAAGGTATGCACGGATGACCAAGCAGCCGCCTTGATAACTTGAGATATTTTTTGATGCTTGATGACGGAAGGCCCAAGAAGTACTCAGCACCCAAGTAGAATGCGCTGTGACAGGGAAAGGAGGATCCTGACCTTTAATAGAATAGGTCTGAGTTACCATCTGTCTGATTCATCTGGAGATAGTACCTGAAGAAGCGGCCAGCCCTTTCCTTGGTCCATTTGTAACCAGATAAAAGGGAGTCTGACCTCCAAAAGGACTCCGTAGCTGCCAGATACACCCGAATCGCATGACCCACATTCAAGGTATGCAAGGCAAATTCCTTAGGATGAGCTGGCTTGGGACACAAAGAAGGCAACACAATGTACTCATTCAAATGGAAGTCAGAGACAACTTTGGGCAGGAATGATGGACAGCGACAAAGAACCACTTTATCCCTATGGACCACAAAATAGGGACTATGACAGGATAATGCCACCAACTCTGAAACCCTGCGGGCCGAGGTAATAGCCACCAAGAATGCCACCTTCTGGGATAATGTAGGCAAGGGAATCTCTAGAATATTTTCAAATGGAGGTTTCTAGAAAGTCACATGTCGAACCCCCTGAATGAAGGTACGAACTAAAGAGTGCCTGGCGAGGGGTGGCTGAAAGAAGATTGCCAAGGCAGATATCTGGCCCTTGATGGTACTCAAGGCCAACTTCTGTTCAACGCCCCATTGGAGAAAGGCTAAGATCCCAGCCACAGAAAAGGAGCGAGGATGAACACCAATCGACTCACACCAAGAAATGTATGCTTTCCACAGACGACGGTATATCTTGCTGGAAGTCCACTTCTTTGCCTTCACCATAGTAGAGATCACTTATCCAGATAAACCTCTATCCCTCAGTACCTGGCTTTCAATAGCTAAGCCAATAAAACCAATGACTGTAAAGCAGGATAGTAGATCAACCAATGGGACAACATCTTTGAGAGGTAGCCTCAAGGGACGTTTACAGCCAGCAGACTGACTGGAAGACCCCCACCCTTGATTCCTTGCAGGAACTGTGGAAGAAGCTTGAGCTGAGGAGAATGCTGGCTTTACTGTACCCCTAGGATGCCTGAGGCACCTACCAGAGGAACCCGTGACTTCGCCATGAACCTCCTGTTGAGCTGAACCTGCAAAAGGAGCTGCATGTAGAACTGTGCAAACAGAACTGTCTTGCAGGTTAATGCTGCCAGACTCAGAACCTGTATGCAAGTCAGGAGAGAGAACTGTCTGTATGACATCAGCCGGTGAATCACGGACTGTAGTCTCCGAAGTTTGTGCAGAGAAAGGACCACCCTGGTCAGAATAAAAATCAGACCTAGGTAATTCAATTCCCTTGACAGGGATTAGGGGGACCTTAGGTAGTTCTGACGTCACCCAAACCTTTGCAGGAATTAAATCTGCACAAGGGGACTTGGGACCTAAAAAACCTGAAATGGACAAACTTTGCTCCCCTTTTTTGGTACCCCCAAAATAATAATTTTGTAGATCCCGTTGACGCTCACGAAAGAGGTCCATGGGGCCAATAATGGGTGAGGGGCAGACCTTCATGCTAAAGGGGTCTTGTCTGCGGGTCCAGAGAAGCTAGCTTTAGGCTTACCAGACCAAGGTTGCTTGGAACCTCCTGGGGAAGACTTGAAGGATCTATCTCCCTTATTCTCAGTCCTGGGAGTACAAAATAATTTTCTATGACCTGATGAACTTTCCTAGACTGTGGCAGGAATTAATCCCCCCCCCCCATGAGACCCCTATGATGTCATCCAGAGTAGCCTCAAACAGGCAATCGCCTTGAAAGAGCAGATCAATGAGAGCTTTCTTAGAGGCTTGGTCTGTGGACCAATTCTTAAGCCACAGCACGCGCCTAATGACCACTGCTGAAACAGAAAGTTTGGACATCGCAGGAGCTGTATGAAAAGCTGCATCACAAATAAAGTGCAGCCCATGGACCAACTGGTCCACAAAATCAACATAAGCAGCAGGAACCTGCTCCACCCCTAGGCCCTGGCGCAAAAGCTTGGTCCATTCAGTTAAGGTCTGACACACCAGTGCTAAGGGCCAAGACTGTCCGCAATGCCAAACTAATAATAGTAAACATGCTGCGTGCCACAGCCTCCGCTTTCCTCTGACAGGATGGCCAGGGATTCCTCTTCTGGGATCATGGTTGCTTTATTAAATCTGGAAACAGGAGGGTCCACCACTAGTGGACAAGACCACTTTTTTAAAAGTGACTCCTCACAAGGGTAACGTACTGCAAAATTTTTGGGGACCACAAAGGATAAATTTGACTGCTCCCATTCCTTATAGGTAAACCTATCAAAATAAGGCACATAAGGGAACACCTTTGGAGCGCGAGGTGACCTATGCTTACCAAAGGACGCAGCCATGTCCGTGGCCACATCAGCCGCATCCTCCACTTTGAAAGTCTTGCGCACTCCAGCAATAAATGCTTCTACCAGCACTTTTTCATTTGCTGCTCCGACCATTGTGAAATTGTCCTCACTATCGGACAGATCTGGGGCAGTGATATCAAGCACCCCATGACGGGCGGCATCAGGCTCAGAACCAGATGAGACAGACTGAGCAAGGGAAGGCGGGGCCTTTTCCCACACGCCACTTCAACCCGGGATACTAAGAACTGTAGGACCGCCATCAGCGCAACCATGGGAAGCTGGGGTTCCGAGGGACCTGCCATCTACATGAGGGGGTTAGTGGGGGAGATGTGACCCTGAAGTTCCATAAGGAAAGGGAAGACCTTTGCAGTACATACGATCTTTTGGCACCACTAAAGGATCCCCCCCACAGCTCAGGGTACCTATCAGCAGAGAGAGAGGGATAACAGGGACCCCTAAGGACACACCCTACTGACCAGAGGAGTGCCACAATTCAGACCCAGCAACCCATGGATGCCATTGCTTCATATATCCCGGAACAGGAAGAGGATCCCGGAACAGGAAGAGGAGACTGAGGAGGAAGAGGAAGAGGGGGTGCTCTGGCCTCTCCATGAGGGTCCAGCCATCTCCAGCATCTCGCCAACTAAGGGAAAATGGCGGTCATGACATCACCAGGCTACACAAAAATGGCCATCGGCTGGAGACCAGCTAAACCAAGGGAAAATGCCCGCCATGACGTCATCGGACTTCCAAAACATGGCCGCCTGCTGCTGAAAGCATGCTGACCAGGAACACTCTGTGCCTCCCAAACCGTTGCGCCCTCTGCATGGGGACCTCCCCACAAAAGGTACTATACAACCTAGGCAGGGACAACATTAAGAGGTACTAAGCTGTGCGCTCTGCACTGCTGCGCCTTCTGCATAGGGGGAACCCCCAAACTGTACCCACGTCCACCCCAAAACTGCCCAAAGGCGAGAGGGGGAACTATACCTACTCTTCCATGGTGTGGGTAATGCTCCAGACAGAACTCCTCGCCAACAAAGTAGGGCATCTGTCGGCCAAGAGGGCGCTGTGACTCGGACCAGTTCCTGGTCGTATGCGACCTTGCAAGCATTTAACTCATGGGCCAGCCTCTGTCTGTGAGGCTATGTTGCGGCTAACCTAGTGCGTAGCTGAAGTCTGCATGCACTCGCTGGGCTGGGGGGACCACTGGATCTAGATTATCCAGCCTGTCGCCCAGCCTGGCAGTTGATTGTAGATCTCTCAAGGAAAAAAGCAAAAAAAGATGCAAGGAAGGAGAAAAAAATTGTTAGGACCAAGAGATCCCAGCAGGAAACCTATGTCCTTACTCCTGACTAGACAGATTAAAACTGATTACCTAGAGCAGAGAGGTGGGTTTTATACCAGCTGAGGACAGCCAAAGGGCATAGACAGGTGACTTTTATTCTGCCTAGTAACCTGACAAAAAGAAAGCTCTATTTGTGGGAAAAAAAGGACATCAATTTTATTTTGGTACAGCATCACACGACCACGCAATTGTCCGTTAAAGTAACGCAGTCCCAAATTGCAAAATATGGCCTGGTCATAAGGGGGCAAATCCTTCCGGTCCAGAAGTGGTTAAAGTAACACAGGGAGGTAAGCCTTCTGGAGCTGAACTGGTTAATGTATGTGCAGATTGCTATTGCTACTTATATAAATCATTGTGCAGCCAGAAAGCTCTGGGCCCCCCTATGTTTCTGGTCCCCCCTATAGCAGTTGCATTGTCGGTTACGGTCATAGTTATGTCCCTAAAAATATCAATTTTCAACATGCCAATCAATTTTTTACTCTGTGTAGTTTCCCTAATTACATGAATGTGCATGCATGTTTGTCAATCATTCAGGCAAATTTTATATGTAAACAAAAGAATTGCATTAGGCTTCATCCACATGGATGGTGCAGGGTAAGAATTTGCGATTTTGACTAGCAGTGGTGCCGCCTGATTTGTACCTTTTACAAATCAATGGCGGGCGCTATAGATATTCATCCAAGCATCTACATGTGATTAAAAACTAACTGGCTCTGAACGCAGTTTGTGTATAGGGATGGCATTTCTGGCACATGCAGCTAGTCATCCAATTTGTATACGGCCATAGTACAGTGCTGCTATGTTCAAAGTCGATGCTTGGCCGCATCTGAAAACAGCAGCCTGTCAGCCCTCATTTGTCAGTCTGAATGTGACCTTATACTTTTAATCTGTATTTGCTGTATCCACATAAAAAGACTCAAGTGTTTTTTTGTATTGAATATTTTAGGAGTACTCAGCATGTATCTTACTTGGTTGGCCCCAGCAGCCATTATTTGTTCCACATTTTATATGTAATCTGTAGTATTTATTACATTACATCAGGTTATGTATGGTTAACAAGATAATCGCACCCACTAATCATGTTTTTTCACAATTCTCCTTTCATTTTCTAACCTGCAGAAGGGGCACAGAAGGAATACTAAGGCTGTATGTGGTGGACAACTCTTTTATTGAGTTCTGAGATACTTTGATAACAGAGGCTCCTAGCATGGAATGCATTAAAGATAAACTCTAGGCAGATATAATAGACACAATAATTAATAATAAAAATAATTACCCCAGCTCAGTAAGCAATGATACATCATTAAATGTGTTTTTTGAATTGCAAACAGGTCTTGCAAAGGACCTAAATTTTACTTTGCAGTAGCCTCTTGTATCCTCTGTACAGCAGAACTCAGATTAGAAGAGGGAGTGCCCAGGCTAAAAGCCAATCAGCTGTGCTGCAATGCTCCTCTGCTAACAAGGGACATGTTGATAGAAGAGAGTAGAGTGATAAATAGATAAGCCATTCAGCTTGCTGCTTTTTATTTCACTGTCCAGCCACAGACAGGTTTACAAAAACATCCTTAACCCCTTGGCCGCAGCGCTTCCCTACCCTTTAAGGGGTTTCAGGCGCTGGGAGGCGGGCATTTTGGTCATGTGATCACCATGATTGGCTGTCACAATGGTCACATGAAGCGGAAAGCTCCTGATCGTTTTTGATTACCCGCCAGGAGTGCACAGGGTGCGTGCTCTCGGCACAAGACTGTTTACATTTTGGTACGTACACATGCAGCCTCTCTGCATTAAGGTCCACCCACGAGAGGCCACATATATGCGTAATTCGGTGAAGGGGATAAAGTGGTTCTTAAGGTACACATTTTTTTTTACCTTACTGCATTGCAAAAAAACCTTCTGCATGCAGTTAACCCCGCCACCACTTTAAATACTTACTTAAGCCCAATCTCGATCCAACAATGTACATGAGAGAAGCATCTCTCTCTCTCTCCTTAATGTACATTGAGGCAGCAGTGGGGCCATTGGCTCCTGTTGCTGTCAATCACAGCCAGGGAGGAAAGAGCAGGGGACAGAGCGGAGCTGAGCTGTGTGTGTCAATGGACATTGCTTGAAACAGGGGTACTCGGCAGTGGAAGGAGCCAGGAGCGCCGACGGGGGACCTGAGAAGAGGAGGATAGGGGCTGCTCTGTACAAAACTATTGCTCAGAGCAGGTAAGTCTAACAGATTTGCTATTAGAATAAAATACTATGCCCGTGCATGGTGTTGGGAAGTATACATACATACAATCAGGTCCATAAATATTGGAACATTGACACAATTCTAATCTTTTTGGCTCTATACACCACCATCCAAATCAGGTGAAAGGTGTAGGAATTACAACAGTTTGTATATGTGCCTCCCACTTTGTTAGGGACCAAAAGTAATGGGACAGATTAACAATCATAAATCAAACTTTCACTTTTTAATACTTGGTTGCAAATCCTTTGCAGTCCATTACAGCCTGAAGTCTGGAACGCATAGACATCACCAGACACTGGGTTTCATCCCTGGTGATGCTCTGCCAGGCCTTTACTGCAACTGTCTTCATTTCCTGCTTGTTCTTGGGGCATTTTCCCTTCAGTTTTGTCTTCAGCAAGTAAAATGCATGCTCAATCGGATTCAGGTCAGGTGATTGACTTGGCCATTGCATAACATTCCACTACTTTCCCTTAAAAAACTCTTTGGTTGCTTTTGCAGTATGCTTCGGGTCATTGTCCATCTGCACTGTGAAGTGCCGTCCAATGAGTTCTGAAGCATTTGGCTGAATATGAGCAGATAATATTGCCCGAAAAACACTTCAGAATTCATCCTGCATCATTAATAAATACAAGAGAACCAGTTCCATTGGCAGCCATACACGCCCACGTCATGACACTACCACCACCATGCTTCACTGATGAGGTGGTATGCTTTGGCTCATGAGCAGTTAATTTCCTTTTCCATACTCTTCTCTTCCCATCACTCTGGTACAAGTTGATCTTGGTCTCATCTGTACATAGGATGTTGTTCCAGAACTGTGAAGGCTTTTTTTAGATGTTGTTTGGCAAACTCTAATCTGGCCTTCCTGTTTTTGAGGCTCACCAATGGTTTACATCTTGTGGTGAACCCTCTATATTCACTCTGGTGAGGTCTTCTCTTGATTGTTGACTTTGACACACATACACTTACCTCCTAGATAGTGTTCTTCATCTGGCCAACTGTTGTGAAGGGTGTTTTCTTCACCAGGGAAAGAATTCTTCGGTCATCCACCACAGTTGTTTTCCATGGTCTTCCCGGTCTTTTGGTGTTGCTGAGCTCACCGGTGCGTTCTTTCTTTTTAAGGATGTTCCAAACAGTTGATTTTGCCACACCTATTATTTTTGCTATCTCTCTGATGGGTTTGTTTTGTTTTTTCAGCCTAATGATAGCTTGCTTCACTGATAGTGACAGCTCTTTGGATCTCATATTGAGAGTTGACAGCAACAGATTCCAAATGCAAATAGCACACTTGAAATGAACTGTGGACCTTTTATCTGCTCCTTGTAAATGGGATAATGATGGAATAACACACACCTGGCCATGGAACAGCTGAGCAGCCAATTGTCCCATTACTTTTGGTCCCTTAAAAAGTGGGAGGCACATATACAAACTGTTGTAATTCCTACACCTTTCACCTGATTTGGATGTAAATACCCTCAAATTAAAGCTGAAAGTCTGCAGTTAAAGCTCATCTTGTTTGTTTCATTTCAAATCCATTATAGACCCAAAAAGATTAGAATTGTGTCGATGTCCCAATATTTATGAACCTGACTGTACGTACATAAAGTTGCACATATTTGGTGAGTTGTGTCTGTATCAGCTTAGGAACATAGCTTGCTAAAACTGTTTCATCAATAACCACCTACGTCTCCATATACATCTCTGTGCTTTAGTGTGGTGCAATAAATAATCTTTTACAGAAAAGCACACTTTCCATAGAAAGAATATACGGTGCCTTGAAAAGTATTCATACCCCTTGAAATTTTCCACAGTTTGTCATGTTACAATCATAAACATAAATGTATTTTATTGGGATTTTGTGCGATAGACCAACGCAATGTGGCACATAAATGCGAAGTGGAAAGAAAATGATAAATGGTTTTTAAAATGTATTACAAATAAATATCTTAAAAGTGTGGCATGCATTTGTATTCAGCCCCCTTTACTCTAATACCCCTAACTAAAATCTAGTGGAACCAATTGCCTTCAGAAGTCACCTAAACATAAATAGAGTGCACCTGTGTGTGTAATGTAATCGCAGTATAAACACAGCTGTTCTGTGAGGCCCTCAAAGGTTTGTTAGGGAACAAACAGCATTATGAAGGCCAAGTAACACACCAGACAGGCCAGGGAAAAAGCTGTGGAGAAGTTTCAAGGAGAGTTAGGTTTTAAAAAAAATATCCAAGCTTTGAGCATATCACAGAGCACTGTTCCATCCATCATCCGAAAATAGAAAGAGTATGGCACAAGTGCAAACCTACCAAGACATGGCCGTCCACCTAAACTGACAGGCCGGGCAAGGAGAGCATTAATCAGAGAAGCGGCCAGGAGGCCCATGATAACTCTGGAGGAGCTGCAGAGATCCACAAGTCAGGTGGGAGAATTTGTCCACAGGACAACTATTAGTCGTGCACTCCACAAATTTGGTCTTTATGGAAGAGTGGCAAGAAGAAAGCCATTGTAGAAAGAAAGCCATAAGAAGTCATGTTTGCGGTTTGTGAAAAGCAATGTGGGGGACACAGCTAACATGTGGAAGAAGATGCCCTTGGTCAGATGAGACGAAAACTTTAACTTTTTGGCCTAAAAGCACAATGCTATATGTGACAGAAAACTAACACTGCACATCACCCTGAACACACCATCCCCCCTGTGAAACATGGTGGTGGTAGCATCATGTTATGGGGATGCTTTTCTTCAGCAGGGACAGAGAAGCAGGTCAGAGTTGATGGGAAAATGGATGGAGCCAAATAAGGGCAATCTTAGAACAAAACCTGTTAAGAGTCTGCAAAAGACTTGAGACTTGGGTGGAGGTTCACCTTCTAGCAGGACAAGGACTCTAAACATACAGCTGGAGCTACAATGGAATGATTTAGATCAAAGCATATTCATGTGTTAGAATGACCCAGTCAAAGTCCTAAATCCAATTGAGAATCTGTGCCAGGACTTGAAAATCACTGTTCAGGTGCTCTCCATCTAACCTGACAGAGCTTGAGCTATTCTGCAAAGAAGAATGGGCACAAATGTCACTCTAAATATGCAAAGCTGGTAGAGACATACTTAAAAAGAGTTGCAACTGTAATTGCAGCGAAAGGTGGTTCTACAAAGTATCGACTCAGAAGGGGCTGAATACAAATGCATACCACACTTTTCACATATTTATTTGTAAAAAATGTTGAAAACTATTTATCATTTTCCTTCCACTTTATGTTGGTCTATCATATAAAATCCCAATAAAATACATTTACGTTTTTGGTTGTAACATGACAACATGTGGAAAATTTCAAAGGGTATGAATACTTTTTAAAGGCACCGTACATGTAAAAATAAAACCCATTTAAAAACACACCAAACTGCAGCTGCCCCTATAAAATTGCAGGGGTGTGAAATTGGTCTTTTTTTCCAACTTTTCTTTTAATAAATTCTGGACCACCCGCCGCAGTTGCACATCGGTACTTTGACGTTAAATACCAGTGTTATGGCAGCAAATAGCTTTTCCTACAGGGCAGGCGGTGCGGTTCCAAATAAAAGTGGTCCCAAGCAGTGGATTCACCGCATGATCACTTTTATGGGCGGCGGGAGAGGTGACCCCCTGACGAATTTTCCCAGATGTTTTCCCGCTTACCGGATCAGTTGGTAGCGAGGAAAATGATCCAGCTCTTCTGTGTCCCAGGCAGGATGTCGAGTGAGGGCAAGATGGTCCCCACTCGACTCTATGGCCTTGGAGGACTGAAGCGACGTCATATGTCGTTTCCTCCCAACGGCCTTAAAGGGCCCATTTTTTTCATGCTTTACTTTTTTGCTTTTAAGTGTAGATGTGAGATCTGACCTCACATTAAAGAGGACCTGACCTGCTTATTTCTATTACAAGGGATGTTTACATTCCTTGTAATAGGAATAAAAGTGATCAAAATTTTTTTTTAAAGGGACAGTGTTAAAATAAAAAATAAAAGGTAAAATAAAGGAGAAAAAAGCGTCTCGTCCCTCTGAGCTTGTGCGCAGAAGCGTATGTAAGTTGCGTCCACATATGCAAACCATGTTCAAACCACATATGTGAGGTATCAACATGATTGTTAGAGCCAGAGCAATAGTTCTAGCCTTACACCTCCTCTGTAACTCTAAACTGTAGAAATTAAAAGTATCACCTATGGAGATTTTTACGTATCAATGTTTGCCGCGAGCGTGTGCAATTTTGAATGACATGTTGGGTATCTATTCACACAGCATAACATTATCTTTCACATTATAGAAAAAAAATTGGGCTAACTTTACGGTTTTCTTATTTTTTAATTTAAAAAAAGTGTATTTTTTTCCAAAAATTGCGTTTGTAAGACTGCTGTGCGAATACAGTGTGACAAAGTATTGCAACGATCTCCATTTTATTCTCTAGGGTCGCTAAAAAATATATATAATGTTTCGGGGTTCTAAGTAATTTTCTAGCAAAAAATACTGATTTTAACTTGTAAACAACAAGTGTTAGAAATAGGCCTGGTCCTTAGGTGGTTACCATTCCACCTTAACAAAATAAAGATAATAGAGTGTAAACAATAACAGGGGCTGAAATGATGATCCTGGTGGGACTTTGTAACCTAAATGCAAAAAATTAAAACATATTCTTCACCACCACAGTATATCTACTGTGCTGAATTCTCAAGGCATAGCGCTGAATTCTTATATCTATAATGTTTTTGTCTCACATCTGTCCTCAGGGAACACCAACAAGTACATGCACACCTGTTTTTACTCAGTTAAAAGTACTTCCACTTTAATTAACCCCTAATGACAGAAGGTAAAACAAACCTTAATGCCTGAACCCAGTTTTGCAACTTTGACTTTTGTTAGTAAAACTGTACAGGAGTGTTTCCAGGTGAATTATACCTTGTTTTTTTCAGGATAAATGGTACTTTAGTAGTAAATGTTAGCATTTAGCATTAGCTGACACGAATGTTGACACTAACAGTGCACCATCACTCACCCTACACCCCTCACACTAACCGAAAAAAAATAAAAAATATATATTTTTTAAACCTACCTAGAACAGACACCGATGTTATTGCTGCCACTGACACAAGCACTGATAATAATCTAGATATACCTTTTTTAACATAGGCATGCACACAGGGTATGCCTGGGCACACCCTTATCACCCTGTGCAGAGCCAATTCCACCTCCTTCCTGGTATCTCCTGTCTCCCCCCTGCAGTGCTGCCAGCTTCTCTTCTCTCCCACCGGCTGCTGCGAGGGATGTTTCAGGATGGATGCATGAATGAACACAGTGATCTGTACCGATCGGTCCCATGTTTATTCTTAACTGAAGCATAGTAAACTATGTTTACTATGCTTTAGTTTATGAATAAACAGAAAGCTGCACGGAAAAGAGCACTCCCCATTCGTTCACTGTCCACTGCAGCTGAGGCCTTTCCTGTTTAGACCCCTTGATATTTCACCAACACCCCCCCCCCCCCCAACAAGGCACCTAAAGTAATTGTAAAAAAATAATAAAAAAATAATATTGAAAGAGGTGTATATTTTATTCAAACCAACCCCTTGTGAAGGGGTTTTGTGTGTGCTGAGATGCAACGTAACGTTCTTCGGATTGGAAGCCCCGACAAGGAAAAAACTGGAGACTCGAGGGGGTGCGGACCACTGTCACAGATGAGCTGGGATTGGTAGATATCTGGTGGATCTCTTGCTGTCCAGGTGGCCTGTGGTCTGCTGTTCTTTTAGGGACCAGTCCAGGGAGCCTTGCCAGAGGATTGATCTATAAGGTGCAATATACATGTTTTGAAGGTACGTGGGTACTACCTAAGGGGGTCCACAGAGGTGCGGTGAAAGTGCACATCATCCTATGCATTTAAGCACAGAAGAGTTATTCACCTGATTATACCACAGACAGTATTGTTGATACTACTGATGAACTTTGGCTCATTTGTTTTGTGTCTGTGGACTTTGGAGACTGAGTCCTATATGCGCTGCTAGTGTTTATATGTTCACAAGGGAAAATCTTGGTTTGAATAATATATACACCTCTTTCAATATAAGTTTATTGTCAACAATAGCAGCTGCAATATATGGTTTTATAAATATATTATTTCATCAATTTTATTTCCACACTTTTGGATAGTGGCAACATATCATTCATATCCATAGCGCTGAGTGAGTGAGTTGTAGGGACCTATTGGTCTTTTATTCTTACTCCATTTTTTCTAATAGAAAAATAATATTGTAAAAAATAACTAATAAAAAAAAAAACTGTAAAAAAAGAATTAAAAAAAACAAGAAAAACAACTGACATCAATCTCTGCTCTAATGACACTGTCCATTGCTCTTCTGATATACACGCATGTGTTTGTGCTCTGGGGTGCACACCCTTATACAATACGCTGTACTCAGAAGTGTTTATTAACCACTTCAATACCAAACACTTTCACTCTTTTCTTGTCCAGGCCAATTTTCAGCTTTCAGCGTTGCCACACTTTGAATAGCAACGCTATACCCAAAATACATTTTTATGATTTTGTTCACACAAATAGAGCCTTCTTTTGGTGGTATTTAATCACTGCTGGAAAAAAAAACCTAAAACATTTGAAAAAAAGTGTTTGGACCAAAATGTGTACTGCTACATTTATTTGGTGAAAAATTACCCAAATTAGTGTATACTATTTAGTCTGTATGAAAGAGTCCACAAACTATGGTATATAGATCTGAAAATCGATAAATTCTGATGTACTTGATGGCCTTTCTTATTTCTTGAGGCCTGAAAATGCAAGGACAGTACACCTGTCCCCCAAATAACTACTTCTTAGAAAATAGATAATCCAAGGTATTTCGTGAGTATTTAGAGGCATGGTGAGTTTTTTGTAATTTTTTGGCACAATTTTTGGGAAAATGAAGAAAATTTAAAAAATGTTTTTCACAGTTGTTTTTTTCTACATACTGTCACCAGTGCAGTACAGCATCCTCGTATAAATGTTGTGGTGGTGATCAGGGACACTGACTGGTGACAGTATGTATAAAGAAAAAAAAAGGCTGTCCACAAGGTTTAGGAGTGTGTCTATGGCAATGTTTCACCATTCTTCCAGAAGTGCATTTGTTACATAGTTACATAGTTACATAGTAGGTGAGGTTGAATAAAGACAATAGTCCATCCAGTTCAACCTGTGTAGGTGTGTGTGACTGTAATCATCTAACATAGCCCTTAATCTCCTGATCCTTGAGATGTAAGTCTAAGAGTCTTTTGAAAGTCACCATACTACCCGCAGAAACCACCTCTTGTGGTAGACAATTCCACAATCTTGTAGCCCTAACAGTAAAGAACCCCCCACGTTGCCTGAGGTTAAAACGCTTCTCCTCTAATCGCATTGTATGTCCTCGAGTCCTCATGCAATTCCTTCGAATGAACAGCTTTTTTTCTAAGCTGAGATCCCCATTAAGATATTTATAAATTGCTATCATGTCCCCTCTCAGACGTCTCTTCTCCAGGGAAAATAAATCGAGCGATTGCAGCCGCTCTTCATAGGTAAGGTCCTCCAATCCCCTAATTAGTTTAGTTGCCCTTCTCTGGACTCTCTCCAGCTCCAACACATCCCTCCTGAGGACTGGCGACCAGAACTGGACAGAATACTCCAGATGCGGTCGGACCAGAGTTTTATAAAGTGGAAGGATTATAGTCTTATCTCTGGAATACATCCCTTTCTTTATGCATGCTAATATTCTGTTGGCTTTGGAAGCTGCCGCTTGGCATTGCATGCTGTTGCCTAATCTATCATCAACCAAGACTCCCAGATCTTTCTCCATTTTTGAGTCCCCCAAGGGTTCCCCTCCTAACATGTATTGTGTTTTTATGTTTTTGGTCCCCAAGTGCAAAACCTTACACTTCTCCACATTAAACCTCATTTGCCATGTCGTTGCCCACTCCGTAATTTTGTCCAGGTCATTCTGTAGGATATCTGCTTCATGCTGTGCAGTTATTGCCCTGGCCAATTTTGTGTCATCTGCAAAAATTGATAACGAACTACTGATCCCGTCCTCAATGCTGTTTATGAATAAATTGAACAAGGTTGGTCCCAGGACTGAGCCCTGGGGCACCCCGCTTACTACCTCAGCCCAGTCTGAGTATGCGCTGTTTATTACCACCCTTTGGACACTTCCTTTTAGCCAGTTCCGTATCCAAGAGCAAACCCTGCTGTCGATACCTGCAGACCTTATTTTATAAATTAAGCGCTTGTGGGAAACTGTATCAAACGCCTTAGCGAAATCCAAGTACACCACATCCACTGGTCTCCCCCTATCTAGCTCACAGCTCACTTCCTCGTAGAATGCTAAGAGATTGGTTTGACAAGAACGCCCATTTGTAAACCCGTGTTGGTTACTACTGATGATGTTGTTGTCTTTAGCATACTCTACGATATAATCCCTTATCATCCCCTCCAAGAGTTTACATATTATTGATGTCAGACTGACAGGCCTATAATTTCCCGGGATATGTCTCTGGCCCTTTTTGAATATCGGAATCACGTTAGCCTTCCTCCAATCCCCTGGTACATCTCCTGTCCTAATACTGTCAGCAAAGATTAGGAACAGTGGTCTAGATATAACCATACTGAGTTCCTTGAGCACTCTCGGATGTACGCCATCCGGGCCTGGTGATTTGTTTGTGTTAAGTTTATCCAGTCTTTCCCTGATTTCCCCCTCTGTTAGCCATAGTGGCAAGTCCTGTGTATTACTACTAACCATACAGTCATGGTCAGTGTACCCCTCCTTTTCCTGTGTAAAGACTGACGAGAAAAAAGCATTCAGCACGGTTGCTTTTTCAGTGTCCTCTGTAACCATCCTCCCATCATCGTTAATTATGTGTGCAATATGCTCTGCCCTAGTTTTTTTGCTGTTGATATATTTAAAGAATTTCTTTGGGTTTTTTTTACTATCCTCCGCTATTTGTCTCTCAAAGTTGATTTTAGCCATCTTGATTTCGTGTTTACACTTCTTATTTTCCTCCTTGTATTGCTGGAAGGCCGATACTGTGCCCTCTGATTTATATTTCTTGAAGGCCAATTTTTTTCCCCTAATAAGTTTTTTAACGCTACGGTTTAGCCAGCCAGGTTTGGCTTTGTCTCTTCTAAATTTATTCCCCATAGGAATGCACTGCAAGATGCCTTTGCTTAATATGTTCCTAAAGCATTCCCATTTTTCCTCAGTGGTCAGGGATCCCAGGGTTTGGTCCCAGTTTACCCTTTCCATCATTGAGTACAATTTTGGAAAGTCTGCCCTTCTGAAGTTTAGGGTTCTTATGTTCCCCACTTGCCTTTTTATATTGTTATTTATACTAAATGTGATCATCCTGTGATCGCTAGAGCCCAGGTTGTCCTGGACTCCTACCTCCGAGATTATGTCTGGGTCATTAGTGATCAATAGATCCAGGATTGCATTCTCTCTAGTAGGGGAATCCACCAACTGTGACATGTAGTTATCCTGTAAGGTTTCCGTGAATAGACGGGCCTTATGCGAGTGTGCAGTCCCCTCTTCCCAGTCAATGTCGGGATAATTGAAGTCCCCCAATATGATGACTGATCCCAGTTTTGCCGCTTTACCTATTAGTGCTAAAAATTCCAGCTCTACCTCCTCCCCTTGGTTAGGTGGCCTATAGCAAACCCCCACAACTACTTTTCCCTTATCTTCTTCCCTATCGAGTTCAACCCACACAGATTCTAAATCCATGCTCATCCCATCCGTAATGTCACTCCTTTCTAGCACCTTTATATTGTTCTTGACATAGAGACATACCCCTCCCCCTCTTTTTCCTACCCTGTCCTTCCGGTACACAGAATACCCTTGGATATTTGCCAGCCAGTCATGTGAGGGGTTGAACCAAGTTTCTGTTATTCCCACAAGGTCTATGTCCTCCTCATGTACTAACATGTCCAACTCATCCATCTTATTAGCTAGGCTCCTGGCATTAGCATATACCCCTCTTAGTTTTACGGAAGTTAAACGTGATTGGCGGTTATGTTTATTTTTGTTTGGTCTGCTGTTTTCCCGCACAGACCCGCCAATTGATGTTGTTGACCTAATGTCGCTGCTGACCCTACAACTGTCTTCAGTCCTCTGCTCCCTCCTGACTGATTCTACTTCTGAGCCCTCCCCCCCGTCTCCTAGTTTAAAAGCCCCTCCAACTCGGTGGCCATCTTTCTCCCCAAAAGAGCTGTACCGTCCCCATTAAGGTGCAGCCCATCCTTACTAAAGAGCCGGTAGCCGACTGAGAAGTCAGCCCAGTTCTCCAGGAACCCAAACCCCTCCTTCCTACACCAATTCCTCAGCCACTTGTTAAGTTCCCTAATCTCCTTCTGCCTCTCCTGTGTGGCTCGAGGTACAGGCAGTATTTCAGAGAAAACCACCTTGGAGGTCCTTTTCCTCAATCTATTACCTAAGTCCCTGAAATCGTTCTTAAGGATCCTCCACCTACCTTTAACTTTGTCATTAGTGCCCACATGCACCATGACCGCTGGGTCATCCCCAGCCCCGCACAACAATCTGTCTGCCAGATCTGCGATGTGCCGAACTCGGGCGCCCGGTAAACAACAAACTGTTCGGTTACCGAGATCTTTTTTACAGATTGCCCTCTCTGTCCTCTTGATAATTGAGTCCCCAACTACCACAACCTTTCTAACCTTTCCTGAGTTACAGCCCCCCTTCTTCCTGGAGCCGTCCCTCCCCTGGCAGCTGGGGGAGGGTGCATGCTCCAGCTCTGCCACCCCTGAGTTGATATCCCCCTCAACCTGCAACTCGGCAAACATGTTAGGGTGTACCAACTCAGGACTGGCCTCCCTGACACTCCTCCCCCTAACATTCCTAACAGTCACCCAGCTGCGTACCTCTGCTGCTTGCGTCTCCTCTATTCCTCCCTCCTCTATGCTGACCCCTGCCAGCGCCTGATGGGTAATGTCCAAGCTCCTTTCCAGGTTGTAGATGCCACGCAGTCTTGTCACTGTGCTCTCTAGATCCACGATGTGGGCTTCCAGAGCAACAAGTCGCTCACATCTTGCACAGCAGTATTCGTCCTCGATTGTTTCATCAAGGAACGCATACATGCCGCAAGAAGTGCACTGAGTGGCATCCCCAATCCTGTCGGACATTATTACCCACTACTCTATGGGGATAATATTAACGGCCTGCTCTTCCTTACCTACACTACCTCTAACTTCCCTGGTACTAAACCTGGGGTACCCACCAGTCGCTAATACCCTCACCAGTGAGGTCAGGCACTGGTGGAAGAGAAGGCCTGGCTCGCAGTCTCAGCTCTAATTCATCCCAAAAGTGTTCTATCGGGTTGAGGTCAGGACCAGTCAATTTCCTCCACCCCAAACTCGCTCATCCATGTCTTTATGGACCTTGCTTTGTGCACTGGTGCGCAGTCATGTTGGAACAAGATGGAGCCATCTCCAAATTGTTCCCACAAAGTTGGGAGCATGAAATTGTCCAAATTTTCTTGCTATGCTGACAGCTTAAAGCCTAGTACACACGCAACGATTTTCGGCCGACCGGTCATCCATCTTTTGTCCAGAGTGGTGTTTTGTTGGTTGGAATGTGCCTAGACTGCACACGAATTTTCCCGCCCGACAAAATTCTTCTTCAGAAGTGATGTCATGTGTTGCTTTGCTTTCTTTGTGTTCTTTCTATTCTGAGCATGCCCAGTCTTGCTCATAAGATTTTTCCCTGTCAAAATCTGTACTGACTGCACGAAAATCAGACGTGTTTTGACGGAGGACAAAAATTTTATAGCCTGCACACCAGATTTTTTTTGGCCGAAAAGTCGGAGTCGGTTGTCGGAAGCATCATACTAACAAGCCGAAAATCGGCAGATCGGTCGTCGGATGAAAATTCCCGGCCGAATTTCGACTCGTGTGTACGGGGCTTTAGTGTTCCCTTCACTGGATCTAAGGGGTCAAGCCCACCCCTAAAAAATTTTTTTTTTAAAGTATATCATGAAATATGAAAGTTCTGTTGTATAGGAATTATTGCAATGTAACATTTTCCCTGTAGTAATTTACATTTCATCTTAACACACCCCTAAAAAAAACACCCATTTCACAGAAGGAAGAAAAACAATTTTTTTTTTTTTTAGATCACTTTACTTGTTTTATATTTTCTTTCATTTATAAAATGCTGTGAAACCATCATATGGCAGTTTAAGTACACATTATTTCAATTAGCCTGGACATATTAGTTGTGACTTCCCAGCTCGCACATATACACTAATGCAGCTGAAAAAACACACAATTTGCATGTGCACATATTCCAACATATATACTGTAGTGGTAAAGTTATTGTACATGATTACTGGCAGTCATTGTGCAATGAACAACGCAAGACCCTAGAACGATATTCATGGACTGAAGAAATTCTCAAAGAGAAGGCAGTTTGCCTAGCATTGCATCAAGTCCTCCAAGGATACACATGGCTTATCACATTCCAATATGTTTCATATTATTTGTATATTCATTCATATTTGCCTTTCGCTTTACGTACAAAGAAAAGACAGCACGCTCTGCAGCTCATCATGCCAGTCAAAGCAAAAAGCAGCTAATGGATGTTTGCTATTAAATCAGACAGGGAAACAAGAAAATGCTCAATGGTATTCAGTGTTATTCATAGGCAGCAGCATATATTTCTCCTGGACTATGATGAGGAAAGGTGCATGATCAAGATGTACCAGTTTCATTTAGTACCATCCCTGTATTTACAGTTTCATAGGGCCTAATTCTCAACAGATCACCTAGGATTTACTGTATATGACAAGACAAGGCTTGAATAACAATGTAGTGGAATACATCAGGACAAAGGCACAAATTACATTTATTCCCACAGGTCGTTAAATGTTTAACAGTGGGATCTGCCAAACCATAGCAGAAGAAACCGGCTCTTCCTGTCGCTGTGGCTTGAGCTTCTTGTTTACTCTTCGGTGACCCTGTCCACCAGAGATTACCAAGACGGAGTCTGCCTTCAACTTCCCAGCTCGCTGTCTTTTGCTATGTTGTGGTGGCATGCTGGGGTCACTTAGAAGATCATAAAGAGTGCAATCATCCTTCCCCACGTCACATGAGTTTGATCCATGAGACAATGTGAGAGAGCCTGACGAGGAGGACAAGTCACTTCTTTGTGCAATGGACCCCATGGAGCCCCCAAGCCAAACGGCGTTGTCATTGTTATTGTTGGCAGTAGCTGCGTTTCCCTCCTCATTTTGCTGTACATGGGCACCACGAGAGTCCTCTGGTTTTAGTTCAATATTTGAAGTTTGGCTACATCTGCTCGGTGTCCGCCTATGCTTTTTGTTCACAGCAGTTGCCATGACAAGGAATTTGACTGCACCATGGTGTGCATGGTAAGACACCATTCCTCGTCCTGAAAAAGAAAACAATGCAAGGTCATAAGGGATGCTATTATGATTATCTGTTATTTGATTAAAGAGTAACTCAACTTTCATGGAAAAAGATAAGCAAACAAAAAAATAATATTAATATAGCGTATACAGGTCATATAAAAAAAAAAAACTCTTTCCTTTTCAATCTGCAGCACTATAATTTTCTGTAAATGCAATGCAGTATGGTTACCTGGAGGTGTATTGTACATACATGGTGTACAGAATGCCCCCAGATATGTCAATTCCTGTTTGTGTGATTGGCTCACTGATTTTCCCAGAAGTCTGCACTAAGATACAAGTCAGATTTTTTGGCAACCACTACAACAAAAAGTAATTGTTGGTGAGATGCTCCCAAAGGGAAATCTCGTATTAAGGGATGCAGGCTATGCCAATTTCCTCAATAGAGCCCTGCAGGTGCAGAAGCCTATTGATAATTATACCACTCCCATACAGATTAATCTAACACATGGACACAAACAGCTATTCTTGTGAATAACAAAAGTTAGGAATCAGCAAAAAATTCCTTAGATCACCCAGAGGGGAATGTTTTTTTCCTCAACAAAAGTAAAGTTACTCTTTAAGCTTCCATAATGTCATACATACATTTACTGCAAATCATACACGTATTATTCTCCTTTAAATTCAAAGCTGTAAATATCATACATGCATCCTCCAGCTATTTTTATGCATTTTATTTAAACCAAACTATTCTGAATAATTCCTTAATCTCACTATGCTATTATTTATTATTTATTTTTTTTTCCATAAAAAGTTTTTATTGAAAATGCTATTATTTATTATATGCACTATTAACTGTCTGCAAGCCATATTAATCATAGCATAAATGTACGGTAAGGATTTTCCTTTTTGATCCATTTAAAGAGGATCTGAATCCCTTGAAGCTGGGTTACAAAAAAGGCAGACAGAGGATAAAGGACTGGTCAGCAGTATTACCTGGGGTCCACCTGCATCTGCTCTTCATAAATAAATGGCACACAGTTACTCTCAAGAAGTGCTTGTAATAATCAGTAAGTCCACTGGGTATGGTGTAAACTTCAAATTAAAACAATTTTTGAACAACCACTGAAGAATGGCACATATCATGAGTACATTACCCCAAGAGCCCACCTGGCTGACCCCGGAATTAAAGCCACATGCCCAGATCGATAGATGGAGCCAGTGGGAGACCAATCCTGTGGCTGGTGTGTGGCACGTCAATGGCGTGTGTTGAGGAGGGAGGGGGAAGATGGTTGGGGTAATGTACTCACGATATATGCCATTCTTTAGTGGTTTATACCTTTTTTAGAACTTTTTGACCAATAAAATTGTTTTAATTTGAAGTTTACACCATACCCAGAGTGGACTTACTGATTATTACCCCAAACGCTTCTTGAGAGTAACTGTGTGCCATTTTCAGCATCCTTGTTCCCCAGGATAACTCTCCCTTGCAGCTACGGGGAATATTTTTAATCAACTTGTCACAGATCCTCCTTGGCACCTAGTCACACTGGTTGTGTTCTTCATAAAAAAAACTTACTATGCATTGTTCTGCACTCTGTCTCTGTGTGGGGGGTGGCCATATTGGTAGCAGCTGGACTTCCCCATGTCAGAGCCCCCAGAAAGGAGAGCGGTGGGCAGTACAGTAGTGATATCACTATATCTGCAGTCAGTCAGCATTGCATTACATCTCACACTACAGACATACAGCTATAAAGCTGTAGGTACAGGAGTGCATAAGCATCCCTGCATACTAGGATGTGTACTGCTATTTTTTTCAGGGGAATTCTTGACAAAAAGGTACATTTTTCAGGGTGCCACTCAATTACTATTTCTAGATTTTCCCTATAAAATATCAAATATAAATTCCACTTTTAAGTGAATGTACAGCATATTCAAAAGTTTTTATATAATGCAGTGTCAGCTTGATGTTAATATATTTATGAATTTGTTTTAATGTTTTGAAAACCTTGTTTCTACTATATTGATAAATGCTTTCAAGATCAAATTAGAAGAATGTGTCAATGTTGAGTGAACGTTTTGCAAATCTTAGGTGAAATCATTTATAAGTAGACCACTATATGTGTCTGTGATAACAAGCAAAACTATGAGCTCACTAAAAATATATACCTATACTGCCCCTTTAAAGTAAAACTATATTATACCCATCTAGAGTAACAGGTTTCCTGGATAGGTAGTCTCCTCTGCTATTGGTACTTTTTATTTCTAAGGAATTACTAGGAAAATTAAGATCAGGTGCACCTTTCACCTTTTTTTTTACATTTTGGACACACATTAGAAAATGTTTAAATATATGTTTGCTGTGTACAGTTGAAGAGATTTCCCCTAACTTTCAGAACACAGAAAATGTAAGGAAATCTTTTACATGAGGGGAAATTCCCACCTAGATGTTACTGAGACAGGTGCCCATTGGGAATACTTCTACTTGCTTTCTGTTAAAGGGACAACTGTACAATTGGGGGCTTCCCCTGTTTTTCTGTTCTGGTGACAATGGTCACAAAACAGAGAGGGTAAATCTTACCAGTGCGGATACAGACAGCAATATAAGATAACAGAGTTTTCTAACCCTTTTACACACTATCCAAAACTAGAAAAAAAAAATCGTTTTGGCTATAAATACACTTTTAGAACACTTTAGAGCTTATTTTGTCCTTTTTGTCATTTAAACTGGAGTTAAAAATAAGACACATAAAAAGACACATTTATCAAGAAAATAAAAGCAGCTTGACTGAGCTGAAATAGAGCAAAACAAAACAATGACAACATGTTAAACTAGCAAGATCATCAGGTTTGTGATGTTCTGAGCAGCAAGAAAAATAAAGAATTTAACGAGAGATTCCATGAACTTGCCAGGGTTATCTGCAAGCTGCTCCCAAGATAAACACTGAGCCTGTTTCAGAGCTTCATAACACAAAAATCAATGTTTGATATAGATGTGTGAATTAATCAATATTCACAGAACCAGCCTACTAATGACACCATCCACTCTAATTTTTCAATTCAAGTAGAAGTGTACTTAAATCTTCCCTTTTTTAGGTTTTGGATAGAGTAAGAAAGAGTTAGGTCCTGCCAGTTTTTTTATTGCCGTCTGTGCCCCTGTTGGGGAGAATTTCCCTATTTACTGTTTTACTTGTGTCACATGGGAAAGCAGGGAGGGGAAATGATAAGTCATCAATTAAAAACATGGTGAAGTTGAGAAGGGTTAGAACAGTGTTTCAGAAGCATGACCCCATCCATTGTCTCTTGACATATGTCTTTTTGGCCATGGAAACATGGCCCCACTCTCTGAAATAACATGGGAGACCTGCCTCTGGAAACATGTCAACACAGAGTCTCTAGTAACTTGACTACAGCTTATGACTAGTGCTATAGCATTTCTATGGTGTGCAGCATGTCCCCTTTTCGGACCTGGCAACATGACATGGATTTGGCTCTTGCAAACTTGCACTGTTACCACATTTCATTTAAAGAACCGATTATGGCTCTTTATTATAATATTGCATCTTAAAGAAAGATAAGGGCTCTTTTTAAAGGGATTGTAGAGGCAGAAGGTTTTTTTATCTTAATGCATTAGGATAAAAAAAACCTTCTGTGTACAGCAGCCCCCCTCAGCCCCCCTAATACTTTCCTGAGCCCCATCTATCCAGCGATGTTGTAGGAGTGTCTCAGCTGCCCTGGACTCCCTTCCTCATTGGATGAGACAGCAGTGCAGAGCGATTGGCTCCTGCTGCTGTCAATCAAAGTCAGTCAGCTATTGGTAAGCTATATAATAACTAGTCATATTTCAGTTCACTAAAATAATAGATCTGATTGCATGTTGTATTTCACTTGACACATTGCGTTTTGGATTTACCATAATCTGTTAAATCTATGTCTATATTAGGTTTTTAACACTGCCTACGTATTGGGAGAATAAGGCAGAAGCAGTTTGCATTATCTATGGTGTTCGCAGAACCTGTATTGAGAAAACAAAAACTAAAATTGCTTGGCTGTCATATTTTTGTAAGTTAGGCCCCAGGGGTACACTTTTACCTAGCAATGCAAGCATTCTGACCACCGGTAGAAAAAACAAAGTGTACAGGATGAAGAGTCAGATATACTGATTCATTTAAAGGCTAACTCCACCTTTTCAACATGTTACACGTCACCAACATTTTGAGTCACCGACTGAAACTGAAAGAGTATGCAGGTCGGGAGCTTATCTGCACTGTATTAAATTGTTTTTTATAAAATTCTAAACATTGAAAAACAAGAAAAAAAACGAACTTTGAAATACCCAAAAGAAAATAGATAAATCGTATACTGTCTAGAAACAAAGGAAATTATGAGAATAAACAATTTATACAATATTTGATATTCACTTATTATGGCATTTTCCTTTAAATTATTAAATTAAATTTTAAAAAAAAGCATTCCTTACACTAAACAAGATAAAGCTATCTACATAGTTACATAGTTAGTGAGGTTGAAAAAAGACATCAGTCCATCCAGTTCAACCTATGATGTGTGTGTGTGTGTTTGAGGTTAACCGTACATTGTATAACCCTTTATGTTGTGGTCTTTAAGGTGCCCATCTAATAGTTTTTTTAAACTATCGATACTCCCCGCTGATACCACTGCTTTTGGAAGAGAATTCCACATCCCCCACTGCTCTGACAGTAAAGAACTCCCTACGTATTTTAAGGTTAAACCGTTTTTCCTCTTGTTTTAGTGAGTGGCCACCAATGTGCCCTTTAAGCTGCGCGCATGCGCGGCAGCGCAGTCTAATTGACGGTCCCACGCAGCACAAAGTCAGACGGCGCAGCCGCAGAGCCGCAGACGACATAAAGACAGTGAAGGTAGTGAGCTGAGCAGTGCGCCCCGAGAGCCCGCCCATTGTGTGACAATAGCGAATGAAAATTCTCTAAAGTCCCATGGATCCTCCTCCTGGCCAATCAGGGAGCGGGTCCTCCCGATTCCTGATTGGCTGAAAGGCATACCACCCCATGCCATTGGCCGAGGTCCGAGGAGGAGGCGAGAGGACTGAGGAGACGCGGGGATGCGGGAGCCGGGGACTAAAGAGAAGCTGCCGTGACTTGTGAGGTAAGTGCACGGGTCTCGGGGGGGGGGGGACGCTGGCATCTCTGCACTGATTGGGGGAATTGCTGTGGCACTCTGCAATTGATTGGGGGAATTGCTGTGGCACTCTGCAATTTATTGGGGGCATTGCTGTGGCACTCTGCAATTGATTGGGGGCATTGCTGTGGCACTCTGCAATTGATTGGGGGCATTACTGTGGCACTCTGCAATTGATTGGGGGCATTGCTGTGGCATTCTGCAATTGATTGGGGGCATTGCTGTGGCACTCTGCAATTGATTGGGGACATTGCTGTGGCACTCTGCAATTGGGGGCATTGCTGTGGCACTCTGCAATTGATTAGGGGCATTGCTGTGTCACTCTGCATTGACGTCCCCTCTCCCCCCCCCCCCCCAATTGCTCAGTCTAAAGGTTTGCCCTCAGAAATGTTTTTATTTGCTCAGCACAGTAAAAAATTAGAGGGAACATTGGTGGCCACGTGTCTTATTGTATTCACTTTCTTTGAAAACTTTGTTCCTTATGCTAGGGTCATCACGAGTATAGTATTTGTACATTGATATTATACCCCCCCTCAAGCATCTCTTCTCCAGAGAGAATAAGTTCAATGCTTGTAGTCTTTCCTCATAGCTGAGATCCTCCATTCCCCTAATTATTTTTGTTGCCCTTCTCTGGACTCTCTCCAGTTCTAGCACATCCTTTCTGAGGATCGGTGCCCAGAACTGGACGGCATACTCCAGATGTGGCTGGATCAAAATCTTGTAAAGTGGGAGAATAATCTCTTTATTTCTGGAGTAAAGCCCCTTTTTTATACATGCCGGTATTCTAATGGCTTTGCTTGCAGTGGCTTGGCATTGCATGCCACTGCCAAGCCTGTTGTCCGCTAGGACCCCCAGGTCCTTTTCCATCCTAGACTCACCCAGAGGTTCCCCCCTTAGCGAGTAGCTTGCGTTCATGTTTCTGATGCCCAAGTGCATTATCTTACATTTTTCAACATTAAACATCATCTGCCATGTAGTTGCCCACCCCATTATTTTGTTCAGGTCTGCTTGTAAGGTTTCTACATTCTGCATAGAAGTTATTGCCCTGCTTAGTTTAGTATCATCTGCAAATACCGAGATTGTGCTAGATATCCCCTCCTCTAGATCGTTTATGAATAAATTAAACAGGATTGGTCCCAGGACAGATCCTTGGGGGACCCCACTTTCCACACCAGCCCAATACGAGTACTCCCCATTTATCACCACCCTCTGGACTCACCCCTGGAGCCAGTTCTCTATCCAGGTACTCACCCTATGGTCCATACCTACGTTTGTACAGTAAGCGTTTGTGGGGAACTGTGTCAAATGCCTTTGCAAAGTCCAGATACACCACATTCACAGGCCTTCCTTTATCTAAATGGTAGCTCACTTCTTCATAGAAGGTTATTAGATTGATCTGGCAAGAACAATTTTTCATGAATCCATGCTGATTACTACTAATAATACCATTTTCATTACTAAAGTCTTGTATATAGTCCCTTAACATCCCCTCCAAAATCTTGCAGACTACTAATGTTAGGCTGACCGGTCTATAGTTACCCGGGATATATCCCCCTTTTAAAATATTGGTAACACGTTGGCTTTTTTCCAATCAGCTGGCCCCATTCCCGTCTGTAGACTATGCGTAAAGATCAAGAATAATGGTCTGGCTATCACCTGGCTGAGCTCTTTAAGAACCCTCGGGTGCAAGCCATCCGGTCCCGGTGAGTTATTTATGTTACGTTTCTCTAGTTTAGTTCTAAGTCTAAGTCTTCTATCAACCATGGGGGTACTCCCTGAGGTGTATTATTTAATTTAGCATTACAAGCTGGGTTAGTGTAGCCCCCCCCCCCCAGTTCTTTTGTGAAGACTGAAGAAAAAAAATTATTTAGCACTTTCGCCTCCTCTCTGTCCTCTGTGGCCAGATTCCCTTCATCGTCTTTTATGGGGCCAATGTGTTCTGGTCTCGCTTTCTTACTATTTATATACTTAAAGAATTTATTGGGTTTTTTTGTCTCTTGTGTTCTATTTTAGCCGCCTTGATTTCGCCTTTACATTTCTTATTGCACTCTTTGTAATGTTGGAATGCTGTCAATGACCCCTCAGCCTTGTATTTTTGAAGGCCTTTTCTTTAGTATTATTATGCCTTTTTATGTTAAAGTTTAGCCACCCAGGGTTTATTTTTGCTCTTTTAAATGTATTCCCCTTTGGAATGCACTTGCCAATCCCTTTGTTTTCGTATGTTCTTGAAGCAGTCCCCTTTTTCCTCTGTGTTCTTTGTTCCCAGGGTTCTATCCCATTTGATATTGTCTAGCAAAGAGCGCAGTTTTGGGAAGTTGGCTCTTTTGAAATTCAGTGTCCTTACAGTATATTACCCCTTGGGTTTCCTATTACTATGATTAATACTGAAACTAATTGACCTATAGTCACTGTTTCCTCAGTTGCCCCATATTTCTATATCCATGATCAGGGCCGTATTGTTGGTAATCAGTAGGTCTAGTACAGCATTGTTTCTTGTCAGTGTCTTCACCATCTGACCCATGAAATTGTCCTGCAAAACATTTAGGAACTGTCGAGCCATGGATGAATGTGTGGTTCCTTCTGTCCAGTCTATATCTGGATAATTAAAGTCCCCCATTATAATTACCTTTCCCATCCTTGCTGCCATTCCAATTTGTGAAAGGAGGTCCGCCTTCCCCTCCTCCCTCTGGTTTGGGGGCCTATAGCATAAGCCCAATATTACTTTCCCCATAGTGCCTTTCCTTTGAAGTTCTACCCATAGGGATTCTACCTACTCCTTAGCTCCATTATTAATATCGTCCCTCCTATTTACCTGTACACTGTTCTTAATATACAGACATACCCCTCTCCCTTTTTTACCTTCTCTATCTCTGTGATAAAGTGAATGCCCCTGAATGGTTGCCAGCCAATGATGAGAGCAGTCAAACCAAGTCTCTGAAATCCCCACAAAATCTAAGTCCTCCCCATACATTAGCACCTCCAGGTTTCCCATCTTGTTGGCCAGGCTTCTAGCATTGGTATACAAACCTTGTAATTTTGTCCGGTTGCATACTAGATCCTCGTTTGATATTGTATTTAGGCTGCGCTTGTGATTTTTCCCCATACCCACCTTGGGTTTAGGAACTCTGAACACCCTACCGCTAATATCCCCATTTGTGCCCGCTGAACCTTGCTCCCGCTGGCTAATTCTATGTCTGTACCCTCCCCCCAATCACCTAGTTTAAAAGCCCCTCTAACTTGTTGGCCATCTTCTCACCCAGTATGGTTGCCCACTCCCCATTTAGGTGCAATCTACTCTCGAAAAGAAAATCAAATATACCCTCCGTCATTGATTGTTTCACAATGGACTTCCAATGTCAAGAAATTACAGCTTCTGCTGCCGAAAGGAAATGCCTAAGAATATATTTTTCAGCTGATTTATTAGTGCCAGAAATGACAATGTAAAATACTACTTTGGGCATATTATTAACTTGGATCCCCTTTGTCTGAATCCTTGCCAAAAATGTTAAATAGGGGGACATTTCCAACAAATATGGGTCATAGTCCCCTTGACTATGGTAATGCCAACAGGTATCAGGGACAGTGGAAGAGATATGATTCAGAGTTTCTGGACATTCATACCACCCGGTAATCAACTTTAAATTCTTCTCTTCTGTTTTATTAGCAAAGGACAGTCTATGAGGAATGATAAAACATGTATTCCATTCTTCTGGAGTAATATTATTACGGAAATTTCTTTCAGGTAGCCATATATGATTGAAAAATGTGAGACAAACTGTAAAATTCATTAAATTACAGATATTACATGGATAGGTGGAATATCTTGAAAAAAAAGGCCTCTAGTGGGTGGGTTGTGTCTGAATCTGTTAAACATTTGAAATATATTGCAGAAATTAGTAAAGTTGATGTCTCTGAAACCAATGGCCCAAGGCTGTGGGTTCCAATGGAACTGATCGTATAGAAATAAATCAAGGGCTCATGTTGTACCACTATAACTATTCTACAGTGGGTACCCTCAAGTCATGAGCCGAAGGACAGAGCTCATGTAGCAGGGGGAAATGCCTGATTATTGAAAAAAGGTGTCATAGGACCTAGTATATAGTGAGAGACCTGAAATTCATGGATAATCAGGTCCCAGGTTGCAAAAGTTTGTTTCATTAGATCTGGGAATGTGTTAGGATCCTTCCTAAGGTTGAGGAGATTACAAGATAGAGCCAGTAGAACCAATAATGGCATTGCTCCTTCCAGTTGAACTGATAATGTCCTATGTAAATTATGAAACCAGTCTACTACTCTTGCAACTATTGATGAGTAATAATATATTGTTCCATCAGGGGCACTGCCCCCTCTCAGTCTTAAGAAGTGACAGCCTTTTGAAGCATATTCAAGGAAAATTGTTATTCCAAATAAAAGCAGTAAGCAGTTGTTGTAGTGTTTTGAAATATGTCATCGGGATAGAGATCAGTAGTGTCTGAAAAATACTGTATAGAGGAACCTTGGAAGGACATTGATCCTATCTAACTATGATATGCATTTTACTGAGTAAGCCTTAAGTTCTAATCGGACTTTATTTAACATATTAAGATAGTACAAAGAGAAAATCTGTGTTCATAGGAATGTGAATTCCCAGATGTCATACAGAGGAGAGAGCATATATAAAAAGATAGTCCTAATTGTTTTAGCTGAATTGAAGATGGCGAATCATTTATTATGTCGGACTTGGAAAGGTTCACCATAAAATTACTGTAAATACCAAAGCGCTGAACCTATTGTAAGATAGAAGACATAGAAAGGTGAGAGTGTGTCATGTATAGAAGAACGTCTTCCACAAATAATGCTAATTTTGTATGGTGACTTCCCATATTATGTTAGAATTTTGACTTAGGGCCACAATAAGATGTTCCATTTTTAAGATGTTAAGAAGGGGAGAAAGCAGACAGTTCTGATGGGTACCATTTCTAAATTTGTAATATTGGGGAAATGAAACACCCGAAGGGTGTGAATAGAGAGACAATTATTATGGCTAACATGTTCGGTCTTAGATCGTTTAGTGACAGGGTGAGCTGTAAAAACCTCCAGCGCATCCTGTCCAAAGCCTTTTCCACATCTATTGTCAAAAGACACATTGAGATTCTATGGATTTATGCATACTGCAAGAGTAAGATGGTTTTCAGGGTATTATCCCTTGCCTCATGACCTTGGAATTTTTTTCAGAATTAATACCCTGAAGATGGAATATAAATACATGGGAGCTCCTTGGTTGGAGAACCACGGCCAAGAATTTCAATCACATTTATTACTAAATTTATATTTTATAATTATATTTATGTAAGGCCAATTTGTTTTCGAGTATACGTGAGGAAATCTCGAAGAATTCACTTAAATTTGATTGCATAGATGAGATTTTCTGAACTGGCAGGGATAAAAGCTTTTTTAGGTTTGATTTCCAACTCACAGAGCATATTTAACCACTTGCCTACTTTTACCCCCTTCCTGTCCAGGCCAATTTTCAGCTTTCAGCAGTCATACCTTGATGCCCTGATTATCAGTGCCGATGTCCCTTTAATTGTCAGCGTGAGGAAAGAAAAGCAGATAACCGACTTGTGTTTACATCCTGTGATCAGCTTCATTGACAGCTGAAAGTATGAAACACATCTGAAAGATGGCGAAACACATCAGAAATGCACCATAACGCACATGTCCTCAACTGAGATAAAGAGAAAAAAAAGGGGGAAAACTGCACTGGAATGCATCAAAAACATGCAAGCTGGAACATAGAAATTGTGTTGTATATTGGCTCTCAATGTGTAAATTTAAATGTTTTGAAAGTGTGGGAAGATCACAGAAAGCAGCACTGTGACAAAATAAGGAATGCTTTGTGCATACTGTTGTTAAAGTACATAGAAGAATCCTGTGCCACATTTGTTGTATTACACTGCTGTGCAAAGATAACTACAGTCTATGTCAAATTCCACTGCCCACCTTTCTTTATTTATTAAAAAACAAAAAATTAGGTGAATGATGTGAACCAAATATTTAAAGTTCATTTCTAGGCATTTTTGTTTTAGTTTCCAATAGAGTGGGTAACAGTCAAACTTATTTTAGTGCAATTGTCACCGGGACAGAAAGGCACAGAGCAAAAAAAAACTGATTATTATTTTTACATATATTTATATAGTGCCGACAATTTGAGGAGCACTTTGCATTTTGTACATTCTAATTAGACCAGGACCTTTACAATCTAAGGTTCCTACCTAAACGAGGGCTATTTCTGGAGACACAATTCGATTAGCCTACTTGCATGTCCTTGGAGTATGGCAGGAAACCAACACAACTGCAAGGAGAACATGGAAACTCCATGCAGATAGTGTCCTGACTGGGCTTTGAACCAGAGACCCTAGTGATGCACGGCAGAAGTGCTAACCACTAAGCCACTGTGCTGCCAAAAAATATATTTTAATCACATACTTTCCTTATTGAAATGATCAAATGTATTGATAGACATCTGGGGATGTGATATTAAGCCCCCCTGGATGGGCCGTGTCGACGGCGGCATCGGGCTCAGAATCAGATGAGACAGAATGAGCAGAGGAAGGCAGGGGACACTTCATCCTGGGCCTTTGCCCACATGCCGCTTCCACTCAGGATACTAAGGACTACAGGACCACCGTAAGCACAACCATGGGAAGCTGGGAATCCAAGTGACTTGGCACCTCCATGAGAGGGTCAGTGGTGAAGATGTGACCCTGAGGCTCCATAAGAAAAGGAAGAACTGGAATACAAACAATGTTTTGGCACCACTAAAGGATCCCTCCAAAGCTCAGGGTACCTATCAGCAGAGAGAGAGATAACAGGGACCCCCAAGGACCCTACCGACCGGAGGAGCACCGAAAATTCAGACCCAGCAACCCATGGACGCCATCTGCTTCATATATCCCGGGACAGGAAGAGGAGACTGAGGAAAAAGAGGAAAAGGAGGAGCCCCGGCCTCTCCATGAGGTTTCGGCCATCTCCAGTGTTTCGCCGACAGTGGAAGGTAAAATGGCCACCATGACATCACTGGGCTACACAAACATGGCTGCCGACTGGAAACCAGCCAGAGCAAGGGAAAATGGCCGTCATGATGTCATCGGACGTTTGAAACATGGCCGCTGGCTGCCGAGGATGCCGAAAGCATACTGCCCAGGAACAGTCTGTGCCTTCAGAATCGCTGTGCCCTCTGCAAGGGGACCCTCACCACTAAAAGTACTGTACACCCCAAGCAGGGACATTTAGGGGAACTTCACTGTGCCCTCTGCACTAGGGACCCCCAAACTGCACCATATCTACACATAGTAGGGCAGACACCTAGGGGTCTCCGCTGCGCCCTCTGCACTAAAACTCCCCCCCCCATACCATCAGGACAGGACACACACCACCTTAACAAAAGAGAAATGGTGGGGGAGACCCCCAGGGGTCTCTCCGGCCTGCCCTGGACCCCCACCAGTCCAGTCCGTGGGGGGGAGCCCACTCAATTAAGGCACTTTATGATGGAAGGAGGGAACCTGCAGGCAGGTCCGACCATCCCAGGAGGGTACCCGCATCCACCCCAAAACCACCCAAAGAGGAGAGGGGGAATTGTACTTACCCTTCCATGGTGCGGGTGATGCTCCAGACAGAACTCCTCATCACCGAAGCGGGGGAGCTGTCGGCCAAGGGAACGCTGTGACTCAGACCAGCTCCAGGTCGTTTGGAATCCTGCAAGATGTTTAACTCGCGGTCCAGCCTCTGTCCGCGAGGCTATGTCAGGGCCGACCTAGAGCGTAGCTGCAGTCTGCACACACTTGCTGGCTGAGAGGGCCATTTAATCTAGATTATCCTGCCCGTCGCCCAGCCCGACAGTTGATTGTAGATCTCCCAAGAGTGAAAAAAAAAAAATGCATGGAAGGAGAACAAATTGCTAGGACCAAGAGATCCAAATAGGGAGCCTAGGTCCCTACTCCTGACTAGGCAGATTAAAACTGATTACCTAGAGCAGAGAGGGGGGGTTATATACCAGCTAAGAATGGCCCATAGGCGTAGCCAGGTGTTTTTTTGTTCTGCTTAGTCCTACTCCTGGAGGAGGATATAAAACCCAGTATTTATGATTCATGGAGGGATGTGTCTATCAAGAAATGAATGAGCAAAGAATATATCCTAAACATGCCCCAATTAGAAGATATTCCAGTGAGCAGCAGCCAACGCATGTGCCCTGAAGGAACAGCTTACCTTTGTGCACATACAGGGGAGTGGCGTCATCGCAGCTCGGCCATTCAAGCGGCTTCAGCCGGAAGGAAAACCGGGTTAAGATGGAAGCCTCTGCAATGGTGATAGCGCACTGCTGGAGGGCTTCGTTTTAAGGTAAGTATCTCACAACATGCTAGTATGTGGTACATAATAGCACGTTATGATATTACCTTGCAGGAAGATTTTCTTTTATTGGGAAACGTTACTACCGCTTTAATATATACAGTTCTTGTTATTCCATTTGAAAGAAAGATTTTAAAAAGCAAGTTTATTTTATTTACTGCATAAGCTTTCCATTCATTTCAAGCATAATACCTTTATATACACTGCATTTCATGTCACAGTGTAACAAAACGACTTTCCGTTTGTAAAACTACTCCATGCTGAATTTTTTTTTTTTTCACATTTCTCTTAATTTTTTTCTCGCAGAAAAAAAAAAAAAACGGGAAAAAAACTTTTTTTCTCATGGCTTCAAAATTTTTTTAAATTTTACATTTTTTGTGAGTTTTGTAGAACATGCTTTACATTGTAGAAAATACAATTAGCAAAAAAATAATCAAACCGAGACAATGTCACTGTGACAGCTCGACTATCTTTTTTCTCTTTAAAACCAAAATGAAAAGCCTATACTAAGAGATGAACAATCTTCTAAAGAAAAACCATACAAGTATATTACACAATATTTTATGGATTTGTACACAGAACTTACCAGTTACTTTTGGAATTCCTTGTAGGCGAGGTACTGGGAATGCTACTATAACACCGACGTTCGTACCGACCATTAGTAGACCATGACAAACAAGCAAACTGGTCACCGATACATGCTGCTGCCCTGCGAAACAGAAACAAAGATACTGCAAGTTATACTCATTGGATTGGAACGTCTCAACAAATTAAATTATTGGAAAACAGTAATGTAATTTTATTAGCCAGAAGAGGCATTAGCAAAAAGATGACAAAGGTATTTATGTTGGCGAGTTCGAAACTTTAAGATATGTAGAGCCACTGATAATCAAAAAAGCAACTCAAAAACACATACATTTTTACAATTTTATTAGTGTATGTTGTAGGCTACTGAAGTAATAAGAAATATTGCCAGTATTTGCTTTTGAGAAATAATGAGAGAATTTTAGCAGCGTGTCTTATGAAATAGCATATAGTTTTGCAAGCTGTAGATCTTTTATGGAGAACAGTAGAGGGTAAACTAGTTCAATCTTTTAGTTAATTTAGCTGCATTCTTCTAAAGTACCACGCTGTTTTAGGATAAGCACTTTATAAAAATCATTGTACATTTCAATGCACAGGGCCTTCTAGTAAAGCAACCTTCTTAAATGTATCCATTTAAAAACACAGTAAACAAGATTTTAGCCAGCACCATGAAGAGATAAGCCAGGATTTACTGTACACATTAATGTTGGGTGGAAAAGTGATCTGAATAGGTAACCAATTTCCTTTCTAAGGGAATCTTTCATTTGTTAGTTCAGGGCAAAGTGGCAGGTTCTCCTGAAAGTTTACCCCCATCACTGATACTCTCCTTTCTCTTGCTCCTCTGTGGCTCTGTTCATCCATTAGAGTCATTAGTCTTAACCCTGTTGACTCTCCATGTAGGTCAGTGTTGTAGCTTACACAGAGTAAATAACATACTCCCCTCCTCCATGTGACAGTGTTCCTATCTGTTTTTTTTACACTCAGGCCTAAGCACTGCATCCTGGGAGAATGTAGTTCATTTCCCCTTAATAATCGGAAGCACTGGGTATTTTATTAAATTGTATTAAATAAAACATGCCATACTTACCTGCTCTCTGCAGTGACTTTGCACAGAGCAGCCCCAATCCTCCTCTTCTTGGGTCCCGTCGGTGCTCCTGGCCCCTCCCTCCTGCCGAGTGCCCCCATAGAAGGCAGCTTGCTATGGGAGCTCCCGAGCAGGCTCACTCCCGAACCGCTGCCCTGTCTGTCCATTCAGACATAGAGCTTGGCACTATGTACTTTACTGTGGTTTACTGTATGCAAACCCTAAAAATGTAAGTATTTTATTTGATCCTTTTTGGCCTGTTGATTGTACCATTAATAGTTTTTCCATATTAGTCTTTGTAGCTGTTTGAATAAAAAAATAACTGTTGATCCTGTCAGAAATCTTGGGAGCTAATAACTTCCTGTGCTGTACTCTTAACAGTAAAAATTGTTCCCATCCATCTCTGTGAACTATAGAACACCTTTCTTGTACGGGTAGAGCGAGTGACTGTTGTCACCCTGGAACAAGTGTTTTATTGGCAGGCTCACCAGGTGAGAAAAAATAAAATGCCCACTACATCAAACGACTGGCAAGCTGCTATATATTTTGCTCATGGATTCTTGGAATTTTTAGGAGGACAATAAAGGCAGATCCCATATTCTTTAAATAAGTGTTACTCAGTAAAAATAAAGTAATTATGTGCCACTTATTTTTTCTTCTGTTTATTACTCTGATATTTTGTAGGTTGGAATGTTTTCAATTCTACCATTATGGTATGATGTGTTGTTTTTTTTTAAATAAACTTTAGAGTTTCTTATTTCCAATAAATTATTTAGCTATTGGAAGGCAAATGCCAACCCTGGTGTTCTGCAAACAAAAAACTGGCACTCTAATGAACAGTAGTTCACTATATAAAGGATGGCATGTATTCTACTTCCCACTAATGCACCCGGATAGAGCAGAATAGATGGAAGATAATGACAACTCCTACACGAGCTGTTCATTCAGCTGTGTCATAAAGTAATCTGTTTCATGTATACAAGGCTGAAAGAAAAAGAAATTCTATTACCAAGAAATAATAAGTTTCTGCAATATACACTTAATTTTTTCTTTCTAAAAAACAGAGCACATGCAACTGTATTTTGCAGAGAAAAAAACAATATATTAAATGTATTTAAATGTTACAGAGACCCATATTTTGACTCAGAAGCTCTGATACAATACGCTGGTGCCACTAGAGGCCAAGAAATGTATGAGAATTAATGGCTGGAGAAGCTAAATTAGATTGTCATCTTTGCATTGTTGTAAATCACGTGGTAATGCCCAAGCCAAGATACACTGTGATGCCATTTATTTTGAACGGAATGGAGATGTGCTTCAGTGAGAAAAGTAAAAGTTTAATAATAGTCCATTTACAATGCACTGCCTATTTTATTGCAATGCACATCCTGGGGGCATTCTGTGCAGTGTTTGTATAAAAAGAAAACTGACAGAAATCTACGAGTCTGTGAGTTAACAGCATCTACAGCAATAGGAGCTTAATTTTTTCTCAGAAATTTACATTTGTTAGGATTAGAAGTAGATTGGAAACTAAATCCAGTTTTCTTTTAAGCTCCCCAATCCTGTGCACCCTCCTCTTGCAATATTTTCCCCGTTAAAACATACCCTTTTCCCTGAGTTCCTCTGTCCACTCTAGTGACATCTTTAGGTCCTCTGTCTTTCTGTCCTGTGGTGGCAGTAGGTTGTCATCAATGCTACAGAGAGTGCCACTGCCACTAGGACATCAGCATTGCTCTCTATAGTGAGCCTAAGCAGATGTATTACCTCATGGTTGGGATTCTAAAAGCAAATATGTCACTAAAAGCAATGTTTGCAATAACAGACACCCTATAAAGAAGACATATAATACCCACCTCTTCCATTGCATGTACTGCCAATCCAAGCTCTAGTGAATAAAATTCTGCAGCTGAAGAATCTTCAAAATGTGACACTTGCATGAGCTGTGCTCCTCCCCTATATGTGTGTGTATGTTTCTAATTACAGAAAAATCTACCCTGCACACATACCTCTATGGCATGTAAACTCATCTTTGGATGCATGGCTCCAGTGGCACTGTAGTAAAAACAGTCAACATAGCCAATGTCCCAATAATACCAAATGGCAGCTGTGGATTTTTAAGTCAAATGAAAATGCCATATAATCCTATGTTTCAGGGCACGTGGGACATCCTGAGAAAGGGTTTTTTAATATTCACGGAATTCAAATTAAATTCCAAAAATCAATTAACTCATCTAATGTAGATAATAAAATAGGGAATACTGATATTTTTCTTGAAAACTCACAAAACAAAATTGCACAGTGTGACAATGTTTTTGAACACATCACAGAGTTATTAAAACATCACAGAGAGAGAGTTATTATTTTGTCATCTTATTTTCTGATATCCTGGAATTATATATAAATATGAACTGAAGAACAAAAGTATAAAAAGCCTAACACAAACAATATCTTATTTTTCTCATCTCTATTTTTGTAGCTGTTAACAATAACATCAAGTACAGATGATGTACTGTATATACTGTACTTTAGCTGTTTACTGGCTGTGCAAAACATGCTTGTTATGTTCTCACTATGCAGTCCTTTGACAAGATAATAGGACATACTTGCATCATTGCTTGGTAAACTTTCAAGCATTGTTCTCAAGCACCTGGAAAACTTTGCTTTGAAATACAAGTATCAGCTATTAACCTTAGACCTTATTTATCAAGGCCCATGTGGAAATATTCGTGTGAAATCATAACATAACTGCCTTAACAGGAAGCACACGAATGACAGATCTGTCATTTTTACTGGTGAATATCCGTTTTTTTTTTATTTTTTACTCAACAGCAGTCAGTAAATGAATGCAGTTTTCATGATACATACAAATCCCCCCCAAAAAAAAAAAAAAAAAATACAAAAATAAAACAAGCAACCCTTAATGGATGATGGGTTTCATAGTGTGAATTACTTTACTGGTTGACAAAAAATAAAAATAATTTATATTATGTTGGATTCTGTGGACAGTGAATGAGGACAAGGTTACATAAAGAATGCTTTATAGCCATTATAAAAGGTTAAAGAACAACTCTCTTTTTTTTTTTAACTTCCACTGAAGGTTTTAAAAAAGAAACAAAGATACAAACATCACTAGATGCAATACTCTCTAAATCCAGATGTGCCTTCTGCAGGGCCTATTCTCTGCTACAAGATTTTCTTAAACTAGCCATACACCATTTATTTTCAGCCACTACGCTGGGGGAAAAAAAAAACTGATTTCTCCATCTACACAAATGAGGTGGATGGAGGAATCTGCCCACGAGGGCATTGTATTCAAAACAACAGCAACTGCCACTGTCAGAACAATCCAATCAGTGGCTGTAGCTGTTTGGCTGCAGCCACCAGGTCCTTAACCTGAGGAGATAGAAAGTGGGACTGACAATCTGGGACTGACTGACAATCTAAAAGTTAGAGGTCAGTACCATGAGGACAGATTTTTGCCAACTGGTTTTGAGACCTGAGTAGGTACCAAATGGTTTTCTGGTTTGGATAGCTTAGTTAGCTAAGTTTATGGTATGATTTGTTCCCTACATATACATTTAATATTAGATCATTAGTGTAAGAATAGATCTTTAGCAATATGAGATCATTAATGTAAAGACCCACTTGATCTATACTACTGACTAAGGTAAGACCCCTAAAGCAATCCAAGCAGTGTATCCTGATAGCTAGAGATTCAATAGCTATAGCTAATAGGAGAGGAGATAAAAGGTCACACTTGTTGTGTACCTCTATGTAACAGTAAAGAAGGGGACAGACAATCATTCACCAACATTTTGGCGCATGGGTGAGCATAAAATACTGAAAACTACTTGCAAAACCTGGAACCAAAGCTTAAGAAGTTAGGATCAGTCTGAAGAAAGGGAAGTTCTATGGAATCAAATGCTTTGGAGGTATCAAGAGACCCCAAGTTACAGGACTCCAGCTCGTAACCCATGAATTATGCTATAATCTACGTCCTATAATTATTTATAGATGTAGAGTTTCCTGTCATGCAGTCAGTTAGGTCATCATGGACAATTGAAAGAATGACTGTGTTTAGTCTAAGGGCTAGGATTTTCATTCATTCATTCATTTTATTTTAGGTCCAACAAGGAAATTGGCCTATATGACAAACCGTCTCTGTTGGATCTTTATCTGGTATAAGCAATAAAATAACAGTGGCATTATACATTGAATCACGAAATACACCTCTTTCAAATGCCTCCCTTTATACATACTGTACTGTATACCAGCACAGAGGCAAGTATTTTTAGGTATCTTCTGTACACCTTCAAGGGTAGATCATCAGACCCGGAGGCCTTACTCATTAAAAATTGTGTGACAGTTGCCTTAATCTCTTCCTCAGTGATTGACCTATCCAGCGGGGCCACTTGAGCACTAGTCAACTGAAGAAATATTACATTAGTAAGGTACTGGTCTATAACTGCAGCTTATCTAGGGAGAGGTGGCAGGTTTTTATTCAGGCGAGAACTATAGTGTCTGCATTACAAGGAATTTCCAGAACTTCCTGGTACCCTGGAAATTCAAGGCAAGCATTTAGGCAAACAGGGACCAAAACTCTTAGATTTACATTTTAACTTGCAGATTCCTATTGAACACATTATTTCAGAGGTTGCATCAATTGTCTGTAGGGATTTGGCTAGTAGTTAAAGGGCCAGGCACCACTGAAATAGATCTGGTTCTGGTTTTCTGTGGTCTGGAAGTAGTCATTGTGTGCACACAAGCATCTTTTGGAGCCTGCATCATCATCTCAATTCCTGTTTACCATATTTATCCAGTCCATTGATTCACTTTAGGTTTAATTCAGTAAGGCAATTGCAAAGTGGCATAAAACATTTTTTTATCATGGCTAAAAAGTGTGTTTTTCCCTCTTTTTTTCAGGAATCATGCTTAAATCACTCACTTCTCTGAGCTCTGTGAGCAGAGAGCTTGTGGCTGCCAGTCACAACTCTCTGCCACCCCTCCCCCCCCCCCCCCCATGCTCACTGGAGTGCTGGGCAGTGGAGGGGGTGGGAGTGGCTTGCTCAGGCTCTCAGCAGCTGGCTGAGAAGCAGAGCCAGGTATCAGTCCAGGGTTGTGGCCGGATCCCGACCATATTTTCGTGATCTCGCCCCAGCCTCGACCAGCTCTGTGACGTCAGCAGACAATGGGCTTTAGCCTGCTGAAACCAGGTCACAGGAGTGCAGAACCAACTGCACTCCTGTGGTTCATAGGAGAAATACAGCCAAATGTGCTTTGGCTGTTGTTCCCCTTTAATAGTCTTAAAATAATCATTCTATGTATGGTATTCAACCTTCAAGTTTATTAGTTGTGACCTACTAAGAATCTCTTAGAATATCCAAGAACCCCATGTGTTACAACTAAACTATTATACAGATTATTACAATTATTGCACTAAAGCTAAAATACCCTTTGTAAAGGTGGTAGAGTGTTGCTGTGAAAGAAACTCCCCAACTGTTATGGTCTCCCATATAAAGTATGATACGGAAAAAGCAGCATGGTTAACATTTGCAAACCCACTGCCACTGAAATACTGAACTGTATGCATGGTATGCTAGGATTGTGTTTAAAAACCATGTTTAAAAAAGAAAGGGTCACTTGACCCTACCTTTTAGATTGTACGCTCTCTGAACTCTTTAGTATTGAATTATATTGTTTAGCTGTACGGTTTCTCTTTATTTTGTAAAGCACTGCACAAACTGTTGACACTATATAAATCCTGTATTATAATAATAATAATAATAAAAAGAGAACACATAGAAATATATTATTGAATATTTACATTCCTCTAAATGGCTGAACTTTTAATCTAAATAATAACAAATCCCAGACGGAAGACTACAAAATTGCAGAAGCTAAAAAACTGGCAATTGCACAGTGGCAGCCTTGTTAAGTAAGGAAAAGCTTCAACAGTTTTCCAGACTGTTTACAAAGAATACCACTATTTACTCCTGGTAACAAAGATGCTTTGAGAGGGACAATTGTGTGGGACTGGGGCAATGTGCCCGGCAGAGTCAAAGTCACATTAAAGAACATGTTTTCATAGTTAACAGGCAATTGCTGCTTTTTTTTTATTGTTTTAACAGATCATCATCATTTAATGTAGTTGCATTCCAAAAATAGACAATCATCACATAATTCATGGCTTTTGACCCCTAAAGAGGTATTATATTTATCAATCACAGTAATATTGAAATATATTTAAATTACCCTAATTAGCAGTAAAGTAGCCTCAAAAAAGAATGGCCTTATCTAGTTTTTACACTGAATTTTGTAGTGGTTCTCATGAAATAGGAGCACACAAGTATGAGATGAATTTTATAAATCCCCAAACCTAAGCAGGAAAATATATTTGATTTTTACTACATTTAGGCCAAAGCTGTCTTTACAGATGATGGGGGCTCAGTTGAATATGGCATTTAAGTCCTACATATGATTTTTATTATCTTTGTTTTTGTTTTTTTGAGTTGCAGATTTTTACAGCCAGGAGAAAAAAAGCGTTTGCCATCATGAGAAGAGAAAACATGCTTGGCAATGCTTCATTCTAGGGATCGACCGATTATCGGCCCCCGGAAGTTACCAATATTGCCGATATTGTCGTGACATCATTGCGTATGTTGCGCTGCACATGTTCTGCCTTTTACGACCGCTCCCATGCCTGCGCGGGGCACACGTGACGACATTCTCCGCACGCTGCACACGTTGTGCCTTCTAAGACCGCCTCCTGCACCTCAGACAGCCTCGTGTGCAGCCAGCTGCAGTCCGATCATGGTGCTCACGGTGCCAGCCAGCCACCCACAGGCCCTGGCCTCAGCCAACCACCCACCACAGGGTGCCAGCCAGTCAGCCACAGCAGGGTGCCAGCCATCCGACCCACAACAGGGTGTCAGGCCAGCATCCAGCCACCCACCCCACAACAGGGTGCCAGCAGCCAGCCACCCACCCCACAACAGGGTTCCAGCAAGCCAGCCACCCACAGGTGACACCAAGCCAGCCACCCGCCACCCACCACCCACCACAGTGTTCCAGCAAGCCAGACACCCACAACAGGCCAGGGTGAGTGACACCAAGCCAGCCACCCACAACAGGGTGACACCAAGCCAGCCACCCACTACAGTTTTCCAGCAAGCCAGGCACTGCCACCCACAACAGGGTGACACCAAGCCAGCCACCCACCACAGTGTTCCAGCAAGCCAGCCATCCACCACAGTGTTCCAGCAAGCCAGCCACCCACAACAAGGTGACACCAAGCCAGCCACTCACGACAGGGTGACAACAAGCCAGCCACCCACCACAGTGTTCCAGCAAGCCACCCACCCACCCACCCACCAAAGTGTTCCAGCAAGACAGGCAGCCACCCACAACAGGGTGACACTATGCCAGCCACCCACCACAGTGTTCCAGCAAGCCAGCTCCCTACAACAGAGTGACACCAAGCCAGCCACCCACCACAGTGTTCCAGAAAGCCAGCCACCCACCACAGTGTTCCAGCAAGCCAGCCACCCACAACACGGTGACACCAAGCCAGCCACCCACAACAGCGTGACAACAAGCCAGCAACCCACCACAGTGTTCCAGCAAGCCAGCCAGCCACCCACCAAAGTGTTCCAGCAAGCCAGGCAGCAACCCACAACAGGGTGACACCATGCCAGCCACCCACCACAGTTTTCCAGCAAGCCAGCCACCTACAACAGGGTGACACCAAGCCAGCCACCCACAACAGTGTTACAGCAAGCCAGCCACCCACAACAGGGTGACACCAAGCCAGCCACCCACCACATGGGGACACTAAGCCAGCCACCCACAACAGGGTGACACCATGCCAGCCACCCACCACAGTGTTCCAGCAAGCCAGCCACCCACAACAGGGTGACACCAAGCCAGCCACCCACCACAGTGTTCCAGCAAGCCAGCCACCCACAACAGGGTGACACCAAGCTGTCCACACTGCCAAGCATCAGCCACCAACCCAAAATAGGATGACACCAGCCAGCCACCCCATAACAGGGTGCCAACCAGCCACCCAAACAGCCAGGCGTCAGCCACCGACCCACAACAGGATGATACCAGCCAGCCACCTCACAATAGGGTGCCAGCAAGTCACTCCCACTGCCAGGCTTCAGCCACCAACCCACAACAGGGTGACAGCAGCCAGCCACCCCACAACAGCGTGCCAGCCAGCCACCCACACTGCCAGGCGTCAGTCACCAACCCACAACAGGGTGACAGCAGCCAGCCACCCCACCCACAGCAGGGTACCAGCCAGCCACCCACACTGCCAGGCGTCAGCCACCAACCCACAACAGGGTGACAGCAGCCAGCCACCCCACAACAGGGTGCCAGCAAGCCACCCACACTGCCAGGCATTAGCCACCGACCCAAAACAGGGTGCCAGCAAGCCACCCACACTCCCAGGTGTCAGCCACCGACCAACCCACAATAGGGTGACAGCAGCCAGCCACCCCACAACAGGGTGCCAGCATGTCACCCACACTGCCAGGAGTCAGCCACCGACCGACCCACAACAGGGTGCCAGCAAGCCACCCACAGAAGGGCAGGGTGCCAGCAGCCAGCCAGCCAGCCATTTTTTTAACTTTATTGTCTCTTTCAAATTGCAATGGAGATGGACAGAAGAAGTAAAAGTGTGGTCTCAAAGAACTCCAGGAAAGGCAGCAGTGTGCAACACGTGCACAAACATATAAGCATGGGATAAGTGACTGCAAAAAACAAAAATACGTCAAATCTTTGGGCCCATCTAAGAGTTCATCATATTCAATTATATCATGCAGCACAGAAAAAACTAAATTAATATTAATGTGATGTGGAAATACCTCCTCTGCTCCTCTGTCCTCCTCTCCTCCTGTGCCAAGTGAGCATGTTAACCACTTAAGCCCCAGCCCTATTTCGGACACTTTTTGTTTACAAGTTTAAATCAGTATTTTTTCCTAGAAAACTACTTAGAACCCCCAAACATTATATATATTTTTTTAGCAAAGACTCTGGAGAATAAAATGTCGGTCATTATAATATTTTTTATCACGCGGTATTTGCGCAGCGGTCTTTAAAGCGCCATTTTTTTGGAAAATTTTTGAAAAATCACATTTCACTAATTTTAAAAAATACTAAACAGTAAAGTTAGCCCAATTTTTTTGTATATTGTGAAAGAACATGTCACGCCGAGTAAATAGATACCCAACATGTTACGGTTTAAAATTGCGCCCCCCCGTGGGATCGCGACAAACTACGGTCAAAAGAGATCTCAATCTGCGACGCTTTAAATTTATGTAACGGTTACCAGTTTAAAGTTAGAGTGTAGCTCTTTTTTTTAAATTATTGCTCACGCTCTGGCGATCGCGGCGATACCTCACATGTGTGGTTTGAACAGCGATTTCATTTGCGGCTCGACTTCCGTATACGTTTTTTTTTGTGCGCGAGCTAACGGTGACGGGGGCGGCTAAATTTTTTTTTTTTTTATTTTCCCATTTATTTTATTTATTTTTTTAACTTTATTAAAGTTTTAAAAAAAAAAAAAAAATCTGATCACTTTTATTGCTGTCACAAGCAATGTAAACATCCCTTGTGACACCAATATGTAGTGACAGGTACACTTTATGGAGGGATCGAGGGTCTAAAAGACCCTAGACCCCTCCACTACACTTCCCTGTATGCAAAACGCCGAAAACGGCATTTTTGCATACAGCCGTTTTTCAAATTTGCCGCCTTTTGCAGCACAGTAACCCGGAAGTGACGTCATGGACGCCGCCTCCGGGTTACGTCATCGGAGACCCGATCGATGCCGTTTCCGGCATTCATCGGGACTCCATCCAGCCGGCGGACGTGCCGGCTGGGTGCTCGGGGCTCCCGGTGGAACGGGAGCCCCGGGCAAAGCCACGGAAGGCGGCGGGAGGGGGGGGGACGTCCCCTCCCGCCCCCCCGGGTACCGATCGAGCGGCTCCCGAGCCGCATCGGTCGGTACCGACGGAAAGCCAACCGTCGGCTCTAAACCACGGTACCGGGATGGTGCCTCTAGCTAGAGGCATCATCCCGGTACACTACCGCAAAGTTTACTGACGTAGACCTACGTTAGTATGCGGTAAGTGGTTAATGAAGTGGCAGCATTATATGAACAAAACAGAAGCTGTTTAACAGGTGACCATGGTCATGCTGAAATGTTATGCTTTTTGCAGTATAATATTGTTCTACTTAACTGGGAGTATTGAAAAGTGTAGTAGTACTAGTCCATTCCAATCCACTGTCTAGCTTTTGTCTAGCAGTTTTGCACTGACTGCAGTAGTTGCAGTGAGTGCACTACTGCAGTGGTAGTCCACTGACTCCAGTCAAATCCACTGTCTAGCTCAGGGGTGGGCAAACTTTTTGACTCGAGGGCCGCAATGGGTTCATATATTGGACCCCGGGGCCGGACCAAGAGTAGATGGACGGTGTGTATGTGTGAATTAATATAAATTACATTTTAATTTGTAACATTAAATGCAGAGAGACCAGCATGCCCCCTTTCAATGCAGAGTGACCAGCGTGCCCCCTTTCAATGCAGAGAGACCAGCGTGCCCCCTTTCAATGCAGAGAGACCAGTGTGCCCCCTTTCACTGCAGAGAGACCAGTGTGCCCCCTTTCAATGCAGAGCAACCAGCGTGCCCCCTTTCAATGCAGAGAGACCAGCGTGCCCCATTTCAATGCACAGTGAGCAGCGTGCCCCCTTTCAATGCACAGTGAGCAGCGTGCCCCCTTTCAATACACAGTGACCAGCGTGCCCCCTTCAATGCAGTGACCAGCGTGCCCCCTTCAATGCAGAGACCATCGTGCGCGCCCCCTTCAATGCAGAGACCAGCATGCCCCCTTCAATGCAGAGACCATCGTGCGTGCCCCCTTTCAATGCAGAGACCAGCGTGCGTGCCCCCTTTCAATGCAGAGACCGTCGTGCGTGCCCCCTTTAAATGCAGAGACTGTCGTGCGTGCCCTTTTTCAATGCAGAGACCAGCGTGCGTGCCCCCTTCAATGCAGAGACCATCGTGCGTGCCCCCTTTCAATGCAGAGATCAGCGTGCGTGCCCCCTTCAATGCAGAGACCAGCGTGCGTGCCCCCTTTCAATGCAGAGACCAGCATGCGTGCCCCCTTCAATGCAGAGACCATCGCGCGTGCCCCTTTTCAATGCAGAGACCAGCGTGCGTGCCCCCTTCAATGCAGAGACCATCGTGCAAGCCCCCCTTCAATGCAGAGACCAGCGTGCGTGCCCCCTTCAATGCAGAGACCAGCGTGCGTGCCCCCTTCAATGCAGAGACCAGCGTGCGTGCCCCCTTCAATACAGAGACCAGCTTGCGTGCCCCCTTCAATGCAGAGACCAGCGTGCGTGCCCCCTTTAATGCAGAGTCCAGCGTGCGTTCCCCCTTCAATGCAGAGACCAGCGTGCGTGCCCCCTTCAATGCAGAGACCAGCGTGCATGCCCCCTTCAATGCAGAGGCCAGCGTGCATGCCTCCTTCAATGCAGAGACCAGCGTGTGTGCCCCCTTCAATGCAGAGTCCGGCGTGCATGCTCCCTTCAATGCAGTGTGTCCCCCTCCCCCGAGACCAGTGCACTTACCTGCAGCAGAAACGAGAAACGGCGGCGGTGGCTTCTCTTCAGTCCCCCGGCATCTCCTCGAGTCCTCCCACCTCCTCCTCGGCCAATGGCATGGGGTTTGCCTTGCGGCCAATCAGGAAGCGGTTATTAGACCCGCTTCCTGATTGGCCAGGAGGAGGATCCATGTGACAATAGCAAATTTTCATTTGCTATTGTCACACAATGGGTGGGCTCGGGGCGCACTGCTCTGTGCCCCGGGTCCACCCTTTGCTGAAGCCTATTAGAGCCTCTGGCTCTAATCAGGTGATTTAAAAAATTAAAAAAAAACATTGAGCTGCCACTGTAAATGAATAAATTAGCTAGCGCTCCGTGGGCCGGATTTTAAGGTCCGCCGGGATGTAGTTTGCCCATTCCTGGTCTAGCTGTTGCCTAGCTTTTTTCTAGCAGTTTTGCACTGACTGCAGTAGTTGCAGAGAGTGCACTACTGCAGCGGAAATCCACTGACTCCAGTCCAATCCACTGTCTAGCTGTTGCCTAGCTTTTTTCTAGCAGTTTTGCACTGACTGCAGTAGTTGCAGTGAGTGCACTTCTGCAGCAGTAGTCCACTGACTCCAGTCCAATCCACTGTCTAGCTGTTGCCTAGCTTTTTTTTCCAGCAGTTTTGCACTGACTGCAGTAGTTGCAGTGAGTGCACTACTGCAGAGGTAGTCCACTGACTCCAATCCAATCCACTGTCTAGCTGTTGCCTAGCTATTTTTCTTGCAGTTTTGCATTGACTGCAGTAGTTGCAGTGAGTGCACTACTGCAGTGGTAGTCCACTGACTTCTCCAATCCACTGTCTTGCTGTTTAGCTTTTTTTCTAGTCGTTTTGCACGGACTGCAGTAGTTGCAATGAGTGCACTACTGCAGCAGTAGTCAACTGACTCCAGTCCAATCCACTGTCTAGCTGTACTGTTGTCTAGCTTTTTTTTCTAGTAGTTTTGCACTGACTGCACTGCAGTAGTGATTTAAAATTATTGCAGTAAGCGCGTGCACTACTGCATCAGTGTATGCATCATTCACAATCAGATGTTGTGAAACTGATGTCCCTGCAAGTGCAGTTTTCCTATCAGTTTTCATGCAGTTAAGGTTTGAAGAACGAGCCCTTAATGTTAAAAATGTTAATAAATAAAGAATAACATGTTCAGTAACAGATTTGTGTCGAAATTTGTGGTTATTTTGCAAAATTTTAAATGTACAAAAATATCGGCCAATATCGGCCGATACCGATATCCGATCGACAAAATATCGGTATTGGTATTGGCAACGAAAAACCAATATCAGTTGATCACTACTTAATACATTAAGTAGGTTACTGTTAGGCTATGTGTACTGCACGCTTTACAAGCATAGCACTTGCAAACCTGAAAATAGCATGCTAATCTTTGTGAAACTGCCTTTTTTTACAGTCCCATTTTGTTCAAGTAAAAATGTGAAAACAAATTAAATCAAGAAAAACAAGAGCAATGATGATGTGTAAAGTGCCACAATCCATTAACATAACTTTGTCAGGTCAGTGAAAGGGGAATTAGACTGGTTGATGTGGAGCATGGGATCAGTTTTTTATGGAGTAGGCCCATTTGTATTTATAGGAAACCAGAGAGAAATATAATTCTGGTACAGTCTGTTGCAGAAAGTATGTTTTTCCCTGGTCAGTGGTAGACTGCACTGTAGTAGGGGCAGTTCAATGCCAGCTGCACTGAGGGGGACAAGATCTTTCAGAATCAGTAGTCTAGATATGGTGTTCTGAAAATATATACAAGATTGAAGTGAAGGCCTTAAGTACAGTGCATCCGGAAAGTATTCACAGCGCTTGACTTTTTCTACAGTTACAGTATGTTACAGCCTTATTCCAAAATTGGTTAAATTCATTGTTTTCCTCAAAATTCTACTATTCACAGCCTTTACTATGCAACTCAAAATTGAGCTCAGGTACATCCTGTTTCCACTGACCATCCTTGAGATTTTTCTACAACTTAATTGGTGTTCACCTGTGGTAAATTCAGCTGAATGGACATGATTTGGAAAGGCACACACCTGTCTATAAGGCCCCACAGTTAACAGTGCATGTCAGAGCACAAACCAAGCCATGAAGTCCAAGGAATTGTCTGTAGACCTCTGAGACAAGATTGTGGCACAGATTTGTGGAAGAGTACAGAAAAATTTCTGCAGCATTAAAGGTCCCAATGAGCACAGTGGCCTCCATCATCCATAAATGGAAAAGGTTTGGAACCCCAGGACTCTTCCTAGAGTGGGCCACCCAGCCAAACTGAGCGATCGGGGAGGAAGGGTCTTACTCAGGGAGTTGACCAAGAACCCGGTGGACACTCTGACAGAGCTCCAGCATTTCTCTGTGGAGAGAAGAGAACCTTCCAAAATACCAACCATCTCTGCAGCATTCCACCAATCAGGCCTGTATGGTAGAGTGGCCAGACGGAAGCCACTCCTCATTAAAAAGCACATGACAGCCTGCCTAAAGTTTGCCAAAAGGCACCGGAAAGACTCTCAGTCCGTGAGAAATATAATTCTCTGGTCTGATGAAACAAAGATTGAACTCTATTGCCTGAATGGCAAACGTCATGTCTGGAGGAAATCAGGGACAGCTCATCAAACGGATAATACTATCCCTACAGTGAAGCATGGTGGGGGCAGCATCATGCTGTGGGGAAATTTTTTTAGTGGTAGGAACTGGAAGACTAGTCAGGATCGAAGGAAAGATGAATGCAGCAATGTACAGAGACATCTTTGATGTGAACCTGGTCCAGAGTGCTCTGAACCTCAGACTGGGGCGAAGGTTCATCTTCCAACAGGACAACAATACTAAGCGCACAGCTAAGATAACAAAGAAGTGGCTGCGGGACAACTCTGTGAATGTCCTTGAGTGGCTCAGCCAGAACCCAGGCTTAAACCCGATTGAACATCTCTGGAGAGATCTGAAAATGGCTGCACCGATGCTCCCTATCTAACCTGATGGAGCCTGAGAGGTCCAGCAAAGAAGAATGGGAGAAACTGCCCAAAAATAGGCGTGCCAAGCTTGTAGTATCGTATTCAAAAAATACTTGAGACTGTAATTGGTGCCAAAGGTGCTTCAACAAAGTATTGAGAAAAGGCTGTGAATACATATGTACATGTGATTTTTTTCATATTTATTTTTTAAAAGATTTGCAAACATTTCAAACAAACTTCTTTCACATTGTTATTATGAAAATAATGACTTTATTCCATTTTGGAAAAGAGGCTGTAACATAACAAAATGTGGAAAAAGTGAAGAGCTGTGAATACTTCTCGGATGCACTGTATATTCCAAATAGCTTGTGAAAAGATGCTTTTCTTTTACCTTGTCACTTTTAAACAGATATGTGATTTAACCTAAATAGCAGTCGTTCCCACTGCATACAGTACACCCGATTGGCTTTTAGTGCTGCCTCTCCCTCTTCCAGACTGAGTGCAGCAGTATAGTGCATTACAAGTGGCTCATACTGCATCAAATCCAGATAAATTACCCAGCGACTTTAAAATTACAAATATATTTTTATATCTGACCACATGAACTCATGTCATTTTATATCTGCATAGAGTACATCTTAAACTGATATTTCAGTTTTTGGTAGATGCTGGAGAGGTAAACAACCTGACAGTTTCTTTTATCCCTAAGTGAGTGTATTGGTCCTGTGACCATTATGCAGAATTCAGACTCTCCTTGCTGGATTATATTTTGTATTATGGAGAATGAAAAAGGAGATGCTTGAAAAATTAAAGGTGGGCAGGGGTCAAGAATTCTGTCTGGGAGCTCTCATGGGGTATCAATGATTTATAACATGCTTGAACTGACTCGCCTCTCCAGGCTCTGCTTATAACCAACATTACCCTTTGGTTGGAGTGACCATTAAGTTGGCCACATATTACAATCTGATTGTACCCTCTCCTTTAGATTTAACAACAAAAATGCAGTGGTAACGATTATAGATACATTGGATGAAAACAATATAAAAGGTACAAAGCGGTCAGGGACAAAAATTGCTGCTCCACCTGTGGAGGGGCAAGTATTTTACCAGGTAGGCCGCATTTGAGGAAGGGGGGGGGGGGGTAGTTTACTCTAAGGACAACTGTAGCAAAAGTACAGCTGACCTTTAAGGGTCATTTGATAAAACTGTATATTAAGAGATCAACTGCACTAAATGGACATTTAAATCATAAAAATTATTGTATCATCTGACATCAACCTGGAAGAAAATCTAATCAAACTGACCTGTTTTGCTTTGATTGTGCTGAATAACCATTTATATAAGAAATATAATTTGGAAAAACCGAATCTCTAATCAATCTTTTGCCCCCTGGTTATTCCCATGCTCTGCCTGCTGGGTACAATGTACCCCAAGGATGAGCCCTGTAAAACTAAACTTGACAGAAATAGGCTCTAAGTAAAAGTCTACGTGCTATTTCAATCAATTTAATGGTATGTATTTTGCTCTAAAACAAGATTGCCTTGTGTTACAGCTTGTGTCCCTGCAATATTCCACCCAACAATAACAGGGTATGTGTTAAATATGATAGCTATCCCTTTGCTTTATTTATGCACAAATATTTCCCTTCTTCAAAGATAGATAAATAGGGGAAACAAAAGAAACCATACATGTGTTATATTGTGATAACCCTGTCACCTGCTCACAAACAGAAGGGCAGGATGAGAATAATACACACATGGAAAAAATATTAGAAAGAGGTTAGAGGTTTCCAGTTTCCTCCTAAATTTCCATCTGGTTATATCACTGAACTTTGTGGATTATAATTATATTTTATTCTTTTATTGCAAAAGTAGTTATTAGGAATATACAAAATTGAGAGTCTCTGTTTTGCCAAAATAATCTTGAAAATATGGATAATCTGGAGAAAATGTCACCATCTTAACAAAAAGCATGGGGTCATTTTGTTTTGTTTTTTATGTTACAACAGGATTTAAATGAGGGTTAGGCTCAATGCACACAGGGCGTCATAAAAACGAGCTCCAAAGCTGTTTCTAGACGCCGGGAAAAAGCAGCTGTTAAACGTGCTTTCAGTAGCTTTTTTCATTAGCGTTATTGCACGTTTGGCCACGTAACTTTTAGCAGCGTTTTTTCTGCCTCCATTCAAAATCAATGGTTCCCTATGGGAGCCTATTGATTTGAATGGAAGTCGGATCAGGATGATCCGACTTGCGGCGTGACTTGCGCTGTGAGAATCTTGAGGGGGAACTCCACGCCAAAATGGGGAAAAAAACGGCGTGGGGGTCCCCCCCAGGTTCCAAACCAGGCCCTTCGTGTCTAGTATGGAATTTGAGGGTAGCCCCACGCCGAAAAAATGGCATGGGGTCCCCCCCAAAATCCATACCAAACCCTTATCTGAGCATGCAGCCCGGCAGGCCAGGAAAGGGGAGGGGACGAGCGAGCGGCCCAACCCCCCCTGGACCATACCAGGCCACACACCCTCAACATGGGGGGGTGTGGGTGCTTTGGGGCAGGGGGGGCTCTGCACCCCCCCACCTCAAAGCACCTTGCCCCCATGTTGATGAGGACAAGGGCCTCATCCCCATAAACCTGGCCGGTGGTTGTGGGGGTCTGCGGGCAGGGGGCTCATCGGAATATGGAAGCCCCCTTTAACAAGGGGGGCCCCCAGATCCCGGACCCCCTCCCTATGTGAATAGGTATGGGGTACACGGTACCCCTACCCATTCACCCCATAAAAGGCAGTGTGTGTAAATAACGACAGGAGACGTTTTGAAAAGTTTATTAAAAAATCTTCATCCGGTCTTCTCCTCTCTTCTGGTCTTCTCCCCTCCGCTCTTCTGCCCTCCGCTCTTCTGCTCTTTTGCTCTTCTGCTCTTTTGCCTCCTCTGGTCTTCTTCCTCCGTTCCTCCTCCGACGTTGTCCCGGTGATTATGCCGGTCTCCGGTCTCTGCAGCTTGTTATATAGCCATTAGGGGCTATATAACGTCACCGGGAGGCCCCCCCCCCTAATGACTATATAATAAGCTGCAGAGACCGACATAATCACCGGGACTGCGTCGGAGGAGGACCGGAGGAAGAAGAAGACCAGAGGAGGCAAAAGAGCAGAAGAGCAAAAGAGCAGAAGAGCGGAGGGCAGAAGAGCGGAGAGGAGAAGAGCAGAGGGTAGAAGAGCGGAGAGGAGAAGACCAGAAGAGAGGAGAAGACCGGAGCTGAGAAGACCGGATGAAGATTTTTAATAAACTTTTCAAAACATCTCCTGTCGTTATTTACACACACTGCCTTTTATGGGGTGAATGGGTAGGGGTACAGTGTAGGGAGGGGGTCTGGGATCTGGGGGGCAAGCTGCACATCTCCTATGATCACGTAAATGCCCTTGCTGAGCTTCTCTCATGTTCATACAGTCCTCACCGGATGGGGAACCGCCGCCATTGATTACGTGATCATAGGAGATGTGCTCTACACAATAGGCTCCCTCCTATATAACGTTTGATACTGAACATAGAGTGACCATCCTCACTCTTATGTAACTACTTAGGTGCTAATATATGAGCACTCTAAAACGCACAACAGTCCTCCTCGTTAAAAATTACGGAATTTGAGATATGTGCCTTACCACACAATGTGCAGATAAGTCAAATGATATGCTCCAGACGAAGCTTTTCATAATAAAGCGAAACATGTTGAGCAAAAGGCTAAATATTGTATGGTGAAAGCTAGATTACGATCTCAGCTGACCCTGTTGACCGGCACCTTACTTTCTCGGGTATCCGTCGGCAGGAATCTTCTGATACCAAATATATAGCTTTGAGAATCATATAACTGCAAATTGTTCTATACTTTGAATTGTATGTAAACCAATGTCTACTATCTCATGAATTAGGACATACTATAATACAGACCACCTGTTGGTCTGGTCCTCAATACATAATTACCTGCCTGTATCTTTCTATGATTTTAAAATGATTCTTCAAATAAAAGTGATTTTATATAATCAATGTGCCCGAAATCCTTGTCTCCCAATCTTTCCATTCAAATCAATAGGCTCCCATAGGGAACCATTGATTTTGAATGGAAGAAAAAAAATGTATAACCTGGCTTAACGCACGTTAAACAACGTTATTCAGCCTTTAGCAGCGTCAGACGTTTTTACAGCTTGACGTTGCAGCTCCAGAACGCACAGTTCCTGTTTTTTTTTTTTTTGGAGCTGTAAAACGCCTATGCCACTTGGAGCTCCTAAAAGCTCTATGTGTGCATGAGGCAATAGAATAACATGGATGGGCGTTCTGCAGCTGCAAAAAAAAATGTCTGATGCTGCTAACAGCAGCTCCAAAAACGTCCAGTGTGCATGAGGCCTTAGGGAAACTCCTTTCAGCAATCGTGGAACTGTTTTTGTATGGTCCTCATTAGCTCAGAACATGGAAAATTATGGATTTTTCCTACAACTTACCTGTAAAATCCATTTCTTGTAGTACATCATGGGACACAGAGCAGCCATATTCATTACTAGCTGGGTTATACTCCACCTATAGGTGAATGGACACTAGCAACTAATTAAAACAGGAAGTCCCCCTCTATATAACCCTTCCCATACAGGAAGTACCTCAGTTTTGTAGCAAGCAATAAACATCCCAGACAAGAGGGGAGGGACCTCTGTGTCCTGTGATGTACGCCAAGAAATGGATTTTACAGGTAAGTTTTAGGAAAAATCCATATTTCTTTATCGTACATCATGGGACACAGGGCAGCCATATTCATTAGTATCTGGGACGTCCCAAAGCTATGAGGGGAGAGGGACACTATAAAAACACTGCCATCAGACTGCAAAAGATCTACATAGCTGCCTGCAGAACACTGCGGCCAAATGCAGACTCCTCCTGGGTCCTAGCATCCACTTGATAGAATCTAGTGGACATATGCTCCGAAGACCAAGTAGTGGCCTTGCAAATCTGAGCCATAGAAGCTTGTTGGCGAACTGCCAAAGAGGAACCTATTCTTCTGGTAGAATGTGCCTTTACTGAAAAAGGTGGAACCTTCCCTTTTAAACCATATGCCTGGATAATAACCTGGTGAATCTATTGGGAAATTGTAGACTTAGATGCTGCCTGCCCTTTCCTAGGCCCTTCTGGTATCAAGAACAAAAGGTCAGTCTTGCGAATCTGAGCTGACCTCTTCAAATAAATCTTGAATGCATGTACTACAAATGTAACAACCTTTCCTCTGCTGTTTGAGGATTTCGAAAGAAGGAAGGCAGTATAATGTCCTGATTTAAATGACAAGCAGACACCACCTTGAGCAGAAAACCTGAGTGTGGACGTAGAATCTCCCTATCTTGATGTAAAATCAAAAATGGCTCTTTACAAGAAAGAGCCGCCAATTCTGATACCCTTCTGGCTGAAGTTACTGCAGCCAAAAAAACTAACTTCCTGGTCAAAAGTCAAGTAATGTGGGGGTTCCCCATGCTATGGACCAAATGAAGTGGTGAGTAAGAATTAAGGCTGCTGCCCTCACTAAAACTACCACCAAATGGTGGTGTCCCATATAAAAAAGTGTTGATGTGCAAGTGAGAGTTGGCGCTGCCTGTGATCAAAAGTTAATATAAAAATAAAATAAATTGTTGACAAACTAGGTGTCTCTAATAACTATAAGTGGGCTTGGAACCCAGTAATATAAATTATAAAAATGTGTATGATAACAGCTGGTGTCAATCATAAATACCAAGTGCATATAATAAAATTAAACATACGTTTTGCTATGCACAGAAAACTTCCTAATACCAATATAGCTACATTGCTTCAAATGCTGCTGTGTACACAAACCTTAATGAAAAAGTAGCATACGGTGCTTCTACCAAAAACAATGTCCAAATCAGTGCAATATACAAAGTGCATTAGTGCAAAAAAGTGTAATCAATTGACAACAGTGTGCAAAATGCAAGTGACCAAATCCTGGTGCCCAGTCTATGCGAATGTCCACAAGGTGATTCTTAGGCCAGCAGTCCCTATGGTCAATAATGGGACGGTGCTGCCAGTTAATAGTCCGTGAGTGATAATAAAGTGCCTTCAAGCAGACTCCTACTTGATCCGATGGTGAAACACTTGAATGGACCCAAATTCCCAGTGTACAACCCCAATGTACGTTGTTCAGTGTTTACACTCGTGCCTCCCCCTTGGGGTGAACACTCACCAGATATCAAGCCCCTAGATAGGGGTGATAAGCCTTGGTACAAAGATAATAGCCCGTGTACAGCTCCTCTCCCCGCACTGGATCTTGGGTCTGTGGTTCTTCAGGAATATACAAAAAAGGTCCCTATAGTGTAGTATATTCAAAAATCTCCTTTATTTATATAAAATAGTACACTTACATCAAAGCAATGTGTATTCCCAGACGTCCACAACCAAATGAAACCAGCGCTGAATACACATTGCTTTGATGTAAGTGTACTCAAGACACGCCCCCCTCCCCCCCAAACGTGCATGCTTGTGCCTGTAAATAGCGAATATTCACGTGCATATGATCCTTCGACACAGGGATGCCAATGAAGGTGCTCCCTGACCTGGAGCTACAAAGGGGACAAATGCGCTGGCGCATTTGTGCCCAGGCAAAAACATGCACATCAAGCATTGGGGATGAGAGCAGAATGAAGGCAAACAAGGTACGCTTTGCCACATCTGATACACCTACTGTCTCAGGTGGAGACCTAAACATGGCACATGGTATCTGTAACTCAGAAGGGAACAGTATATTGAACTTGCCATTCCCGCCGCAGGATTCTGCTTATAGCAAGATTCCAATCTTCATGCATCACGGTGGGTTTCTTTCACTTGTCGACCTTCAAGGACTGGGTCCCCTTGTTTTTTAGGGGCCACTCCCTTGGACCTGTAGAGCACCCTGCCAGAACGCCTTTGGGGTTGGTTTTACCAAGGATCCAGATCCCAGGGTCCAGCGCCTAAGAAGGTCACATTACAGGCAAAACCTAATTTCTCCTTTACCGAAGCTCAGGTACCATCCTTTTAGTCTTCTACTCTCGGATGGATCCGATTGCTAATCCCCTTAGATCAGAGATCTTGATCTGGGTTTGTAGCATAATCTTCTTTCTTCTTCTTTGAAAAAAACATAAAAACATGGAGAGCTTCTCCAACTGTGACCATCACCTTTAAGTCACTGGCGAAAAAAAACAGAGGTATTTCCTGTATGGGAGGGGTTATATAGAGGAGGACTTCCTGTCTTATTTGGTTGCCACTGCCCATTCACCAATAGGTGGCGTATAACCCAGATAGTAATGAATATGGCTGATCTGTGTCCCGTGATGTACAATAAAGAAATATATAGTAACAGATATGGCATAGTGTTACAATTTCCTGTTTGCTTCCAGCATACTGTCACAAATGCTCATTTGCTGTCTGATTGTTGCCCGCATATTGTCACAATTACCCATTTCTTGATTGACAATTCATTTTCCAATCAATTATTGTCAGCACTGTTTATTCACTGGACATTATTACAATATCTTAAGCAACTGCAGGCTTTTAAACCGAGTTGCTTATCATCCCCATGCTTTGCTGTGGTGCATTATGGCACGCCTATACCCTTCAAAGATTGTAAATACAAGAAGCCTAGATAGTTACTTTATCTCATCTCCATTATTAAAGGAGAAGTATAGCCAAAGCTATTTTGGACGAACTATACTCCTGTGACCCATTTTCAGCCAACAGCGGGGTAAAGTTCATCGGGATACAACCAGATGCCTGGAGACACCTGGCACCTGGATCAGCCTCTCAGCAACCCTCCCACCCCCTCCACAGCCCAGTGAGCACTAGAGGGGCAGGACAGAGCAGAGAGGCAGTGGCTGGAAGTCTCAGTTCTCTGTTTAGAGCAGGGAGAACTGAGCGATTAGTGGTGTTTGATTGCTCAGTTCTCGGGGTTTAGCTGCAGCTGGGATCTGTGCTGCAGGTTTTTTTTTTTTTTGGATTCCCATACTACTCTATTAAATGCTCAAGGCCTACAAAATATATTCTCTAGTATGAGTCAATTGTTGATCACATTTAAAGCATACATTTACTTTGGTTCCCACTTTAAACACACTCTTCTCACGACTTTTATATATGAAGCAGCTGGGTGGAAAGGGCACTCTTGATGAAAGCCTATGACTGTCCCTTGCTTGTCTTAACCCCTGCTGCACTGGGAATCAGTACAAGGAGGACAACCTACTGACTCGACTGTCAGTTATGTCTCTTGTGCTAATTTTTCTCTTTTTTTTTCAATTTAGCTGCACTTTTATAGCCATGTTTGTTTGGCTATACTTCTCCTATGGATCACAAGAGTGCAGTTTGTTCTGCACTCCTGCGACCTGTTTTCAGCTGACAGCAGCGGGTGATATCACTCAGCTGGTCCATGCTCTGGAAAAATCCCAACCATATAGTCAGGATCCACTCAGATGTCTGGACTGGCAGCTGGCACAGCCTCTCAGCATACCACTGAGAGCCTGAGCAAGCCCCTCCCACCCCCTCCACAGCCCAATTCTACAGTTAGTGCTGGAGGGGCAGAGCAGAGAGCCGATAATATATTATAAAATATTATAATATATTATAACTTGTGTACTAAAACATATATGAACTTGCACATAGGGGTAACTGACTTCTTGGAAAATGAAGGAAAGAATGAAATACTTGTGCAAGGTAGCAGAACATGTGGTACAAACTGCTGTGATGGTTAAATGATATGGGTATCACTCATACCTTGTAAAAAAGATGGGGAACGTACATGAATGCAATATGTCGATGCAATATATTTATGAGAACATTTAAAGTCCCATTAAATCAATGTAAAAGCTACCTGACAACAGGTTGTGAACTGGAGTTGCTATGTTAATATCTTGCAGATGTTCAAATGTTTCTGTGTGGAAGAGACGTAATGTGGAGCCAGATGTAAAGGCAATCCAGATTCCTACTCCAGCCACTGCCATGTGAGAAATCACCATGCCTTCCTCTTGGTGAGCTTCAAACTGGTGCTAAAAAAAAAAGTAAAATAAAATTTAATTTTACAATAGAATATTAAAAAAAATGCTATCAACAAAGCATTTCTGAAACAAAGTAAAAATATTTCATAAGAGCAAAAACATAAAGCGATTATAAGTCATAGCAATGAACTCCACTTATTTGCACCTTCTGGTCTGCTAAATATACCGCTGAAAGGTTTTTGTTATATCTACCTAATGATGAAGGTAGGTGAAAACCTAATGATTTCACTATATTCACCTGATGATCTGGACAATGGCCCTGCATCACCCGACGAGACAAAGAGGGATTTTGACTCATCTGTAAATTTCATATCGGAGTACTGTACAGAACACAGGTAACTTATACACCATGGGACATCGCAAACCAATACATACTGATAAGAGTGGGAAACAACTAGGCAATAAAACTCCATCAATAGGTCCAAAAACAACATGGGTAAAAATTACCCCAGTTCAGAGTGGTAATTAAAAAACCAAAACCTGCTTCCAAAACCTGCACCATCAGAAGACAAAAACATGTACCTTGTATCTTGAAAATAGGAACTGAAGACCAGGTTAGTGTTGCCAACCCCCTGGAGGGAAATTTACTGGCAGAACGTCCAAAATTAACGGACAGCACCAATTTTTTACTGGCAAAAAATCATGAAATTTACTGACCAAGCCGCATTTTTTACGGACACTGAAAAAAGTACCTAAAATAACAATTTTCAGTGCTAAACAGTGCAAATATCAATATTTTAACTATAAACATATAGCTAGTGCTATTAGCAATGTGTTAAAGTTAAACAAAAGTCAAAAAACATTTCTCAAATTTACATGAAGGTTGGGTTACCATAACCCAGCCAGCACAGAGTTCCCCCTTACATCAGAGTCTGCAGGAATCCCAGTAAAAGGGAACTCTTATTTAAAGGGGAAACACACATCATAATTTATTGGGAAAACTGATGTAAGGGGGGGGGGGGCACTGGTGACTAGAGACCACCTTATATCAGAGTCCACTGCGTTCCCCTTTACATCAGGGTCCACAGAGTTCCCCCTTGCACTGTAAGGGGGAATCCTGCAGACTCTGATGTAAAGGGAAACGGCAGGAACTCTGATGTGGGGGGCAATCTGGTGACCAGAGACCACCTTCCACAGAGTGAATACACTAAGATATGGGGGGGGGTTACTAATATAGAGGGACCTTTATATCAGTACCCCCTTACATTATTGTATTCTCTCCCCCTTACATCAGTGACCCCCCCCCCCATCAGACTGGTCTGGCCGCGCTGTCACTGACCTCCCCTCAGGTGCACTGTGCAGGGCTCAGTCAGACGGCTCTGGTCTCCACTCCGCAGGCCCCACACATGCAACTTCTCCTGTGACCCCCATCCCGGCGGCGCTCTCACTCTTGATTCCTCTCCAGACTCCCCTGCAGAGACTGCGGACATGGAACAGGAGGTGGTCAGAGACTGCGGACTTGGAACAGGAGGTGGTCAGAGACTGCAGACATGGAACAGGAGGTGGTCAGACACTGCGGACATGGAACAGGAGGTGGTCAGACACTGCGGACATGGAACAGGAGGTGGTCAGACACTGCGGACATGGTACAGGAGGTGGTCAGACACTGCGGACATGGAACAGGAGGTGGTCAGACACCGCGGACATGGAACAGGAGGTGGTCAGACACCGCGGACATGGAACAGGGGGTGGTCAGACACTGCGGACATGGAACAGGAGGTGGTCAGACACTGCGGACATGGAACAGGAGGTGGTCAGACACTGCGGACATGGTACAGGAGGTGGTCAGACACTGCGGACATGGTAAAGGAGGTGGTCAGACACTGCGGACATGGTACAGGAGGTGGTCAGACACTGCGGACATGGAACAGGAGGTGGTCAGAGACTGCAGACATGGAACAGGAGGTGGTCAGACACTGCGGACATGGTACAGGAGGTGGTCAGACACTGCGGACATGGTACAGGAGGTGGTCAGACACTGCGGACATGGAACAGGAGGTGGTCAGACACTGCGGACATGGAACAGGAAGTGGTCAGACACTGCGGACATGGTACAGGAGGTGGTCAGACACTGCGGACATGGTACAGGAGGTGGTCAGACACTGCGGACATAAAGGAGGTGGTCAGACACTGTGGATATGGTACAGGAGGTGGTCAGACACTGCGGACATTGTACAGGAGGTGGTCAGACACTGCGGACATGGTACAGGAGGTGGTCAGACACTGCGGCCATGGTTCAGGAGGTGGTCAGAGACTGCGGACATGGTACAGGAGGTGGTCAGACACTGCGGATATGGTACAGGAGGTGGTCAGACACTGCGGACATTGTACAGGAGGTGGTCAGACACTGCGGACATGGTACAGGAGGTGGTCAGACACTGCGGCCATGGTTCAGGAGGTGGTCAGAGACTGCGGACATGGTACAGGAGGTGGTCAGACACTGCGGACATGGTACAGGAGGTGGTCAGACACTGCTGATATGGTAAAGGGGGTGGTCAGACACTGCGGACATGGTACAGGAGGTGGTCAGACACTGCGGACATGGTACAGGAGGTGGTCAGAGACTGCGGACATGGTACAGGAGGTGGTCAGAGACTGCGGACATGGTAAAGGGGGTGGTCAGACACTGCAGACATGGTAAAGGGGGTGGTCAGAGACTGTGTACATAATACAGGAGATGGTCAGAGCCTGCGTGGACATGGAAGTGCCCTCCTCACCCCCTCACAGTAGTTTCTTCCTCTGTCCCCCTTCATATTAGCTCTCCACATCACACAGGTAGGTAGGTAGACGGATGGGTAGGTAGCTGCCCCTGATATCACACAGGTAGGTAGATGGATGGGTAGGTAAGTAGCTCCCCTGATATCACACAGGTAGGTAGGTAGATGGATGGGTTGGTAAGTAGCTCCCCTGATATCACACAGGTAGGTAGGTAGGTAGGTAGATGGATGGGAAGGTAAGTAGCTCCCCTGATATCACCCAGGTAGGTAGATGGATGGGTAGGTAGCTCCCCTGATATCACACAAATAGGTAGATAGATGGATGGGTAGGACCTACCCATTCATCTATCTACCTACCTGTGTGATATCAGGGGGGCTACCTACCCATCCATCTACCTACCTGGGTGATATCAGGGGAGCTACTTACCTACCCATCCATCTACCTACCTACCTGTAGATATGAAGAACCTGTGTGATATCAGGGGAGCTACTTACCTACCCGGTAGGTAGCTCCCCTGATATTACACGGGTAGGTAAGTAGCTCCCCTCATATCGCACAGGTACTGGTAGATAAATGAGTGGATAGATAGGTAGCTCCCCTGGGGTCCCCGGAGTGGCAGTGAGGTGACAGGCAGTGAGGCAGGGCATGGAGTGACAGTGTCAAGCGGGGTCAGAGACTCAGAGGCAGGGAAGTGGGTCAGGGAAGGCAAGGCAGTACAAGTTACAACTTACACTTACATGAAACATCTCTGACTCCTCGTGATGCCAGGACCAGTGTGTGCCCCCCCCCCCCCTCACCCTTCCATCCAGATGAGAGGAGCCGGCTCTGAGTCTGACTTACCTGCGGCGGATGGATTGCACGGTCAGTGGCCAGCATGGTGCTCAGCACGACTCAGCCCTGCACTTTTCTCCTGCTACGGGCATTTACGGGCAGGAGAAAAGTGCCCTGTTTTAACGGGCTGTCCGTAAATCTACGGGCAGTTGGCAACACTGGACCAGGTATTGGCCTAGCTGAGTTGAATGATAGAGGCTACCCTGAAAAATATGTATCAACACAAAAACTATATAAATGCAGCTAGGAGCAATGATTTTTAGAACTGACATTTACAAAGGAAAAAAAAACAATTTAACTGCGGGCAAATGACATCTTACTTCTGCTTCTTTTTTATTGAAAAATACATTGTAGACTCTTAAAGGTCTGTCATCTATTGTGGGGGGACTTTGGAGGTGTCTGTGTGCTATTTCGTATTATTATTTTTAAAAATAAGCGAGTAATTAAATTTTCTTTGCCAGCAATTTAAACTGTCATTTTTTTCTTTGTAAATGTCATTTTCTTTGTAAATGTCAATGCACATCCTATGGCAAGAATGAAAAAAAATGTAGACCAAACCCTTTGAGTCTGGTACATATTTTAAGGGATTGACGCAAAAAAAAAAAACATGTTTGTGACTTTCTTAAAAATACATACCTGACCCTTCACCTGAGCATGCAGCCTGGCTGGCCAGAAAAGGGCAAGGGGAGGAGCCTTGCTCCAGAACCATACCAGGCCACATGCTCTCAACAATGGGGGTGGCTTGCCAGGGGAAACATGTTGGACAGGGACCTCATCTCCACAACCATTGCCTGGTGGTTGTGGGGGTCTGCAGGTTGGGGACTCATTGGAATCTGGAAACCTTTATTAATAAGGAGGCCTGCAGACTCCAGCTCCCCTCCTATGTGAATGAGTAGGGTGTACATAGTACCCCTAATCATTCCCCAAAAAAAATTAACAAATTAAATAAAAAAAAAAAAGACACCCAAAAATCCTTTAACCACTTCAATACAGGGCACTTTCACCCCCTTCCTGCCCAGGCCAATTTTCAGCTTTTAGCGCTGTTGCATTTTGAATGACAATTGCGCTGTCATGCATCACTGTACCTAAACCAAATTTATGTAATTTTTTTCCCACAAATAGAGCTTTCTTTTGGTGGTATTTGATCAATGCAAGTTTTTTTATTGTTTGCTAAACAAATAAAAAAAGGCCGAAAAGTTTAAGAAAAAAAAATATGTTCTTTATGTTATAAAATGTTGTAAATAAATACGTTTTTTCCTACACTGATGAGGCCGCACTGACAGGCATTGATGAGGAGGCACTGATGGGGTGGCACTGATGGGGTTGCACTGATGGAATGGCACTGATATGCAGCACTGATGGGCACTGATAGGTAGCACTGACATGCAGCATTGGTGGGCACTGATAGGCGGCACTGACGACATTGATGGGCCCTAATAGGCGGCACTGACAAGCACTGATAAATGGCAATGATGGGCAGCACTGATGAGGAGGGCACTGGGAGGCTCCCTGGGCACTGATTGGCATCCCTGGTGGCATGGGTGGGCATCCCTGGTGGCCATGGGTGGGCATCCCTGGTGGCCATGGGTGGGCATTCCCTGGTGGCTCTAGTAGCATCCCCCAAGGGTCTGCACTGGTAATCAATGCTCTGATTACCAGCACAGCCCCTCCCCCTGTCAGGAGAGCCGCCGATCGGCTGTCCTCTACTCGCGCGAACTGAGGAAAGCTGACCAACGTCACTTCCTATTTTCAATGTGACCAACTATTATTGAACACAGCTGGTCACGTGGTAAAGAGCCTATTTCATAGGCTCTTTACCGGGATCAGAGATGCTGTGTGTCAGAGTGATACGCCGCACCACCGATCGCCACTCTGCGCGCCCCCCCGGCGCGCCCCCCGACGCCCAGTCAGGATAGTGCAACCACTTTGGGGCCGTCATTTTGCTACAATTGGGCGGGAATTGGTTAATAAAAAAAAAAATAAAATCTCCAAAAATGTCCCCCATTGAAAACCCATAGTCAATCACGATGCCCGCTGTCTTGCCAAAAAAACAAAAACCCAGAGATCCACCACACACGACCAATCACTGACAGTAATACTGTCTGAATGACAGCTCCCTGAGGTGTCATCAGTTATATAAAGAAGGGGCAGTGAGATCATGGCCCACATGGCCATTTTTAGGCAATGATATAAAGCACAATACCGCACCCATTTGCCTACATGGTCAGGGATTCCCGAGCATGTCAGTAAATGAGCTAGGTGATGTCAATGGTTGGTGAGGATGCAGCTAAGGGTGCAAGAAAGATGACATGGAAGAAGGAAGATGTATTTGATCTGCCACTGCATGATCCTGAAAGACAGGGTCATTTCAGCTGTTCATTATCCTGGTCCAGTTTGCTGCAGTTTGACATAATGAAATAGCAACCAGAGCTAATTGCAGGTCTGGGCCTGCCCGGGCAAAGACAGTCTTTAAGAGTCTCAAATGTTCTGTCCAAAGAGTCTTTAAAAGATGGAACATCTTTAGCAGGTACAATGAGATGTTTGTTTGGGACAGAGGCTTCAGGGTCAATCACAGAGATAGCCAATATCTTTTTCAAACACTTTCTGAAACTGGATAGAGTTCAGTAGAAACTTTTCGGGGAGTAAAAATCCTTTTTTCAGAGGTCTCTCAATTGTCATAATCTGACCATTCTTTATGTTGGTGAACAGGGAATGTTTTGCAAGGCTTAGTAGGTCTCTTTGTGCCCAAAGGTTGTGGTGAGATGGAGGGGAGTTTAGCTGTACAATGCTTTTGCATAGAGGCAAAAAGCTTTTCAACATTAGCAAGCATATTGCGGGAAACTCCCTATTCAAAATGGTGACAGTTTGTGTGTAGGAGGGGAGATCTTCTGCAGCTTTCTCCATCACTGCTTCTGCGTCCTCTACAATTCCCTGGGATTCAGTGTCATCTAAGACCAATATATAAAGGGTCTGACTCTGGGTGAAACAGGAATACGAGGTGAGTTAGGAAGTTTTTGAGCTCTGGACAGAGATGGTTGTTTTAAGGCGGTAATCTGTCTGTCTGAAAGTGTGACATAGATGCAGAATACTCTGATTTTGTCAAACAGGTTGCTTGTTGAGCACCTGAAATAGAATTAGAATCAGATTTGGTAGCCGGTGTTAAGACTGGCTCTGATGCAATGGGCACAATCATTCTGAACAGATGTTCATCAGGGCAAATCTGCCTGCTGTTTATAGTTGGCTTCCTTTCACTTGGTCATCGCTATAGGTAAGAGTGAGGGTAATCCCTTGTGGGGTGAGGGAGATAGCATGAGCGTGACCAGTAGGAGAAGTCAGTAACCCACGTGTAGACCATCCTTCAACTAATCTCCAAGGCAAAAAGGCAGGAGCAAGTGCCTGAATACCTTATAAGAGGTCTAGGTGGAAGTGGCTTTAAACAGAGCGGCAGTGGTGTGATGTAACCCCTGGTCACCCAGAGACAGAGCTCTATGTGGGTGGATTTTAGTGCCAAGTTTGAAAGGTTTTCATTGTAAGCTGAGTTAAATTTATTCCAATGCCCCATTTCATGCAGTAAAGGTCAAACATACAGGGTAACCCTGTCTTACCTGTTCACAACACTGGAGTCTATATAAAAGTTACAGTGGGCATACCTTCAAGGGGGTCTGCAGGAACTGGGTTATGTTGTGATGGACTAAGCCCTGTAACTGTATAGCACCCTGAGGCTAAGTCAAAGTGTTGCACCTAGTGCCCTGGTGAGTACCTAATGCAGGACCCAGTGTCCAAAGCAACATTACAGAGTGTTCCCACAGCAAGGGGTCTTGGTATGGTTCTCATGGTTCTATCAAGGATTGCATCAATCCGGAAACACTGCTTCTGTAAACAGTGTGGTTAATTGCAAAAAAAAAAAAATTGAAAATAATTAGTGGAGCTGCTTTCTCCAGAAAATAGAGAAGGTCCTCACGGAGTATGGTGGTGTTTATGGGTGAGGGGCCCTGGAGGGAGGAGGTTTTCCTAAAAGCTTGCCAGTGTCCAAATATCTAAAGGTACAAGTCTATAACCCATGGTGTATGAATAGATTGCCTGTGTCCGGTACTGTACGATTAAGATTGTAAATTTTTCAATCAACAAAGGAACTGTGTGGAAATTTGTTGGCCAAACAGTGTTCAATTAGATGCAGTTCAGATTAGATTCCGGTTTAGATTCAAGTATTCTGACAGCCATGGGTGCCAGCTGGCAGAACACAATAGCCAGGAGGGAAATTTCTTTCATCCATGCTATTTAGCATGGATGGAGAAATATATTTGATTTCAGGGGAGAAATTTATAATTTAATAGTAAATTGTATATTAAATTGTATAACAAGCTTATCAGTTTTTTTTTTTTCTCATTTAACCCAAAGGGCTGAATGAAATGAAACTGAGGAGCTCCCTGCTGAGCTATTGTGTTCTAAAAGGGAGACTGCCACTGCCCCCTCCCCCCCCAGAACACACTGATTAGCCCTCACAATCATTTGCTGCCAATGCTGATTGGACACCGATCAGATGCTGGATTTGCAGCATGTCCATTCGACTGGCTTCTGTTGGACAGGCTTGTGTACGCATGGGCCGAATGTCGGACGGTTTCTGTTGAGCCAGCTGCTATTTGGCCTGTGTGTATCAGGCTTAAGTGGTAGAACAAGGTGCTCCCATATTTCTATTCTGCCAGCAAAAAAAAAAACTACTGTAATGGTGGTAAAAAGACAAAATTCTATTAGGTAAAATTGTGTATAGCCAGTAACATTGTGTGTATAGCCAGTAATATTGTGTTAAAGAAAAGACAATCAAAACAAAGGTATCATACAAGAAGACTGACTGAGAAAGTTTTTTTTTAAATTAGATGATGTTTGAAATTAGTAATGTTAAAGCAAGACAGATGTGTTTACCCTAATTCCCTGTTTTACTAATCCCAAATTCAAAACTTCAGAACATGGAGACAGCATTAAGTGATATTATGACATAAGCACACAGCACTTTCCTATATAGAAATGGCATCCCCTTTGCCACTGGATGAACAACTCGACTGATAATGCTATCAGAAACAAATCTCATTCATTTCAAAAATCTGGGAGACTGTATTAAACTAATTTGTATTGCTTTGATTAAATCGAACACTTCCATTCTATGCCTGGTTGTAATCTCTGCTCTAGAGATTATCCATGTAATGTAGCATATAACGAATAGATCTATAAACCCAATTACATTTTTGCCTGGAGAAACATTCCAAACACTCTAACGTTCTATATGAACTGCAGTAGTTGAAATAAACTACTCTGAAGTTAAATGGCTATATTTAGCATCATTAGCAAACCACATTCTATTACATGGTGAAAATAATATATTATATTATAATATAATACTATGTATCTTAGCCTTGTTCATTTAATTTTGTTATGCATTGCCTCCAAGTCTATACCTACTTCAATATTATATGTTTCTCTGCCAATTATGAATATTTGTCCTCCAGAGGCAGCCCAAATAGTTCCTTCCATTACCAATAAACTTCGAACAGGTAAAACTCCCAATTTAATCAGCTTTGGGGAATCTACATTCCAAGATCCATCTAAGTGCAAAAAGAAAAAAAAATGAATAAAAAGAAACCATATGTAAAAAAACAAAAAAATAAAACCAAGGATAAACAATTACTATATAGTTCAAATGTTTATACACTTTGACTAGAAATATTTGAAACATTTTATTTCCACTAAAATTAAAACAGTAGCTTTAACATGAAACACACACATCAAGGTTTGTGCAATGTGTAAATGGCAAACATCCTTAAGTGGGATTGATTCTATTACATCTAGAATCGGAAGGTATATAGATTATTTCTTAAAGCCCTTGGTACAAGATACCCCTGCGTATCTGAAAGATACCATTCAATGTATACAAGAAATGACACAAATGAAAGTAGATGGAAATGTGTTATTGGTCACCGCCGATGTGGAGTCCTTGTACATAATAATCCCACATGATATGGGATATGAGGCTGTAAGCACATTCCTGGATACTAACTATAAAATGCCGTTGAAACAAAAAGAGTTCATTCTGGATCTTTTGAAATTCGGAATGGAGCATAACTATTTCTATTACGACTGTACATTTTATCTCCAACGTACAGGCTTTGCCATGGGGGCTAAGTTTGCCCCCAGTTTGGCAAACTTGTTCATGGCCTTGTGGGAGGACTGGAATATTTTTTCAAATAGAGCTAAAGAACTACTTTTCTGGAGGCGCTACATTGATGACACGCTATTAGTGTGGAAAGGCAGGGAGACATCATTGAAGAACTTCATGGAAAGACTAAATTGCAATGATTGGGGAATTAGACTAACTTATGAGTCAAGCCTCAGATCGGTCAATTTTTTAGATTTGGTCATTTCCAGGAAGGGCTCTGGTTTCATCACAAAATCATATTTCAAACCCACAGACCGTAATGGTTTTATCACAATGGATAGCTGCCACCACCCGAATTGGTTAAAATCGGTCCCCAAAAGCCAATTTAAAAGAATAAGACGTAATTGTACACAAGACTCTGATTTTCAAGAAAAAGCCTCAATAATGAAAGAAAGATTTCTTGAAAAAGGATATTAAATTACAGTCTTGGATGACGAGATAAAACAAGTACTACTTTCGCAGGAAAAACTAATAACTTTGAAAGATCCTGATATACCTACTAATAGTAGATCCAAGTTCGAATTTGCCTTTGTCACACAATTTTCAAACAATTATAGGTGGCTTAATCACACATTTCGAAAATATTGGAGTATACTTCAGGGAGATAAAATCCTAGGACCCCATCTTCCTGAAAAACCCAATATGATCTATAGAAAAACACGGAACCTCAAAGATATTATAGCTTCAAATCCGATACAAAGACCTGTCACCCCGAAAATTTCCCAGACATGAAAGGGTATTTTCCTTGCAAAAATTGCAAGATTTGCAAAGTAGCCAAAACTAAAGGAACTTCTAAATTTAGTTCGAAAAGTACAGGAAAGGAATACCAAATAAAGGAGTTCATTTCATGTCATACTAAAGGAGTGGTTTACCTCCTACAATGCGAATGCGGCTTACAGCACATGGGGCGTACTATTCGTACAGCCAGTATCCGCATAGGGGAACATTTGACAAATATACGGACGGGCTTTATAGGACATAGTGTTTCTCTACATTATGGTAAATGTCACAACAAGAACCCCAAAAAACTTGCAGATCACAGTCATCGAAAAATATGTGCCCCACTGCAGGGGAAGTAACCTTAAGAGGTCAATATCCAGAAGGGAAACCTTTTGGATATATGAGCTAAGATGTTATCGACCTCTGGGGTTAAACGTGGAATGGGACATTAATGCCCATATAAATAACAGCTAAAGTATTTCTATTCCTTAATTCCAAAATAATAACTTCATCTAAGGTTCGTAAAAGTAAATCGATTTTAATGAATTTTAATTAATTTTTATTAAATTTTATTCCAATTTTATTTGATAATATTTTAAAATATTGTTAATATAGTCTTAATATATCTTAATATATAATAAGTAACACACATAAATCATGTATTTTAGATATATAAATTTTACTAATTGTTTGGTTAGTGGAAATTAATATGTTTATGTGGAATCTGTGGAATTTCCCCATAGGTAAACACATGGGAATGTTACTTCCGGTGTCCCGACTTTGATTACATATAATACATTAATTTAGTAATGGTTACTTATATATAGTTTTTATATTAACATCAATTTAGTAATGGTTATTTATATATAGCTTTTATATTAACTTATGTTCACCAATAAAGGTTTTAACCGTTTTAAATATATAGTTTAAATAAATCCCACCAGTTTTATGTCGGTCTAAACACTTCTCTGCGGACACCAGAAGGACTCATCCAATTTAGAAGGTATTTATTGATGAGTGTGACGGCGTGCATGTCCCTCCTATCTCGGTGGAAGTCTCGTCAGAGGAAGCACGTCAGAGCGGAGGCGTGTCGCGCCGTCACTCACGTCATCCCGTGTGTCCGTACTGCAGCTGGACGCGGGATTGCTCAAGACTCAATTTTGCTACATGCCCGTATTCCTATGGATACATGTAAGTGTAACTGCCTGTATTATACAAAATAAACTGGGGGTAATGCACTATTGTTGGTCCATTTGAATCTTTCTACATGTGCTAATTGCGGAGCCATAAGGAGACAGGATACCATCAATCTTGGGATCGTTGTATCAGCTGACAGCTATATTCTGGAGTGAGGAGAACTTTATTCCCTATGCTATTATTTATCTGACATCCGGTAAGCGGCTTGCAATGTGCATACACGCCGGGTGAAGGTGCATGGGAATCGAGTTGACATTTTTATATGTTTAATACTCACGCCATATATACGTTTTATCTGGTAAGAAGATTAACCTGTCGGTGGTGAGGATCGTCTCACATGGATATCACAATTATTGAATTGAGTTAACAACATTCATATCATCATTCAAGTCACAAAAGTTTATCAGTTCATTTTTTCACGTTATTACACATGGATTTTGGACTTTTTCTTCACATATGTCTTAATTACATTTGCACTATTGTGAATAGTATAATTTTATTAAGTTTAGGGCACCAATTATTTTTCACAAACATCCTTAAACGCCTTTGTTTATGCCTCAATGCCTTTCCATTCTACTTTATCCTTCAATTTAAAGCTCACCCAATAAAAACCCTTTGATAAAAACAGGAATATGTACTGTCATTTTCTTCATTATTGTCAGGAAAGGACTTTTGACTTACCTGTAAATAATAATGTGCTTGGGTTATAAGCACATATCTTCAGGTGATTAGACACTGGCAAGTTTTTGAGAACACACCTCCCCTATAACTTTACCCTACTCTATGAATCCTCAGTTTTGTAGCAAACAATGTAGAGTAAACCAAGGAAAGGAAGGGAGGTTGGCCTGTGTCTTGTATTGTACTCCAAGATATGGAATTTACAGGCAAATTATAACTCATTTTATCTTAATCATACAGTACAGGACACAGGCAACATATACCAATGGATGTTGCCACACAATGAATATGAAGAGTGGGCAACAAATAGATAAATAAAACTGTGCCAACAAGCCCAAAAAAAAAAAACAGCAGGGGGTCAAAGGACCCAAGTTCAGAGTGCCACTGAAAGCACCTTGCAGCCAACAGTCCACCTGGTAAAACATTGAGAAAGTATGAATACAAGACTAGGATGCTGCCTTACACAGTTGGACTACAGAGGCTACAGACCAAAGGATTTTAAGAAAACAAAGAAAAATAATAAACTAGTGAAGCAAATTTCTCTGTAAACGAGAAGAGGCCCATCATCCTTAGTCACTAGCAAAAAAACTGAGGACTCACAAAGTGGGGGAGGTGCTCCAGTAGGGTTTGTATTCAAAAGTTTACTAGTGTTTATTTATCTGAAGGTACATACCTATGACCCATGGTGTATGAATATGTTACCTGTGCCCTCCTGTACTGGACGATTAAGATATGAATATTCCATGTCTTCCAGAGACTACTTAGCAGTCACAGATAACACAGTTATTTAGGGAGCTCCAATGTTCAAGCTGCAATTTACACACATAACTGAATGACTTATCCCAGTGACCTGTGTCTTTTCATTCTGAAATTTAAAGGTCGTTATATATGGCTCAAATTTTGTCAGATTCCTGCTGAATCAACAAAAATGTGAACAGTGGATGTCACTGTTAACACCACCTAACACGACAAAAGGTGATGATTCAAACAACTTTTGTTGAAGGAGCCAGATGGAAAATTGGCTACAGAACAATGACTGCATCCAATCAGATGTAACCACTGTTCAAGTTGACAGCCACAGACACCACAAAGGGAGATTTGTCAATCCATTCTGTTTAATATGGATGGAGAGATCTATGCATGTATGGTCAGGTTTATCCAGACATGTCAAGCCAAATAAGCAGATTGCCATGGCTGTTCTGTCTCTCTAGATCAGTGGTTCCTAACTTTTTTAACTTGTATACCCCCTAGGCCACATGTGTCAAACACAAGGCCCGCAGGCCGAATCCGGCCCTCCAGGCCTTTTCATGTGGCCCTCCCACCTCACCTAAAGCTGCAGTAGAACTCCAGCCCTCCTTTGGGCCTCCTCCAGACCCTGCATTATCTGCTTCCCAGCTCTGTCCCCAGCTTCTGTCCAGCAGCAACACAAGGTAAGGGGGTGCACTTTGATGTAAGGGAGGGTAGGGGGGGACTCTTGACATCTGATGTAAGGTGGGTGGGATACTCTGGACATATAGTATTACAGATACAACCGGCCCTTTGAGGGCAATCATAATGCTGATGTGGCCCTCAGGTGAAGTTGAGTTTGACACCCCTGCGCCAAGGCAGTCCCCCCTCAAAAATCCGAAACATGAAATCACTGGAAAGATATTCAAAAGCTGTTATGGATTCTCTTGGGAAAAAAAAGCTGTATACTTTTGATCCTTTAAAAACCATAGTAAGTGTGCTTAAAGCAGTTCTTAACCCCAAAGAAAACATTTATTGCATTGCAGCTTACCAGTTCTTAGATGTGATGGCTACATTAGTTTTATTGTTTTAGGCTTTCTTCCTTTATTTTCACATGGCGATCCAGCTAGTTAGTCTGTTTTTCAACAGAACAAGCTGTCCTGCATATTAGGCAACCTATTAATTAAAACACTACACATACGATATACAGTATCTCACAAAAGTGAGTACACCCCTCACATTTTTGTAAATATTTTATTATATCTTTTCCTGTGACAACACTGAAGAAATGACACTTTGCTACAATGTAAAATAGTGAATGTACAGCTTGTATAACTGTAAATTTGCAGTCCCCTCAAAATAACTCAACACACAGCCATTAATGTCTAAACAGCTGGCAACAAAAGTGAGTACACCCCCTAAGTTAAAATGTTCAAATTGGGCCCAACTAGCCATTTTCCCTCTCCAGTGTCATGTGACTCATTAGTGTTACAAGGTCTCAGGTGTGAATGGGGAGCAGGTGTGTTAAATGTGGTTTTATCGCTCTCACTCTCTCATACTGGTCACTGGAAGTTCAATATGGCACCTCATGGCAAAGAACTCTCTGAGTATCTTAAAGGTGAAAAAAGTTCTGTAATGCTTTACCTTTGTCTCATTTTTTTACATCACAGAAACCTGACATTTAAACAGGGGTGTGTAGACTTTTTATATCCACTGTAGGTTCATATAGGTTAACACAATGGTCAACACATAGGTAGCAAAAAAATTGTGATGACAAATTGCCCATTGGCACAGCATTTTGCCTCCATGCATGGCGGGAGGTTAGGTGGACTAGGGGTAAAAGATTAGTTGACCTTTTTAAAAAAAATTGTGGTATATAAGCTACTCGTTATGAAACTTCATCCAGATTTGCCGGAATATACAGTCAGATGGGCAGTAGATTTGAAGGTACAAATTACAACAGAGGAGTGGGTAAAATCATTTACCTTTACCCACTGTGTCACTGGCGACTAAGACACAGGAGACAAATTTTAAATTTCTCTCCCATTGGTATCAATGTACGAAGCTGCTTCACCGGATAAACCCAAATTGCCTCAGGTACATGTTGGCGCTGCCATTCTGTAAAGGGCTCCCTTTTGCATATTTGGTGTGAATGCCCATCTATTCATGATTTTTTGGATTTATTCTTGCCGCTTTACACTACTGTTACTAGGGCGACCGTTGACAAAATACACCACAAATCACTTTGTTATCTATTTTACATGGTACGTTTAAATGCATCAAAAAAGGTCCCAGACATTGGCTGACAGCAGCGAGATTGGTTATACCATGCCACTGGCGAACGGCACATGCTCCCCCTCTAATCGAGTGTGTTGTAGAGATGGATTATATTGAGAGGATGGAGTCTCTTTTGGCACGTAAATTGAAAACATATGAATATATGTCAACCAACATGGCTCTCTTGAAAGTTGTTCTGGAAGTCATCAGAAAAGCGAAATCTTCTTGCAGGACAACTGTAGGACCTGAATTTGGCCCAAGGTTGTGTTGTTTATGTTATTTTTTCTTCTTTCCCCCTTTTATGTTGTGTCACTTACACCCTTTCTGAATTTGAAGATTGATGCTAAAGACCAAGGTACTATAACTTTTGACAGTATTGGGAGGCTGTGATGTGTCAACTTCTTTCTCAAGACTAGCACTGAGTGCGGTTTGGCACAGTAGCTTATGTAATAGGTATGCTTCGGTACTTGTCCATCCTACTTACTAGTATTAGCCCTATTCTCCATAATACATGTGTAATGGTTCATGTGGGGTGTTTTATGTAGAATTTTATATACAATTTTATACTGCAATGTTTCTTATTTTTAGAATTGTTGTTTTTTTTTCCTGATTGGTGTATCTCACTTCTGTATCACAATTGTATGTGTACTGTATACTAAAAAAAATGGTTTTCCAATAAACTTAAGATTAAACCAAAAATAATAATAAATGCAAACCTTTTTGCAGATAAAAAAAAAGTGCATTTAATTTTTTTTTTACTTGGAGCCTGGAAAGCATTGCACCTGTGATCAGCTGATCACAGGTGCCATGCAGGACTCCTGCAGACTTCTCAGAGTATCTTGTTGTGGAAATTTTTTTAGAACTAGTCTGGCCATTTTTCAGGATGTGTTTTATCTAGCTTGTCATTATGGCTCCTGTTGTCGGTTTGCTTGCAATACGCTCATTAGAGCGTGTACGGGCGAACTCGCATTGGGGAAAGACTACTGGCAGTGAAAACCTTCCTTTAGATGTGTAGACATCGCCGGCAAACACTCCATGCGCTATTCGCGGGTCTGTTTGCCGGTAGAGATCTATGTGTATTGCGGTGCGGAGTTCAAGGATCAAGCAGCAAGGATATGACCACCAGCGGAGGCCCCTGTATAATTGTTTGCTCGGCAGGGATATGTTGAGGGGGGTTGTTTGGTCTCCTATAAAGCGAAGTAGTATTGTTTGCCTCTGTCCCTGTATGTCTAGAAGGGGGGAAAAATTGGTGCCTCAAAAGTGGGACTTTTACGGGCAAGTAATTTGTACACAGCTTTATATAAAAAATCCATTTATTTGTTGATTATTCCAATTCAAATTATTTCCAGATTTTGTAAACTGAAAATGATATAACCCAAATAACCCAAACACTTATGCACTGGATAAAAGAATATCATTTTCAGTTTACAAAATCTGAAAATAATTTGAAACATATGTTTTAATATTTATCAACAAATAAATAGATTTTTTATATAAAGCTGTGTACAAATTACTTTCCCGTAAAAGTCCCACCTTTTTGGTTTGAGGCACCAATTTTTCCCCCCTTCTCGGCAGGGATATGTTTGCTCTGTGAAGTCAAAATCATTTTGATATCTATCTGCCTTTATGAAGGGATACCCGCTCATGTCTTTCTACTGTGCCTGATCACCATAGTGGAAACAGCATGGCTCTTTCCCTGCAGATAGCCTCACATCTATGGGAACAGTAGTATAATCGTATTAGGCATTGTTCTCTGAGCTTTGCAGAGTGTGATTGACGCTAGTAGAAGTGGCGGGAGTGCATGCACAAGTTTGATCAGAGCAGCAATCGTGGTTCTACACCCTGGTTCCATTGTGTAGTGTTAGGCGCGAATTCCGCGACACATAGGTTTCATTGTTAACTGCGGTGCGCGGATTTCCATGCACCAACGGCGGAAAGCCGTGCATGCTGTTCTGCACCTTCACGATCATGTACTCCCACTTTCTATTGTATATTTGAATGTATATACAGGTATGTCATTGGCTAATTCTATGTGAGTAACTTAAGTCATATGACTGAACATTTTGAACGGATTGGCTGATGTTGTATAGCCATCACTTCCTGCTGTTATCCCTGTGTTGTCCAATAAATAAACGGGGCTCAATGCTTTAGGCAGGACATTCTATCGAGCCTCCAATGTGATAACAGCCTGTGTGTCTGTATTACTGGGTACTGCTGAGCGCACTCCAATGGAGTTATTTGCGCATCAAGCATACATGAAGATCCAATACAATCTGTCTGCTCTTACCTCGTATGGGCAGACAGAAACACACTGACAGGAAGAATGAATAAGGTACCAGAGAGCAAGTTAGTTCATTGAAACTACACGTTGACAGCTGCAAAGGCTGTCAGGACTTGTAGCATCCCATTAACAGAGGACTGTGAATGAATGACGTGGCCAGGTAGGTGGAGCCCCACACAGCCACGGTATTTTCAAACAGTGATGTCAGCCACCGGAGAAGATACAGTGCCTTGCGAAAGTATTCGGCCCCCTTGAACTTTGCAACCTTTTCATTTCAGGCTTCAAACATAAAGATATAAAACTGTAATTTTTTGTGAAGAATCAACAACAAGTAGGACACAATCATGAAGTGGAACGAGATTTATTGGATATTTCAAACTTTGTTAACAAATAAAAAACTGAAAAATTGGGCGTGCAAAATTATTCAGCCCCTTTACTTTCAGTGCAGCAAACTCTCTCCAGAAGTTCCGTGAGGATCTCTGAATGATCCAATGTTGACCTAAATGACTAATGATGATAAATAGAATACACCTGTGTGTAATCAAGTCTCCGTATAAATGCACCTGCACTGTGATAGTCTCAAAGGTCCGTTTAAAGTGCAGAGAGCATCATGAAGAACAAGGAACACACCAGGCAGGTCCGAGATACTGTTGTGGAGAAGTTTAAAGCCGGATTTGGAAACAAAAAGATTTCCCAAGCTTTAAACATCCCAAGGAGCACTGTTCAAGCGATAATATTGAAATGGAAGGAGTATCAGACCACTTCAAATCTACGAAGACCTGGCCGTCCCTCTAAACTTTCAGCTCATACAAGGGGAAGACTGATCAGAGATGCAGCCAAGAGGCCCATGATCACTCTGGGTGAACTGCAGAGATCTACAGCTGAGGTGGGAGACTCTGTCCATAGGACAATAATCAGCCGTATACTGCACAAATCTGGCCTTTATAGAAGAGTGGCAAGAAGAAAGCCATTTCTTAAAGATATCCATAAAAAGTGTTGTTTAAAGTTTTCCATAAGCCACCTGGGAGACACACCAAACATGTGGAAGAAGGTGCTCTGGTCAGATGAAACCAAAATCGAACTTTTTGGCAACAATGCAAAACGTTATGTTTGGCGTAAAAGCAACACAGCTCATCACCCTGAACACACCATCCCCACTGTCAAACATGGTGGTGGCAGCATCATGGTTTGGGCCTGCTTTTCTTCAGCAGGGACAGGGAAGATGGTTAAAATTGATGGGAAGATGGATGGAGCCAAATACAGGACCATTCTGGAAGAAAACCTAATGGAGTCTGCAAAAGACCTGAGACTGGGACGGAGATTTGTCTTCCAACAAGACAATGATCCAAAACATAAAGCAAAATCTACAATGGAATGGTTCACAAATAAACATATCCAGGTGTTAGAATGGCCAAGTCAAAGTCCAGACCTGAATCCAATCGAGAATCTGTGGAAAGAACTGAAAACTGCTGTTCACAAATGCTCTCCATCCAACCTCACTGAGCTCGAGCTGTTTTGCAAGGAGGAATGGGCCAAAATTTCAGTCTCTCGATGTGCAAAACTGATAGAGACATACCCCAAGTGACTTACAGCTGTAATCGCAACAAAAGGTGGTGCTAACTTAAGGGGGCTGAATAATTTTGCATGCCCAATTTTTCAGTTTTTTATTTGTTAAAAAATTTTGAAATATCCAATAAATTTAGTTCCATTTCATGATTGTGTCCCACTTGTTGTTGATTCTTCAAAAAAAATTATAGTTTTATATCTTTATATTTGAAGCCTGAAATGTGGCAAAAGGTTGCAAAGTTCAAGGGGGTCGAATACTTTCGCAAGGCACTGTACCTGCCTATTTTCGGGGGGGGGGGGGGGGGTAGTGGGTACATGTTACAAAAGGTAAACTTGTCCTTTAAAGACACATATGCTCTGAATTTGTCCTCTCGCAGAGGGAACTGTAATACAGTCCTTCTCTTCAAGGAAAAATTGTGGATATAAGAATTAGGTACTTTAGCCCCTAGAGGACTAAAGAGTTGAACTTTCAGGTTATCCTTGACCTTTAGTGTGGTCACTGAATACCTTACGGGATTACCGCCATGCAAGGAAAGATTCATCAATTCACTGAAAAGTCTAAGTTTGGCTCTTTAAATTGTATATAAGTGTTTATAATGGGTTTCCTATGGAGAAATATGATCTTCTGAAGTCTAGTAAGGCTATTACATTTACTGTTTGATTTTTCTTTAACACTGATGCCAGTCTGGTAGTAAAGGAATCCCCTGCCGCTTACAACAGGTAGTTGCTGGCAGTGAGGCTTTTTAAGCCTGGTGTACAGATCCGGCCTTGTCCAGAGGAAGCCTACAATAGGGGACAGATGAAAAGCATAGACAACATGATGTTATCACATCTGGAGGCCACAGCTTTTCCCCCATTATGCCATCAAGCTATCTTTGCTCTAGTGGAGCGTGATACACCAGGAATTGGAGGTGGTGGAGTTGCCTTGGATGAGGTTCGCTAAATCAAGCCAGTATTTCCATTCTCTCGACCAGGAGCATTATGAGAGGAGTGGTGAGCACATCTACTTGAGAAGCCGATGCATTACCATCTCATCAACACAGTGACTTTGCAAGAGTGTTGTGTGTGATGCTTGTTGGGAGATATATTCTACACATAGAGCTGTGAACTTGCCCTCTTTTCTTTGCCCCATGTTAGCATTTTGTCCACCATAGCATTTGCAGTGGCAAAGCAGAGTAGGACTGGTCATAAGATTGATTATGTTGACGCAGTTGGCCAGCTTAAACATATTGCAACATGTGTGAACTAAAAATCCCTGTGTTTCATTGCAAAGTTTGCTGGAAAGGGTGTATAGCAGTGTGCAGAGGGTTCATGCAGAATTTGTAGTGTTAATATGTGGTTACACCCCTTTAGCACCTGATAGATTTTATATATGTACAAGCTATTGGGATTCCAGCCTGTGATATGATCCATTTGGGTGATTAAATATTCTACTGTGGCAGATGCCACTGGGAGACTTTTGGGATGGTATACAACTGATCTAGTCTATTTGGGAATCTCCTATTTGTATTTTTGAACAGCTCGTGTGTACGAGTCGTGGTGTCTGGACGAGTCTTTTATGACAACATTGTTATGGTTTAAAGTAGGTGAATAGTGGAGGTTGCTTTTTATAAGTGCTAACTTATGGCTTAACTTATTCATTAATAAATTGTTGAAAAATAAAAATACCTGAGCTTTAGTGAGGTGAAGTAGCTGCGCACTCACAGAATTGTACACACCAATAATAGCAAATAGAAATTTAACAGTGTTGCGCTGCCATAGGTGTATAATACACAAACGTATATAAATATTGTATAAAACCATAATTATAACATTATTTCAAACGCCACAAAACAAATATAATCATGCAGTGTGGATGCAAGAAAATAGTGCACAAGATGAGAAAAAGTGATAATCACATAAAAATTGATTAAAAAAAAAAGGTCCATTAGGTAGTGATCTAAACAGTGGCTCTTATTCCAATTTCAGTGAATCAACACGCAGTGCTCCCCTTCCAGTTTTAACACACATAGCCTCTTACCAGAATCTCAGACCTGAGACCTATCAAGGTCATAAACCGCCTAAGTGAGCTTCACCTCTCCTAGCTTTCCCTTCTCCAATCGTCCTTTAAGATAGCAATGCAGGGAAGCACCTCACTGGCTCATCCAGGACAGTTTCATACCAAATGATTCCACATAACAATGAGAAAAGAAGCTCATTGCGCAACATTCAGGAAAATCAAACAGGGTTTATTTAAAATCTACTTACAGCAGCGTGGATAAAAACAAACTCTGAACAGTGGTGCCATACTGACTCACACTGACCAGGCATGAAATCACTTATATATACCTTGCTGTCATCTTCCACAACATCTCAGCTTCTGGTGTACTCCCAACTGTGAGTAACAGATTAGGGAAGAATTTAGGCAAGAAAAACTGGTCTACATGGGCTACAGGGAAATCCTGCTCACATGATGTACTAGCCCTCAAAAACAATTACAAAGTTATGACACGGTACTTCAAAACCACCAGGATCGCTCATTTTGTACTTGGCTGTTCTTCTCATTGCTTTCATGGACGTGGACAACTGGGGAGATTTTGACACATGTTGGTTGTGCCCCATGGCTCAAAAATTCTGGACTGCTGTATTCTCCCTCCTTACTATACTAATGGGGCAGGAAGTCTTCCACAGAGAGAAATATGCACTCTCTGTGTCAAACAACCCGATCTACTCAAGGTGCAGTTCAAACAAATTATCCATGTCTTTTACTGCTGCTAAACAGACAGACAATCAGTAAAGCATGGAGAAATTTCAACCTTTCATTTTCATTTGCTGGCACCACATTTTTTCTGGGGTTAGGTCTTGGTAATCTTCTTATAGCCTAGGCCTCCCTACATATAATATATAATCCCTGACAAAGGGATTTTGACTTTAGGCTGTCGAGTTAGGTCTGATTTACATGAATGTACCAAAGTGTACACCTGTGTGAGGGCCATGTTTTCCCAGCACAGGATGCACAAGTGTTCCATGTGTCCATGTGCAGGCAGTCCCATTCTTGTCAGATGGAATGCAGCGGCTGCACGGACATAGCTGCTGCTCCCAATTTGACATACATGTGGGTGCTCGTGTGAATGAGGCCTAAAAGCCGATCACTACATATGTACTCTCAAGCCATAATTTGAGAATTGCTGGATAGCAATGATTTATCTCAAAAGGCATTTATGAACTGTATTTATTAAATTTTTAAACTTTATCCTGGACTCAAATTTTAAATGGCTATGCTTCCAGAAAGAAACAAAAATAAATTAATGGTGTTTACATTTGCATTCAACTGCATTTACAAGCTTATGTTAGATTTGCCATATGTATTCTGTATGTGCTGGCATTCACAAAGCTGGGATAGATTTAGACTTGGATGGCTGCTGTTGGCAAGCTACATGATTATTATCCCTCTGGAACAGACTATCTGGCACCAACTTCTATGTGGTTAGAGCATGGTGCCATGCAATAAATGGCATACAACCCCCTACTGCTAATTATGAATATTGTATATTTAAAACAAAATATCAAACTCTGATAATGTGAACTGCAATATATTATATTCTAGGTTTAAATAGTTTACTACTTTGAAAGTATCTTATAATTGAAATTCACCATTAGTCTGTTTCTGTGCATATTAATGGTATTTTGAGACTTGATTTATTAACCACTTTACCGCTGAGTACCGTAGTACTACTGCGGCAAAGTGGCTCGTTATCGTCTGACGACGTAGACCTACGTCGCCAGACTCCTCCCCTGTAGGCGGCGCTCGCGCGCCGCCGGAGGCGCGCTCCCGCTGTTTTCATTCACAGCGGGAGTCGGGCCAGGGGAGGAGCGGCGGCGATCGCCGCTGCTCTGCCCCGATCGTCGGGGAATCCAGTTTGGAGATCCGCCCGCCTGTGTAAACAGAGCGGGCGGATCTCCTAAGTGACAGGGAGTGACAGATCGGAGTGTTCAGCATAGCTGGACATCCGATCTGTCCCTGTCTCACACAGTCACCTCCCCCCACACACGTCAGTAAGCACCAGGCATACATTAACCCCTCCCTCTCCAATAAAATTAACCCCTTCCCTGCCAGTGTCATTTTTACAGTAACAGTGCATATTTATAGCACTGATTACTGCAGTAATGTCACTGGTACCCCCAAAAGTGTCAAAAATGTCAGTCAAGGGTCCGATCTGTCCGCCGCAATGTCGCAGTCCAGCAAGAAAATCGCAGATCGCCGCCATTACTCGTTAAAAAAAAAAAACACCAAAAATGACATAAATCTTTCCCTTAGTTAGTAAACGCAATAACTTTTGCGCAAACCAATCAAAATACGCTTATTGCGATTTTTTTTACCAAACATGGGTAGCAGAAAACAAATTGGCCAAAAATTTTAAAAAAAATTGTTTTTTTACATTTTTTGGGGGGGGAATTTCATATAAAAAAATGTTAAAAATATTGTTATTTTTTCAAAATAAACGCTCTTTTTTGTTTATAGCGCAAAAAGTAAAAATCGCACAGGTGATCAAATACCACCAAAAGAAAGCTCTGTTTGTGGGAAAAAAAGGACGTAAATTTTGTTTGGGTACGGCGTCGCATGACCGCGCAATTGTCAGTTAAAGTCGCACAGTGCCGAATCGCAAAAAGTGGCCCAGACGTAAGACAGCAAAATGCTCTAGTGGTAAAGTGGTTAAATGCTTTTATGGTTGGTGTTTTTTCACTGCGCCAAGATGAGCCAAAAACTGACCTATTTTAAACCTCTTCATAGTTGCCACAGGGTTTCATTAAAAAAATAAAAATAAACACACATTTGTCAAGTGAGTACAGTTATAAAATAAAGAAAATGTCAATAAGTTATTTTTACCTGTGGTAACACTTTACAGTTATAAAAGGACATTACAGTGACTTATAGCTGTTTGCTCTGGCACTACTATTAACAGACCAAACAATTTAAGTGCTTTTAATCCTGTGCAGGACATTTATCTTTTTTTTTTTTTACAGACAGTTTTATTCCTTTGGAGGGAACTACAGTAAATATTGTAAAAGGGATCTTTACTTTTTTTTTTTTTTTTTTTTTTTAATGACGTTCATTATAAGCATTTTTTTTATGTCTAACACAATCTAAAAATGTAATTATATACAGTTCACATCATTGAGTAGTTTTTATTCAGATCACCTACACACATTATTTGAGGCACCTGAAGATATTTGAAAAGAATGAAAAAGGAGGTACCTGTAGATGCCTGAAAAGGATGAACCCTTTATACACCATCTATAACAGCCCCCTATTTTACCACCCCCCAGCCACCCGTGTGAAGAGTCCCAAGTGCAGGACACTTATGAAAAGTGAGCAGAGGCTGTGCTAATGTTTTGGAAAGTTGTTAGATATGGGGCCCATTTCTAGTGGGTCAGGGTGTATATCTGAACAAGCTAAGATGTGGTTTTATTTTGCTTTATATTTGTGAAAGCTGACCCAGACCAATTCCAATAGGACCTGTGATATTGTGACAGATATCACATGAATTATGCCATCTGAAAGATGTTGTAGCTATTTACATTGATGTTATGTCTACTTTTTCGTTTTGTTTTGTTTAACTCTAGATTTGCACTATTCCTTGGATAAACTGTGTGTGACAGTGAAGCTTTATACCCAAACAGATGTTATTTTAGCACTGCCCTCCACAAAGAGTGTAATACTTCCTAGTAATCTGCTTTATATACCCTCTGGCCAGACACACACAACCTAGAAAATAGGTCATTGCTCAGAAAAAACAGCTTGCTGTCACTGCACTGAAGGGCATAAATGGGAGGGCAATGTGATGCCATGATACCTAACATTACAAACTACAACTACAGTCATCATACAGGTAAGCTTATCAGAATTTGACAAGAGTTTTACAAGAGGTAAAAACATGCAATTTAGAAAGAAGAATTCCATGAAATTAAATAAATAAAATATGCACAGTAGGATATATGATGAAAAGGAACCCTAAAATGATTGTTTATTATTATACAGGACTTATTTAGCGCCAATAGTTTGCACAGCGCTTTTCAATATTTAGAAATGTTGTTCTCTTTATCTGTGTGATGATTATATTTTAGTCTCCAGTAAAGTTCAATCTGCCTGAAGCTTTTGAGGCCTGTCTGGTGGCTCAGGGGCAGTCTCCGAAGGGAGGGGATCATGCCCTGCTTCACTATGTTACAGTACATGTTGGAATTCATGGTTTCCGGCAGCACTCATGCAGCCCCAGACCATGATAGTCGCACCACCATGCTTGACTGTAGGCAAGGCATACTTGTCTTTGTACTCCTCACCTGGCTGCCACCACACTCTCTTGACACCATCTGAACCAAATAAGTTTATCTTGGTATCATCAGACCACAGGACATGGTTCCAGTAATCCATGTCCTTAGTCTGCTTGTCTTCAGCAAACTGTTTGCAGGCTTTCTTGTGCATCATCTTTAGAAGAGGCTTCCTTCTGGGACGACAGCCATGCAGACCAATTTTGATGCAGTGTACTTGAATACACTGCTGCACTGCTGAACACTTCAGGGCCCGCACTGGCGCCCCTTTCTTTCTCTAATCTTTAGGGCTTAGATGCTGGCACCCCCTTTCTAAGCCACTACTACTGGCTAGCTGGCTCCTGGATCCCTTTGACCTTCTGGAGTTGTCCCCTCTCTCAGGCAGACCCCTGGGCAGTTTCGAGTACTCACAACACTGTTTTTTCAGGAAACTTCTGCCCAGCAGCTCCACTCGGTCCACAGCACTCTGGTCCTCTAAGCCGACCGCCAAGGACACCCTCGCTTGTTCTGACAGGAGGAGAGACAGCCGTCACCCTCCTCCTGGGACTCTGCTTCCCACCAAAGACGACCTGTCACATGCTCCCCTCAGACTTATATCTGATCCCAGGGTGCATTGCAGCAACCTCTGCCCACTGAGACAGCTATAAGCCCAGGTGCGCTATTGGCCAGGTTTCCTCAGCTGTCCAACAAGGGCCCTCATTGGATACAGTGGGGAGACTCCCCAGACTCAACAGACCACACCTAGAAGCACATGACAGCCTAACTGAATGATCAGGCCCCCCTGATAAGCAGAGGAGGCCACATATATACTTTTCCTAGCACCTACCTTCGAGGGTGCTACATCCACATTGTAGCAAAGTGTAATTTCTTCAGTGTTGTCACATGAAAAGATAGAATAAAATACTTACAAATATGTGAGGGGTGTACTCACTCTTGTGAGATCTGTATACTAAATTGTACATTACAGACTTCTGCACTATATATTACAGAGTGCTACACTGGGGACTGATGATCTGGCAGTCCTGTTAGGACTGTCACTGTTTCCAGATCCGGACCCCGGTCTGCCAATTAGTGAAGAACAACTTTTTTTTGGGTCTTACAGATTCTAGGAGAGTTGATAATGTGCAAATTGGCAATAGTCTGATTCCTAATGTATGCAATATACAGACATGAGATGGGGGTCAAATGACAGTACAGCAAAATTGCTCTATGGACTAATCATAATACATTAATTTCAGAACCCTGTACAGGTTTATGTACTGAGTAGGCAACCCCTCTGACAGTATTAATCACTTCCGGACCGCTCACCGCATATATATATATATATATATATTGTGGCAGGGCAGCCCGGCTGAGGAAATTCATGTACATGTAAGTGATTTTGTGCAGGAGATGTTGGGGGTGCGTGCGATGGCCGTCGGGACCCCCCAATCGTTCGGCAAAATGACAGAACAGTGGTCTGCCTATGTAAACAAGGTAGACTGCCGTTCTCTCACAGTGGAAGAGAAAGATCCTGTGTTTCAGCTAAGGTGAAACACAGATCTCGCTTTTCTTCTAGTGCATCCACTCCCCCTAAAGTTAGAAAGCACTTCCTAGGAGCAATATACACTTATTAGGATTTTCTTTACCAAAAATATGTAGCAGAATACATATTGGCCTGAATTGATGAAAAAAAAATTTGATTTTTTTTTTTTAATTTATTGGGTATGTTTTATAGCAGAAAGTAAAAAATATTGTTTTGTTTCAAAATTGTGGTTATTTTTTTTTTTTGTTTATAGTGCAAAAAATAAAAAAGCAGAGGTGGTCAATTACCACCATAAGAAAGCTCTATTTGTGGAAAAAAAAATACATCAAGTTTATTTGGGTACAGCGTCGCACGATTTTAAGCTTAAGCAACTCATACGCAAAAAATGGCCTGGTCATTAAGGGGGTAAAACCTTCCGGAGCTGAAGTGGTTAATCTTCCTTGACAATTAGCAGAGTTGGTGCAGCCAAGAGCCTCAGAAAAACGGCTGTCTTATGTCAAGGTCATTTACAGTAACTCAGCAAACACAATAGAGAAAGAAAAAAACTTTAACTTTGTGTAATTTACCATCCTCCTTGTTGCACATATTCTTTCAAAATCACCCCATATCCTGCTGCAATGTCTTGAATATGGCCTCCAACATAATTATTTTTGGTGCAATTCTGATTATTATAGACAAATAAAAGGTATAGCCATGGGAGCCAAATATGCATCGAGCGTTGCAAATCTTTTTATGGCACAATGGGAGGTAGACACAATATACAAAATCCCCCCAAAACATTTGATTATATACAAACGCTTCATTGATGATTTGATCATCATTTGGGAGGGAAACAAAAACACTTTGATAGATTTTTTGACAAATTTAAACAAGAATACCAACTATCAATTTCCTTGATTTAGCTATCAAGCTGGAAAATAAGTGTATTACAACTAAAACCTTTTTCAAAAGTGTAGACCGAAATAGTTCTAAATCAACGGAAAGTTGCCATTTTGCACCTTAGCTTATATATATTCCATAAGGTCAATTGGTTCGACTACGCAGAAATTGTACCACAACAACAGATTACTATGAACAGGCAAATATGACAGGCCATATATTTATCAAAAGAGGACATAACAGAGTTTATAACAGAAAAGATTCATGAAATAGCTAATATACCTCGGGAAACACTCATACAAGCCCGCCCAAAAAAACAAACATCTTTATCAGAAGTACCAATCATTTTGGACTATCATGTACAACATAATCAAATAGAAAAACTGTTCAGCAAATATTGGCCGATTCTTAAAGTAGATAGACAACTCCAATCAATAATACCACAACAACCTAAATTTATATATTGACGAGTCCCCATCCTCCGGAACATTGTAGCTAAAAAAGTTGTAGATCCCCAGAAGAACCAGAATATTACTTTCTATCAGGGGAAAGGTTTTTTTTCCCTGTAGGGGATGTTTTGCTTGCCATAAAACCAACAAAAATGGAACAAAATGTAACCAGTTTACATCTACAACTACAGGAAGACAATACCCACTAAAAGATTTTATATCTTGTAGAACTGAAGGAGTAGTCTATGTACTCCTGTGTCAGTGCCAAAAACAATATGTTGGCAGAACAAAGAGGCTTATATGGAAAATAATTAAAGAACATGTGCAGAACATCAAAAAAGGGTTCCCTAAAGACAATATATCCGGACATTTTTTAAAACATCACAATAAAGACCCCACCAAGTGTGTGATTGATAAATACAAACCAAACTGGAGGGGAAGCAATAAAGTCATTGAGTTAGGCAAACAGGAATCTTACTGAATTTATGAATTCTATACTCTCTAGCCCAGAGGCCTGAACATTGAGTTTGACTGGAATTGTTTCATATCCAATTGCTAGATATTGACCTAGACCAGGGATGGGGAACCTGCTGCCCCCGAAGCCATCTGATCCGGCCCTGCCATTGGGCTGCCTCCGGAGGGGAAGGGGAGGGGGAGCGCCTTCTGATTACACACAGAGCCGGTTTCTCTGCTTACCCGGCGCGGCCGCTGTCATACAAAGTCACGCCACCTACCTATGATAGACAGCACAATGGTGACGTCTATCATAGGAGTCGGTCCAGGAGGCGTGACTTCGTATGAGAGCGCCCGCGCCGGGTAAGTGGAAGAACCCTGCTTTGTGTGTAATCAGGAGGTGCTCTAATCCCGATGCGTTCTGCATTGATGGGGGAACTAATCACTCTGCATTGATGGGTGCGCTAATCACTCTGCATTGATGGGGGCGCTAATCACTCTGCATTAAGGGGGCATTAATTACTCTGCATTGATGGGGCACTAATCACTCTGCATTGATGGGGGCACTAATCACTCTGCATTAAGGGGGCACTAATCACTCTGCATTGATTGGGGCACTAATCACTCTGCATTGATGGGGGTACTAATCACTCTGCATTAAGGGGGCACTAATCACTCTGCATTGATGGGGGCGCTAATCACTCTGCATTGATGAGGGCACTAATCACTCTGCATTGATGAGGTCACTAATCACTCTGCATTGATTGGGGCACTAATCACTCTGCATTGATGGGGGGCACTAATCATTCTGCATTCATTGGGGCACTAATCACTCTGCATTGATGGAGGGCACGAATCACTCTGCATTAAGGGGGGCACTAATCACTCTGCATTAAGGGGGGCACTAATCACTCTGCATTGATGGGGGCACTAATCATTCTGCATTGATGGGGGCACTAATCATTCTGCATTGATTGGGGCACTAATCCCTCTGCATTAAGGGGGGCACTAATCACTCTGCATTGATGGGGGGCACTAATCATTCTGCATTGATTGTGGCACTAATCACTCTGCATTGATGGGGGCACTAATCCCTCTGCATTGATGGGGGCACTAATCATTCTGCATTGATTGGGGCAATAATTACGCTGCATTGATGGGGGCACTAATCACTCTGCATTGATGGGGGGCACTAATCATTCTGCATTAATGGGGGCACTAATCACTCTGCATTAAGGGGGGCACTAATCACTCTGCATTGATGGGG